>NC_088888.1:70435175-70744550 GCF_037157495.1 Lathamus discolor | reverse complement strand
TCAGTACAGCAGTCCACAATGCTTTGGAAATATTAACCACATTTTAAAGGTACAGAATAGCAGCTAAATAAATTGATCAACCTATTTACAGAGTCATGGACAGTTGGGAAGAGGGGAGAAATGGGCACATAGCTGCCATTCTTTACCCTGCAGTGAAACAGAAATCTCACTTTCTTAGAAACCTCAGCAAGCATAGTGGGAATAAGACAAAACACAAAAATACAGTTCTCTTAACCATATAGACGCATTTTGAAACACTTACTAGAACTAGTATTGCTTAACCTTTCTAGCAACCCAGGTAACAAGAGAGAATGTACCCCAGCAAGCTGTGGAGCATGCCAAATTCTAGGGTGTAGCTCATATGCCAGAAAGCTGAGCTGCATTAAGAAAGGGCTGGAAAAATGGGCCAACAGGAACCTCATTATATCCACAGTGGGAAGCACAGAATATGCCAGAACAACTCCATACACTAGTACAGGTTTGAGTCCAGGCTGTGGCTTTGTAGAAAAAGACCTAAGAGTCCTGGTGGACAATAAGCTGAACATGAGCCAGCGATACACCCTTGCAGGGAAGGAAGCCAAGCACATCTTGATCTGCATTAGGAAGATTATTGCTAGCAAGTCAAGGTATGTGATGTTTGCCCTCTCTTCAGCACTGGTGATATTGCATTCAGAGTCTTATGTCCAATTTTGGGCTTCCCAGTACAAGAGAGACCTTGCTAACCTGGACCGAGTTAATCAGGCAGAGGGCCAGCAAGCCAAGAGGTTTGGAGCATTTCTCTGAGGAGAGGCCAGGCGAGTTGGTCCAGGGGGTGCTACTGGACACCTGCATCAGCAGCTACTTCAAGACCAGTGAAATGGTAGCTCTTTTCATCCTCCTTCTCCTCCTATCAGACAAGTTTGCTTTTTCTTTCTCTTCTCTGAAAACTGACAATAGCCACATAAGTAGCAAAACAGTTCAAGTACAAAAGACTTCACTTGCTCACAACTGCAAAGAACATCAAAGCGGCCAAATCTTGGACTGCTTCATCCCAGAGCTCATATAGTCTTAACAGCTACTGGCACTCAGAAAAAAGTCTGTTACTTTAGATGTCCGGCTAAGCTCTTCTCTTCTCCCCTATTTGCTGATTTAGGATTTATCAGAATAATAGGTGAAGGGAAGGGAAGAATCAATTTACCTCTTTAGGTCAGCCAGACCCAGCCAAACATGCCGTCACAGCACTGATGGTGGCAAGTGCACCATTAATCTAACCCTTGAGAAGTTTCAGGACTTTTTAGTAAATCTTTACTTAAAAATAAACAAGGCCTACTGTATATGTTCCTAAAAACATAGTGCAAGAGCTAGGTTTATTTTATGTAAAGAATATTCATCCAAACGTCAACCAGGATTAATCAATTGTCATATCCTGGTAATGTTTATTTTCATTTAAAAAGAGGCGAAAATGTTTAGTTTGCTTTTAATTTGTCACAGACTACAACAAATGTTTTTCATGCAAAAGTTCTGTTTGAGAGCATTGACAGATGAGGTTTTGGGGTTGAACATTTATTACCCCTCCGTTTGAATGTCCATCTTTCTGCTCGTGGTTACCACAGCTAAACTGAAATCATAGCGAACAGGGTAGAGAGATTTGTTCTAAGAGACCATGCCATGATCTGGGAGCATGAGTAGTTTTGCTGGAAGAAGCACCAACACTGATCACAGCCACCTTCCACTCAGACAGCAGTGTTCTCCAGAACTTTCCTGTTATGTCCTCTGCAGTGCTCCAAACTCACATTACTGTAGCAAAGCTTTGACAAACCAGTGAATGTCAAACATTCTGCTCACAGACAGGATGAATCATTTCCTCCAGTAGCTCATTCCAGACACATCTCAGAGGCAGCAGCCTCCTACCATAGACATTTAATTAGGTCAGTTTGGGGCTGACTCTCATGAGAGCCCATTGAGAAAGACAGGAGCACATGACCCTCAACAAGCTGTGCACAAAGCCCAGGTTTTGGAAAATGGCTTCTCTGTGGTCAGCCCAGCTGCGCTCAGTTTTCTGCCAGACAGCCTGACTCTGACCCAGATTCATCATTGTACATATGCTTTTGGTCATATGCAGCAAGTGTGAGCATGCTAGCAGCTGTCTTATGACCCTCTTTTATAAATGGCATTAAACCTCACAGGCTGATGCAATACTTTTTTTTAATGTTTTTCTGCTATGCATGCTTGTGAGGCTTGCCAGGTGCCACTCAGTTCAGACATACGTTTAAACTCACAGGGTTAAATTGCCTCTAACCTCTAAACCAGACCATGCAAACTGATTCTGTGCTGAATTTAACCTACAGTCTCTTGTCTACAAAATACTTGCATGCATACATATATACACATGTGCAGTATAGAGGTACTGGGGTTTTCAAGAACTGCTCCTGCAAAGCTAACTCGGCCATCATCATCTAAAACCATACTTACACCCGTTGATAATAAAAATTGCCATTAACACCATTGATAAAGCTGAAGTTAAGACATTTGGTGCCCATTAATACAGACGTTTCTTTCTTCCATGTTTAAACTTTTTTATTTCTACTGATATATGAGGGTTAGCCTTGTCTTTTATCTGCACAGTGAATTACCCTGAATGGACCTCAAGCTTGTATTCCGACATAGTTAAAATAACCTTTCAGACAGTGATTCAGCAAGGCAATATAACTTTCTGGATTTATTTGATCTGTATCTTTGAAGCAAACAGTTAAGCTGCCTGTCTCAGAAAGAAAATAAAGCACTTGAACTCTTGCCTTGGTCCTAATTTAGAGTTCTGCTTGCATGTTTGTTTTAGCATCTTCTGGGAACATTCTGTCTCCTCAAGAGCTATTCTACCAACATAGAAACACAATTTGATTGAGTTTTATTTCATAATCTTTGTCAACTTCATTTTCCCTTAAATATGCAAAATTCAAGGATATAAATTATGCTTGGCATTAGAAATGCATATGGCCATAAATAAAAATCTCAGCAACTGTTATGCTGCCACTATATGTGAATGTAGTACTTGGCCCCTAAATGGGACGTCAGCTAGAGATTTTTTTTTTGAAAAGCTGAAAAAAGTTCAGTTTCCACCTCCCTAATCATTTTCTCCAAAGCACCTAAATACCCATGAGACATAACAACAAAGTGCAAGATCACATTTTTATGGACTTCTCGCTTCTGTGTTAATCACACCTCATTGAATTTAATGGTATTTTACCTTATTAAATTACTGCTACAGAAAGGCAGAAAGAGTTGTTCTTTGGGTTTTGATCATTAGGCAGAATCAACTTTAAGTTCAGTGAGCTGTAGCATATAGTCTTATCAGAGTACTTTATAGCATGCAAGTAGTTTGTCATTATTGACATTATGGACACAGCAAATATCTGCCAGGACTGGAAGCATTGTTCTGCATACATTAACATATTTGTCACATTGCAGAACCACATAAAACTTCACTGTAGGGTGAGTCAGCTGCACAAGCACATGGGAGAAAACAATTCATTACCAAAGGATTAAACTTCAGATGAGAGGCTGCTTGTGACAGCCAAACCAGGACTGAAGTACAATAGGACTGACTGAATAGGCCAAGCTAAAAAGTAAATCCATTTTTGACCCCTGTAGCATGTTTGCATTGGATGTTCTCAGATGTCATCTTCAGGGTGATCTCAGTGATAACCAGTTTGTCAATATGAGAAGTTTGATTTGCAGCTATGCCAGCCTCAGAGGCTGATCTACAACAGCCCGGTATGTCAATACTGTATTTACACTACTGCACCAGAGCTGGTGCAGTTTTAACCACTTGCTTTCTCATTGATGAACAGCACCTACTGGTCTCTTGAAACTAATGCTAATTCTGGAGTAATTTAAAAGAATATATAAAGGAAAAAGCAGTTTAGCATTTCCTTTCTATTCTTCCATCCAGTGCTAGAAGAACTGGCTGAAGCAAGCTCAGCACACAAAGTCTTCCTTTAGGCGACAAATAAAGAATATTTCTGTGCAAGATAATGGTAAATTGCAATGGGACAGTAAGGTGCAGTATTTTACAGGTGACAAATTGCCTTGGCAACAAAGCACAGCTGGTGCTCAGCTGGTGATACTCCAACTTATTCCAAGCTGCACAACATCAAACCTCATCAGCTACCACATACTGGGAACCAAACGACAGCTTTCCATGCAGGGGATGGCAGCAACAAAGTGTACCTATGGAAAAAGCAAGTCAAAGTAGCAGCTGCCATTGTGAATGTTAGGGGAGGGGAGGAAGGGGAGGTTTGCTACATAAACAGCTCTTTCAAAAAGAAGTCATCAAGATCTAAGTGCGGTAAAAATATGTAAAATAGAAAAATCAAGATTTGGGCACGCCAGAAAAAAATGCATTTTAGGACTGCATGAAGAACAACAACAAAAACAATAATAATAATAATAATAAATCAATAGAAACCCATTTAGTAAATATATTTGTGTGAAGATCTTGCTTTTTGTTTTTTGGTTTTTTTTATTTAATGTCCTTGACATAGGAAAAATTCTATGGCCACAAATCTGTTGATATAATGAAATTGCAAAGGATTTAGACCCAGCACATGAACTTCAACGTGAATTACCACCAAATAAGATTGTCTTCAATCCTGTCATGCTAGATAAGATAACCTAAGTGAAGAAGTCATGCTTGTTCACCCGTTTACTCTTTTGGTGGAAATAAAGCAGTCACACTTCTCTTACCTTTGTATGTCTGAAAACTGCAACAGCTGACAAAACCAGCTGTTATCCATTCCTTTCTTCTCATAGCTTTTTCCTGGCAGAGCATCTAATTAAGTTTTGCTTGGATACAGTTTATGTGGTATTGAGTAAACAAACCCATGTATTTACTAAAGCAAAAGAAAATTCCCACTGTCTCATTGGATCATACTGCTTAAATCGCAGCTTTGACCTATCACTGTATCCCATGTAAAACTGCAGAGAAATAAACATCTGAGGCCTTGTGGACAATGGAACACTAAGAACTACATAAACTTTGCCAAAATAAAGCAATGTGTTGGAAAAGCGGATGAGAAGAATGGATTCTCAGTGGCCATGAGTGTTCACTGAAGGAAAAGCTGGGCTACATCATCAGAGAAATAATTTTTGAAGTGTTCTGTGGTTAATCCCGTGATTACTAGGACAGTAAGTCCAGTCTCTCTCTCACTAAGCCAATAGCCCAGATGTCTGGGAAGAAAAGCAGAAAAGCTCTAAAGCAGGCAATGGAACATGCTCTAACTGAACTCTGCCAGTTCATTGCTAACACAGTGGAAAAGGCCTTTTCTAAAGTGACTAGGACCCACTCACAGTCTGGCATCGAGAGATCTGGCATTCTCATCAAGAAGAAGAGAAAAAAGATTAAGTGAAGAAAAAAACTGATGCAATGCAGTAAATAGTATATTTATCATAAAGTCCAAGATCCATCATTTTCCCCCTCAAAGCCTGATATAATTGAAGCTTTTCTGACATGCAGGGAAACAACACAAAATAAAACAAAAAGAAGGTAATGGTACCAAAAGGAAAATAACAAATATTGAAAAATCGTGACTATTGTCTGAAAATTAAAAAAAAAAAAAGAAAGCTTAATATACTCAAAAAGAAAATGTGTAAGATAAGGATAATCAAGATTCAGGCAAGACTTACAGAAACAATTGATGTTCAGTTCACATTGAAATTAATCAAAACCAATTTTAAGCCACTTATTCAGAGTTGATCCTTTCAACCCACAATGACATTTCTCATAGAGTGTCAGGGTTCTAATATAAAGCTTCTAATTAAAAATGTTACAAAATACAAATGTATTCGAATACATTTGAACTAAAATGAAAAATAATTCTTCATGTTCTCTAGTATACGAGAACATTTGTTCCTGCCAGTGAGTGTTTTCCCAGTTTCATGACTGGTTTCTAATTCTGGAGTGGGATAATATAATTCCTGCACATTTCCACCCTACCCAAACAGTATTAGTTCAGGCAACAAAACGAGGCTTTTGCTATCACCACCCTTGTAGGGGAAGGCCTAAGTAGAACATAAAATCTTATTTCAGTCAACCAGCCTATTCTGTACCTTGGTCTGCTCTACTGGACAAATACACACCCTACCAGATTATATGGGGTTCCTGAAAAGTTCAGGCAACAGAAGGATAATCCAGTTCACTTATACCTTACACTTATGCTGCAGACTACACTAAATATTTTCAATTAAATATGTTCAACCTAAAGCCTTGACAGATCTGATTACCTACAATAGTTCCCTGTCTCTTCTCCTACATCTTCCTCCAGCCTCAGCTTAATTGCTCCCAGCTGTTCTTAAGCTTACTAAAACTTTACATAGCTGACAATCTCTAATTTCTCCTGCAGCTTCATATAATACTCTCCCAAGGCATATACAACCCAGCTTCCAAACCGGTGTTAACAAACTTCAGAGATAGCTGATTTCAACCCATGTGAAGCATTCAGTCACCAGACTGGGTTTCTTTTCTGAGCAGGCTGTGCAACAAGCAGAAGTCAAATTTTGGAAGATAGTTTGTAAAAGGGGCATTGGCTTTAGAGTTCACTGCTGTGAATGATTGGATGCTTAGTAACTGTGTCTGATTATGGAGTCCTACCTCCCTACACTTCAGCTTTATTTTTGTTCTTGGGAAAACACGTACATTAGGACAGGTCTAAAATTTACAGTAATTTACAGCAATTTACAGCAAGTTCTTGTTGGTAATCTAAGGTCACAATCACCGGTATTATTTGTAGGTCCCCAGCTGACCTCTGGACAAATTCTAAGAGCTCTTCTTTGCCAATAACTTGGGGATCTTATGCATGTGCCCTAGTAGGACTGCACCACTAGGCATCTGAAATGAAGGCACAAGCTGGGCACCAAATTTAGGCAGATGATATCCCTCCCTTACTTCCCTCCCTCCTCTTTCGCAATCATTTCTGTTGAGATGGCTCTGTTTACCCCAGTCACCAAAACACCCAGTGGACCTGAGCAGTTCTACCTAAATAAGGAGATTCAAGCAGCACCTTAAGCTTCTCAGTTTGGGTGAGCCCGTTAAGCACATCTGTACCCAGCCCCATGTCAGAGCAACATCCAGACATATGCATCATTGTTCTTCCCATCTTACCCTTTCTTCTTGTACTTTCACTCCACCAGAAGGAAATCCACATACTCAAGTCAGATAGCACGCACTCATCATTCAGCTTGGGTGCAGGCAGCGGGACTTGTACCATGTTAGGCCTTTTCCTGAAACACAGGGCACACTGCTGTTGCTTAGTCAAGATTTGACATGCCTTTTTAGATCTCTCTAACCACAGTGCTCTTCTGTAGCAGGTCTTCCACTTCTTGAACGCATACCAAACTCTTTCCCTCCCCTTCAGATTATGAAATCTAGCTACAGTTACCAGAGCTGCCCAGAGTAAGACCTTTTTTACACCATTTGGAGATTAAAACCAACTGGTGAATACGATTTCCATCCAGATCAGCTGGGTGATCTGACTCTCCCTCATAACACCAGCACAAGGAAGGCAGTTAACCAGAAAATCATTAATGACATCAGTAAACTATTAACAGAAATATTTTCTGAGCAGCATTCCAAGTGCATCTTGGGTACAGTCTTAGCATTTAGTGCACACTTTCTCTAAAGTAAACTAGGTTTCTTCATAGGCAAATGTTCTGCCTTGGGCTACATTGCACTTCATTGATTGCCAGCACAAGAGCAGGCTCTGGTAATTGGCAGGATGGACTGCAGATGTGCAGGTAATTGGCAATTGTTTTTAAATAAATTAAAAAGACAACATCTGTTCAACTTGTGTAACTTCAGAAAGCAAATGCTGAAAGGAAAAGCTTTCTACTACAACCAGATTAAAGATAAAAAGAAGTCCAAGACTGTAAACAGTGCCAGTTTTAAACACAGGTACTTATTCCGGTACAAACACAAAAAGCATGAGGAGCAGAGGGAAGAGGTGAAGGTAAGAAATACTTTAAAATTTCTATATTTATAATGATCTGAAAATCCTGCAAATGCATCTGAGTTTTAGATACTGGATATTTATCTGTGCCTTTGCTCACCCTGTGTTGTTTACCCTCTGAAACTGCTCTCAGTCCGTATAAAGCAGAAAGGACATTAGAGGATCCTGACAGGAGCCCTGAGCACCCCGTAATTTGGACACCTATATAGCATAATTGATTTGGTATTTGTGAAATTGTTGGACATCTAATATATGCAAAAGCACAATTCTTCACCTTCCAGTCTAGTATAAGTTTACTCTGGCAAGGATTTTCAACCTCAAATCTTCAGATGAGGCCCCCTAAATTGGTTGTAGTTCCCCCAGTTTGCTAGAACACTGTAAGCCCATTCCACCTCAGCAAAACACTTTGGTTGAATTGCTTTACCATCCCCTTCTGCAGGAGTACCCCCCTCTCAAAACAAAGGGGTACTCATTTTGCAAGAGGGAGCCTAAACTAATAGCATACAAAATAAAGCTGTTCAGATAGGACATCTCAGCATCTTCACTACTTTGAAGCATTCACTGGGACTTGATCAACTTCTTCTGAGATACTAATTCCTTTCAGTCTGTCAAGAAACCTTTCCCACCTCAATTTGTAAGCGCTGCTTAGGAGACAGGAAGTGTTTCGTGCCTCACTGGCTGTTTCTAGCAACTCCCAGGTTAAGAAATACTGACCTGGAGCAGTCAGGACTATAGTCCACTCCTCAGCGTTTTATCTTATGAAACATTGCTCTAACTCCTTCTCCTCCCTTACACAGCTAGTAAGATAACCTTCATTTTACAGCTTGTTATAAAACTGATTTCCCATGCAATGTCTTTATCATCCTCACCAAGTGAAAAAAGCTTCTTCCATGTGACCTCTTACTCAGTTTAATTCCTAATAGTCTTCATTGATCATTTTCTTTGCAGTGTTCTATGTAACTAGACTTCACAGTCTGTGCTGCACCACCAGACAGGCCAACCCCGCCTTCCTGCCTTTTTTCTTTTTACCAATACTAACACCCTTTTGGTCATGGGACAGCTATATCATGGAGAGCATCCACCTGAAATCATTGCAAGAAAAAGATGCCATTTACATTAGACTTCATAAGCTCTTGTGTTAATCCCTTGACTGACTACCCCTTATGAGCAAATGTGCATGAGAAAAAGGCCAACACAACATAAACCAGATCCAAAATAGAGAGATCCAAGTGGACAGATCCAAGTTAAAGTCAACTTTGCATTCCTAAAACCTTGGGGGTTGTCATGGTTCCTGACAAAGTTTATAATAGATTCTTGGAACTTAGATTCCTAAAAACAGTTCCCTGTGCACAGAGTTATCATTAATGACACTCGGGAAGGAATGTGAGCTCTACCTAAAATTTCTGGTTTCAGTTCAACTGCTCCCTAAAACTTTTGTTAGGCACTTCATGGAGAAACCCAAAGCAATCAGTTTTACCAGACTGTAACTTTCCTACTGACTGAGCACATGCTTCTCAAGAACAAAAAAGATCTATTTGGAAATTGTCATTTGTGAAGTCACAGATTCTCAACTTTTCACATCCATGGTGTTAATTAATGTAGAGTTATAATGCAATTATTATAAATACAGCACTCTCAAGAGGTGTACTAGGACTCCAGGCAGGTCTGCGCGCACACACACAAAAAATATTAAGAGCGAGTGAAAGATTTTTAAGGAAGGAGTGAACTGCGGCTGACTCTGACAGCAGAAGCTCCAAAATCCCTTTTCCCTCACTGATCTTCCTGACAACTTGCCAAGGAACTTCAAAAAATATGAATTTAGGGGGATATGGCCAATGGCAGAGTCCAAAACTGGAAGGCCTCAGTCATGAGATGAAAAACAACAGAAGGAAAACCACAGCACGACCTAAAAGATATTTTTTGTTACTACCTTAGCTTTTGTTAATGTTCAGCTTTCAAAGTCTTCAGCAGTTTAATTCAAGTTGGGGGGATGCTTCTCTACGGCACAGAGAAACTGGCACATGCCTTATCTGTTGTAAAATACCTGATATTCTCACTGAATTGGCCAAAGACTCGGTTATTAAGAAAAAACATCTACTCCACAAGCCAGGCAGGAAAACTGAGAATAGTGACAGTGCCATGTAACACTATTTTCTCATCCTTCCCAGAACAGTAAATACACTGACAATTTAGTTGGCAGTGAAAAGACAAAAGGAAAGGAGCAGCACCTGCAAAGAGCTACTCCTGTGTAAGTCCTCTAGAACTTGCACTTCTCAGAGCAAAAATGGTTCAAAGACTTGATTTAGTATCAAAAACCAACCTTTTGTTACTTACCTTTTTCTGTGGTCCTCTGAATGCCAGTGCAACTCTCCCTGAGTTGTAGAAGCATTTGAGCTGGTTTAGTCTAGGCTTAAACATGAGCAGCTATTATTACGATGGCAGTTTCAGTAGGGTTACCCACCAGTCTTACAACCAGCTGTCTTTGGAGTGCAGAAGGGATGGGTGGCCTCATTAAAAGCATCCTAGTATTTCTCTCCACGCTTGTATGCTGATTACCCGTGTCTGTGCTAGGTATTGTGTCTAATCCTCAAACCTAATGAGGTCTATCTTCAGATCCGAGGCAGACTTATTGTTCTCAGTCTTCCTGAACTGACAAATCTCCCAGGGATGTAGCATGAGAGAGCTTGCTGGAATAACTAACCAAGGTGCCAAACATTACTATAGCAACTAGGAAAAAAACAGAGGCTCAGTACATATCCAAGTGATATTTTCTATTTCTTTTATAGTTTGTAATCAATCTTTACGCAACTATACTGCAGTCCTTTAGCACCATAAGCTTTTGTATTTATTACAAATAAAGTAAAACAATAAAAAATAAACTTACTCAGCATAATTGCATTCCCTTCCCTGGAGATTCATCGTGCACGTTCACTGACAGGCTAGATCCCTTTCTGTGTCAACAGAGAAAATCAAACTTTTCTGGCCTAAAGTGAACTGAAGAAGAGTAGGAAGCAGCATGACAGAATAATGAAAACATTTTTGAATGTAAAACATATAACTTATGTTTTATTTAATGAAGTGTTTCATAGATTTTTACTGTATCTCTTACAGCATTGCAAGAGTCACGAGGGAGACCTGACCACTGGATTTTTCTGTTTTTCCAGCTTAACATTTCTGTGTTAGGTGAGATTGCATTGTATAACAATTTCTATATGTTAAAATCCCAATGTTTTTTCCCCCATACAAGTGATTTTGTTAATCAAAGTCAATAACAGTAAAGACTTTGATTTTAATAAATTCTGCTTCTTTTTTAATTAATAACTGGCAAGGTATGACTAGTTTATTTAATAAAGACAATGTGATACTCATTGGCTAAAGTATAAATCTGGAAAAAGACACAATGGGTTCAGGACAATTTTGAAAAATATAATCTTAGCAACTAGAAATGGGTCATAAAAGAAAATATACCTTGACTATCTCTGAAACTTCAGAAGTTTTCTCTTCTATAGGCATATGTGTGGTGTACATCAGACCAAAGATAATTCATATAGCACTAAGAATAACAGTGCTTTTACGCAGAAAAACTCTCAGCCTGCCTTCACAGTCGACTAGCTCCTCCATGACCTGCATTTTTGATAGTAGACTTACATTTTAAATCATGGAAAAATATTCACTGTTTTTAAGTAAATACAGTGTATTCAGTGAGAGAAAAATTATGAGGAAATATGACAGTAATTGCTGAATCTATAACAAAATAAAATGGTACATGAGCAGAGAAATAGAAGAGGCCTGGGAACATGGATCTATATTGTATCTCCTATTCCTGTCCTGCTTCTCACCCCAGCTTGTCCACATGCACTTATAATGTACCCATTGGGAAGAAGAAACCAGTTACTATGAGTCATCTGGAGCTGGGTCCATGTGAATTGGCCAGCATGTTACGTGCATGACTTATTATCCAGGAGGTTGCTATGAAAGAGGATTACAATGAATGAGCTGTGCCTTCCTCAGAGGAGTCATAAATTTCTCCTTTATCCTGATATTTATTTCCATTAAACTAGTAGGAAAACATCTTTTAGTATTCTACCCTTTTTCGAACCTGTTTACAATTAGCCAGCATCAAAAATAACAGGGGGAAGGGACTCGGCAAAGGGATCAATGCAAAAATTATATAACAATTTTATACAATTTTAGGAATTCAGATCTAAATGGATTACAAGTTGAAGCATCCATGCTTCTTTTTATTATTAAATGCTTTTTTACCCATCCCAAATTCAGAAAATTCCGTGAACACTGCGTCTGCTTCAAGCCCTATGCAGTTCAGTGGGGCTGAAACATCCTAGATAGCAATGTGGAGCTGCCTACCTAGGTTTTTTTAATGACAATATTTACTCAGCCAATATTTCCTTGGTAGCTCAGCACCTCAAAAACTGCAAGTTATTTATTTTCATCTCTGTGAAGTATTGAGGCCCTTCGTTTACACATAAGGTAGCTCCTATACTTACCTCCACCAAGGGAGATGACTGAAAAACCATTTAGCGATGTTGCAGTAAATTTTCGTGCCAGGCTCCTAAGCAGAATACCTGATTCTTCATTAGGTTCTTAACTGCCTTGATTGTGCAAAGAAGAGCAATTTAGGTGCCCAAACACAGGCAGACAGTCATGTTTACATGCCCCAGGGTATCTCGTCTTGCTTCCAGATGCCACCTCAGAAAGACGCACATCTCCAAATGTACTGTGTCATATCTGTCTACTCTACATTGATGACTTGATAACCAAAGGCATCTCCAATGGCATTAACCACCTATGTTATATTATGCATGTAAGTCCCAAACAAAAACCTCCAAGTCCAGAATAGGCCTGAGTATTAGACAAAACACTAAAAGACCCCAAATTTGTGAATTCATTTAGGGTTTGGACATGAAGTAGGTATGTTGCACCCAGCATTCACCAGGAAGATACTGACCACACTGAGAGTTGTAGATGTGAAGAGTTTTGTAAGACTTTGCAGTCACTGCAAGGCTAAGAAACATCTGATCTTCAAGATTCAGATCTTGAATGTGGCTGCTTAAATACCACACCTAGATTATTTTTTGGGCCTTAACATCCTTCATATGCTTGAGCTGAAATAATTTGATCTCTCATAAACAAAGTCTGGAGGAGATGGAGAAACTGGATCTCTTTCTCCCATCACCTAAAGCACTGACCCAACCACCCTCAGAGCACATCAGCTTACAGACTAGTAACATAACAAGTTCGACTAAGTCCCTATTTGCTTGATTCTTTATTCTGTTTCTATATTTTTCTGTCCTAGAAATGGTGCTCAGAGAAGCATAACATAACATTAAAGAAGTATATTTAGAGAGGACAAAGGGGATACAGACATTTTGTGAAGTGAGAGGCAAAGGCACTGGAAGACTGGAGGAGCCTTAAACAGGTCTCACTTGTGCAATTGGAAAGTACTGCTCAAGAAACATCTTACCTCCTTTAGTTCTGGTACCAGGACTGATAAGCGTTAAATGTACTGGCACTGAAAGATGATTACTAAAAAAATTGAAAAGCAAAATAAATGGCAGTCCTTACTCTGCCTAATTAAAACAGATTAGTTACAGCAATTTGCTGTCAGGATCAATGCAGCATCAGCCAGGCAGATGTGATCTATTAAATAGCTCTGCTTTTGCCAAAAGAAATTCATTCATTCAGTACAACTGGATTTTATAAAATCGACACTGTTTCTAAACATCTGCATCTGAACATCTGCATCTAAATCTTTCCAACTTTATGGCATTTTTTACATTCCTTTTTCTAAGTGTTTTATTACCAGAGGGTATTATAAGCTTTAACATTTATAAATATGCATTGCTTTATCTTTGTCCTCTACAGAAAACGAAGATACACTGTAAAGCTTTGCCTAGATTGCTGTGGCAATCATTTCAACCTCTAACAGGAGGAATCAAGAAAGCTACAGTTTTCATGGCACTGGACCTCCATCTAGTGAGAAGAATAGTGCATGTTTCTGGGGCATAAAACCAGCATGCTAAAACAGCGTGTTTCCATGCTAAAAAATGTTTTCATAAGGGGAATGGTGCTTAGCTGCCAGAAGACATGTGGATATATTTACATAAAATACAAAGGAAAATGTTATTTTATATTGCGAAAAACTTCATAAAATTCACAGTCTCAGTTGCAACTAAATGTCAGCGATTGCTCACAAATCTCAGTAAAGGAAACAGACCTTGAGAAAATCCTGCTGTAGTTAGGCACATTTAACAGCTGTTCCTGTATTGCAATGTCATGCTCCATTGTTTATCCAGCTTAAAGACTGAAAAGGCCAGTCTAAAGGCCTTCTTCTGAGGTGGGGAGGTTTTACAACCCCCATTGCACAGGCAGGGAAGAAACACACACACTAAGGGCTAGATTTTGAAGGTTCAAAGGTGTAGCGACTAGCACCTACTGAGATTTACAGATATGGCTATACCTCTTTTTTTTTGAAGTCACAGTGTTAAGTGTCTGACTCTTCCCAAGCACCATGGGAGATGCCTGTCTGCATCTATTGCTATGTAAATAGCTATAAAACTCATTCTGATATCCCAGACTGATAACTGCAGAGTTAGTATCTGCTCACTGATGCACCTGCAATAATGACAGTTCAATATCCCTCCCAGGGGCTTGCACCGAGGAAATCCTCAGAGCATGCTTCATGATAGCACTGTAACATTTCTGTGAGCTTTTTACACAAAGGGCAAAGACACCACAGGCATATGAATGCCCGGTGTTCTCTCCTGTCTTAACTTTTAAAGTGTCAGTTTGAAAATTCTTTTCAGATGCTTTTTCAGATCCAGGTATCAATTCATCTTGAAAATAACAGGAAAGGGTGCAGGAAAGGATGTCAAAGATGATGGAAGATAGGAAATGGTTGCCTAAGAGCTCTAGAATAAATTCCTGACAAGGAAATAGTGACTAAATCAGGACACTTTGATTGAAAGGACAGAACTGAGAGAGGATACAAATGACCGTCCTTTAAGGTAGAATGGGTGAACCAGAAACAATTACTCATTTGTACTGGGTTTTCTTGGCAAGGCTGGTGGGGGGTGAGAGGGTGGAGAGCTGGGAGAAAGGCTCTACAAGGGTGGCTTCTGTGAGAAGCTGGTAGAAGCTTTCCCTGTGTCTGATAGAGTCAATGCCAGCCGGCTCCAAGACAGACCCTCTACTTGCCAAGGCCAAGCCCATCAGCAAAGCTGGTAGCACCTCTGGGATCACATAGTTAAGAAGGGGAAAAAATTACTGTGCAGGAGCAATTGCAGCCAGAGAGAGGAGCGAGACTGTGAGAGAAACAGCTCTGCAGACACCAGGGCCAGTGAAGGAGGGGAGGAGCTGCTCCAGGTGCTGGAGCAGAGTTTTCCCTGCAGCCCATGGTGCAGACCACAGTGAGACAGGCTCTCCCCCTGCAGCCCATGGAGCTCCATGGAGGAGCAGATAACCACCTGCTTGTTCACATTGTGTAGTTAAATTGGGTTCATTTAGTGCAACTGAAGACCACGTTTCAGATGCAGCCTCCGATGCAGGTGGTCTTTCAATTGCTGGTACCAGCAGATGGCAGAATATAAATAGGAAGCATGCTCTCTGCTCTAGACTTTTTGTGAAGAAATGCTCCCCAGCTGGAAAATGTGGGCCTAAAGGAGGAAAGCAGGCTGTTCTCTGCAGAAACAAAGAATCTTAACAGTTGGTTTGATAGAACAGAGATTAAGTAGGTTAAGTACTCTGAGATTTCAACAAGAAAAGGCGTCTTTCATTTGTGATACCCCTCCTGCTGGAGGAACACAATGACAAACACAGTGGCATCAGGCACATGGAATAGTCTTTACCACAAACGGGAAACAGGCTTGGAAGATCAAGTCTGGATATAATT
Source organism: Lathamus discolor (assembly GCF_037157495.1). Classification (NCBI taxonomy): domain Eukaryota; kingdom Metazoa; phylum Chordata; class Aves; order Psittaciformes; family Psittacidae; genus Lathamus; species Lathamus discolor. The sequence goes on along the minus strand of NC_088888.1, from coordinate 70,728,662 downwards.
CAGCATCAATGTTGTTTTCTGTACTTCGTAGATAGAGGACCTAATCCAGATATGATTAATATCCTGTCAGTTTGGGGTTAGAGAGCTCTCATCTACTCCTTTCTACCTACTAAGCTTCAGAAAGGATTCACGCTTACAGGGTCAGTCAAATTTAACAGATAATTCTTCACCTGAACTCTCCAGTGAAGAAAATCCCTCCAGAAGGTGTACTATAAAAAACACTGTGTACTGAAGTAATTATGACTTTAGCTGATGCTGGCTCTGGAGGTTTGCAGGGTGGCATTTTCATCTCTGCACGCAGCTTTGGAGATGTGACTAGGGGATTAATTGAGACAGCTCAGTGAAAAATGAAATTCTTCCGTCCAGAAGTATTTAAAATACATCCCTCTGCAGGCTGTACACACCTGCTGCAGATAGAGCAGCTATGGCTAAATTAATACAGTAAATTAAACTGATGGAGTTGCATAACATTCATCAAAACCTTCTGTTTTCACTCACATTTTCCACATAGCATAGCTTACTATTCTCTGACTTCAGCAGTCATGTTGTTTTCCACTTTCAGATTAGCACTGCAGGCCTTGCCATGTCATTTCTTTGTAAGAACATGAACCCTAAGATTTTCTGGTTTATCTTCTTAGGATAAGTCAGCTATAGAGTCTTGCATTCTGAAGAAAACTATGTATGATGGTTACACAGGGCAGCAGAGGACTGGACTTAGCAACTCAGGAGGTGTTTTCTGGCCTGTGTTTGACTTCTATTCTAGTCAGCCTGAAACAACCTCAGGCTAAAGGCCATTATGCTCATACCATACTCTCCTTCCCTTATGTTCCCTCTAGCAGCTGAGATTGCGTTCTGAGTGCCACGTTTGGCCTTTACACTGATGGCAGGGTGGCAGCTGTTCCATCCTTCATCCCCTAGATCACCTCCTCTTCATCCCCTCTTCCTCCTGAAGGGCAAAAGAGCTTTATAGAATGGATTTTTCATGGCAAAAATGGATGAAGAAGATCATACTTTGCAGTCAGTATCTCTGTTCTTGAAGTGAGCTCATTAACCACTAGCAGACTTCTCAGTCTGGGGACAAGGAGGTGATCCACCATAGTGGCTGGCAGGCAAGTGGATTGGAAAAGCTGGTTCCTATGTGAGAGCACAAGCAAGATCCAAGGTTTTAGGGAGCAGTATTATCAAGTTTAGGGCTGGGATCTGAAGACAGGCACAAGCCCAACAGAGTGCCAATAGAAAATGGAAATGCCATTCAGGATCATCAAAGCTTGGCCCCACTTTTGCTACTTCCTTTTCTTGTGCCTTTCTTGTGCTTGAGGTGGAGGAAAAGCTTCACATGTCTTGGGGGTCACACATGCCTGGGCAAGGAACCTGCTGAGCAGGTTCTCCTTGTAAGGACCATGTAACAACAATGATGCCTGTGACAACAGGCTGAACTTTCTGCAGGAGGGACACTGAGCAAAAGGAAGGTGCCAGGCTGTGCACCAGTGGGCAAGGGTTTAAAGAGGGGTAGCCAAGCTCATCACATCCCCCAAGTATAGCTGAATTTCCTCCACTGTACTCTCACCAGAACCCTGCCTGGCTTTAGGGTCTGTTCATTTTATAACTCCTGTAATTGCTTTTCCAGAGCAATAGTATTTGTTCTGCCTCACCCATTTTCCTGATTTAGAAATAAAGTCCAGCTGCAGCTAAATCAGCTCCTGGTTAGCATCAGTTTCCATTCTGAAGACCACTATCACAAAATAAAGCTACAAAATCTTAATTCGGGGGAAAGGCAAGCTGGCATCCTTCTTTCTGATTCTATAAAGTTTTCTCAGATATACTGGGATTTAAGGATCTTCTGCAACCCCACTGCAGCTCAGGAGCAAAACAAAAACAGCACAAATAGGACAGCTGAAGCCAGCTTTATTCAATTCCTTCAGGTGTTACAATCTTAAGTATTTCTAAATCATGTAAGAGAAATTTACCAAATTTCTTTATGTAAAATAAAATGTATAAGATATATATGTATATGTAATTAAAATTGCCACTTCAATTAAATAATGACAAGAAGACAAAGCTGTTAAATGAATACTGAGCTAAGCTGCATGCAAACTGGACATAGGAATGCATAAACAAATGTCAGATGCGTCATTAATGCCATGGTAATTCTTAGTTCTTCTTTCCTAACTCCCTAGATACTATGAAGCCCACATAAGCATTACGAAATTTCCTATATTGTCAGTCACAGACTCGACAACCTCACTTAAAATAAAACCACTGAAGGAACATGCTTGTCTTACTTGAAAAAAGTCTGTATTAGCAGGACTTTGACACCACCAGATCTGCACTATCAGTTGCCATTTATACCTTCCCTGCTTCCTTATCCTAATTTAAGACATTACTTTTGAAGTTTGCACAGAGGTAATAGATTGACAGCAGCTTATTAATTGGCATAGCTCAAAAGAAATCCAAGGCTGGAAACAGTGGAAATGAGATGTTAATGCTGCAAGAACACAAAAAATGTGTACATGAAACCACTGATTTCCTGAGGCTCCTTGCCTCTTCCTGTCATTCTCTTTTATGTGCCTTGGCATGTCTGCAACTACCACTACCAGCACATAAAAATATGTATATTTAAAAGAAGAATAATGTGCTAAAGTCTGAGTGCTTTATATAAAATAATACATTCAAACCTTATCTTGAAAGTCAAGTCCTAAGACTGCAAAGAATAACTTCTCATAGAAATGGTATCTGAAATATGACCATAAGATTACAAGGTTCTTCAGCCACATGGGCAATTATATTCTGCCTTCCTCTAGGTATATTTTCCTATTCAAAGTGATCTCATTGCTTTGTTATCTTGTGAGGGAGTAGGGAAAACTGGCTGCAAACTCATACACATACACAGAATCATAGAATCATAGAATAGTTAGGGTTGGAAAGGATCTTAAGATCATCTAGTTCCAACCCCCCTGCCATGGGCAGGGACACCTCCCAGTAAACCACGTCATATAATCTTACCACTGATGTGTATGTACCCTTGTTTTTCTCCTGGTGTTCACCCATTTCTAGTACAGCCAACATGCCTCATTACTTCTTAAATTCAAAATAAAAGGAATTATTATTCCTTTTCTGGTCTGTATATTTTTTTTTGCTTACATTTATTCTGTATGAATTTATTACTCTATGTTGTTGTTATTACTTACAATTTGACTCAAATTTCCTAATTATTATGCATCTGTGTATGCAGAAAAACATGGGATGGGAGGGGTTCTGAATATGTTATTACCTTGTCCTAGCATATGCAGTAATTTCTTGGCATGTGTTTTTAAATTCTTCCCTAGATTTCCTTTGTCCATTTTGGGAAAACCACTTGCACATAGAGCAGGCTCAGGTGTGGATTTCTCACAACTATTTTTAGGATGTGCTTGCACTAAGATTTATACTGTTCTCTGGAGGCGTCTGTCTTTCTACACCTATTAAATTGGCTGTGTGATTAAGCTTCTAATTTAGGCTGGTTTTAGGCACAGGCTGTTCTCCAGGGTTCTGTCCACATCACCTGCATATCTGACATCATTAAGAAAAGCACCTCCTCTCTTACCAGAAATCTCCACCGCCTAGTCAGAAAGTGACAAGTTATTTTGTCCTTGGCCAGGGGACAACAAAACTTGGAATTGCCTTTCCTTCATGGGAAGATCTTGGCTACTTTAAGCGAAACATCTCAAAATATATGCCTGTGATTTTCCAGGTCCCAGATCAGCTCCTCTGCACAGCTTGAGTTCAGCCAGTAAGAGTCTGCATATGTGAAGAGTGAACATATAAAAAGCCCACCATGAAACACAAGGCTCCACTTCAGGCATTATGAGTCAAGAGGATGTTAAAGCCCAGACTTCCAGAAGCTCTTTTCTGTTCTTCTTAATTTCATTTACCTTAGATCTTAATAGAACTATTTAACACTTTTCTCAGTTTATTCCTCATAACTCTGAAATTTGTAATGGATTTTCATTCTGTATTTCTTAGGTGACTGCCACATATTCTGTTGTGGTTTAAGCCAGGACACATTGCAAAACTTTATAGTTCAGATAGAGATGGAGAATTTTTACCTTTTTCTGTGTCAAACATGAAAAGAAAACATTTCTGACCCCTTGCTTAGAATCATTGTTTATGTTATGTTAACCTATCACTGCCAAGTCCATACTAAACCATATTCCTGAGTGCCACATCTGCACATCTAAATACCTCCAGGGATGGTGACTCCACCACTTCCCTGGGCAGCCTGTTCCAACGATTGACAACTCCTTCAGTGAAGACATTTTTCCTAATAACCAGTCTAAGCCTTGGCTGGTGCAGCTTGAGGCAGTTTCCTCTTGCCTGAATGCTTGTATTGGGAAAAGAGACCAGCACCCACCTCTCTCCATCCTCCTTTCAGTTAGTTATAGAGAGTTATAAGGTCTCACCAGACCCTCCTTTTCTCTAGACTAAGCCCCAGTTTCATCAGTCACTTTCCACGAGACTTCTCTAGACCATTCACCAGCTTCCAATCTGGCCCGTAGACTTGTGTGTATCTAGGTGCTGTGGTAGTAGGTGGGTGACAATTTCCCCTTAGGTTATGGGGGCATCATTTTGCTTCCCATCCCACTCCTCCAGCTCAGAGAGCTGGGTACCCGGAGAACAACTAGTTTTACTTCTGAAGACTCAGGCAAAGAATGCATGAAGTACCTCATCCTTTTCCTTATCCTTTGTCATTATGTTCCACCCACATCCAATAAGGGATGGAGATGACTCTTAGCCCTCCTTTTGTCTCTAATGTACTTATAGAAACATTTCTTATTGTATTTTATGGCAGTAGCCAGGTTAATTTCAGGTTGAGCTTTCACCCTGTTAATTTTCTTCCTGCATAACTTCACAACATCCTTGTAGTCCTCCTGAGTTGCCCGCGCCTTCTTCCAAAGGTCAGAAAATCTCTTTCTTTCCTGAGCTTCAATCAAAGTTCTCTTTTCAGTCAGACCAGTCTTCTTCCCTACTCATTTTACTATCGCAACCATGAGGAAAATACGTAAGTAGAAGAATATTTGGCCCATAAGTGATATCCCCACTGTATCTTGTGCTATTCAAATATTTATACTATGCATGCTGTTACAATTGCTAAATGTGTCAGGGCGACTCCTCTTTTCTTCTTTTTACAGCTTGTTTGGCAGTCTCTAGATTCTAAGAGGAATGATCTCCTGGCCTGGAAATCTACTGCATGTACTTGCAATGATAACTTCCTTAGCTTTTTTCACCCATTTCTCAAATTTCTATTCCTGTCTTTGCTCATCTTCAAAAGATCCATATGAACAATAGTCCAGCATTATAGTCATTGCCTGTTGCCCCACATTGTCCTGGTCAGTAATTGCCTTAATGGCATAACGATCTGTTCAAAGTGATACAGCTCATCCCACGTGTTGGGACAATATGGATACTGACTTCGAATCCACGTATCGGAAGGAAAGCCAGAGGCAGGAACATGTAGGTAATGTAGCACTCACATACATCTAGAGAAGTCTTCAGAAGAGAGTGAGGCTTGAGAGTTCTGTGTCAGCTCGACTGGGAGGTCTCCCAAGACATCAATGACCTCTAATATGAATTCTGGGGACTTGTATGTATTATAAGTGAAAATGAGGCCAATATTTTCTTCTGTTGTGATTTTGATTTTTAAGAATATGAATCCAGAAGATAAGATGTCCTCCATAAAGGAAGGAGATATATTTTCCTTCTAAGGGACTCTCTTTAATAAGTCTTTGCTTGGCATATGTGATGGGGTTGTGCTGTAACTATTACAGTGTGAGAAATGAGCAGAGAAATTTCAAATTAACACCAGTCAGATCAGCCTGGTCTGCTTCAACTCAGTATTAGAGGTTCACAGAAATGAGGGCTTCAGGAGAAGCAAACGTGGATTTCCCTGACACAAAAAAAAAACAGTTGCAGACTGTAACAAATATAACAAGAAAAAAAAAAATGCTTCACGTGGTAGATTTGAATGAATCACACATAACACTGCATGGACAGCATGCTCATAGCCTTGAATGGTGTTGTTCTTAATACAGCCCCTTGCTGCATCCTTTAAACACTGTTATTATTTCTGTAACTCAAAGCTACACAAATAATAGTACAAACTGAAAACTGCTGTATCATTCTCCTCCCCCACCTAAGACTAAAGTTATCTAAATTTGGATAATTTTTAGATTTACACTATGTTAGATTAAAGGACATTTTGAAAACTAAAGCCTTAGGAGAAACCCAGTGGCTAAAAAAGCCTTGAGATAATAAACCTGCTGGAACACAGACATTAAGCACTGCAACTGTGCAAAAGCAAATCATCAGTTTGGATTGCCAGCAGATCAGGACTCCCCAGCAGCTGCCTTTTCAGTTTCTCAATGGAGACCAACAGATGGAAAAAAGCTGAAGAGAGCAGGCTTGCTTTCTCTGCCTGATGAATAATTTCCTTTTTATGCCTTTTTGTCAATCTGTAGCTTATAAGCCTATTTACACAAAATGATTAGGGCTTTCTCTGAAACAGAAGTCTGGAGGAACATCAAAAGGTCATGTACATTCTTGCTGATAAACCACCTGTTTTCTTGCCCCATACCCTATTTATTTACTACCGACTTGATCAGCCTTTCTTCCCAAGCTCAGCAATGACAAATGGAACCTAGATTTCTTCTTTTCAGTTTTACTGTAGCAAGACAAAACTGCCTGCCCAATTCTGTACCCTTTCTGTAGTGAAAGCTGTCCTATCTTAACTAAAAATCTTCATGGTCCTACCTCCTGACACCATACAAGAGACATGTCTTGGAAGGTAGACGCAGGGACTGTGAGAATGAAGACCTTGGGCCCACTGTAGGAGAGGATCTGGTTCGAGAGCATCTTCAAAATCTGAATGTGCACAAGTCCATGGGACATGATGAAATCCATCCATGGGTCCTGAAGGAGCTGGCGAATGAAGTTGCTAAGCCACTGGCCATCATATCTGAAAAATCATGGCAGTCAGGTGAAGTTCCCGATGACTGGAAAAAGGGAAATATGACCCCCCATTTTCAAGAAGGGGAAAATGGAAGATCCAGGGAATTACAGACCAGTCAGTCTCACCTCTGTGCCTGGCAAAATCTTGGAGCACATTCTCCTGGACAGCATGCTAAGGCACATGAAAAACAGCAAGGTGCTTGGTGACAGCCAGCATGGCTTCACTAAGGGGAAATCCTGCCTGACCAATTGGGTGGCCTTCTATGGTGGGGCTACAGAACTGATGGACAGGGGTAAAGCAGTTGATGTCATCTACCTGGACTTGAGCAAAGCGTTTGACACTGTCCCACACGACATCCTTCTCTCTAAATTGGAGAGACATCAATTTGATAGGTGGACCACTCGGTGGATAAAGAACTGGCTGGATGGCCGCACGCAAAGAGTTGTGGTCAATGGCTGGCTCAATGTTCGGCTGGAGACCGGTAACGAGTGGTGTCCCTCAGGGATCGGTGTTCGGACGGGTCTTGTTCAACATCTTCGTCGCTGACATGGACAGTGGGATTGAGTGCACCCTCAGCAAGTTTGCCGATGACACCAAGCTGTGTGGTCCGGTTGATACACTGGAGGGAAGGGATGCCATCCAGAGGGACCTTGACATGCGTGTGAGGTGGGCTGATGCCAGCCTTATGAAGTTCAACCATGACAAGTGCAAGGTCCTACACCTGGGTTGGAGCAATCACAGGTACAGCTACAGGCTGGGCAAAGAAGAGATTCAGAGCGGCCATGTGCAGAAGGACTTGGGGGTGCTGGTCGATGAGATACTTGAACTTGAAACTATGAGAACATGAGCAGGCTTCAGTGTGCGCTCACAGCCCAGAAAGCCAACCGTATCCTGGGCTGCATCAAAAGGAGCATGACCAGCAGGTCAAAAGAGGTGATCCTGCCCCTCTACTCTGCTCTTGTGAGACCTCCCCTGGAGTATTGTGTGCAGTTCTGGTGTCCTCAACATAAAAAGGACATGGAACTGCTGGAACAAGTCCAGAGGAGGGCCACGAGGATGATCAGGGGACTGGAGCACCTCCTGTATGAAGATAGGCTGAGGAAGTTGGGGCTGTTCAGCCTGGAGAAGAGAAGGTTGCGTGGAGACCTCATAGCAGCCTTCCAGTACCTGAAGGGGGCCTATAGGGATGCTGGGGAGGGACTCTTCATCAGGGACTGTAGTGACAGGACAAGGGGTAACGGGTTAAAACTTAAACAGGGGAAGTTTAGATTGGATGTAAGGAGGAAATTGTTTCCTGTTAGGGTGGTGAGACACTGGAATGGGTTGCCCAGGGAGGTTGTGAGTGCTCCATCCCTGGTGGTGTTGAAGGCCAGGTTGGATGAAGCCTTGGGTGGGACGGTTTAGTGTGATGTGTCCCTGCCCATGGCAGGGGGTTGGAACTGGATGATCCTAAGGTCCTTTCCAACTTTAACTATTCTATGATTCTATGATAGTGGCATATGTTTCTAGACACAGGAAATAATTCTGAGTCAAGTGCACAGCCAGAAAGGCATGAGAGAGGGAGCAAGACAGATTATTTATATTTGCTGAAGATGCCTCATGATGGCAAATAATCTAAGACCCTGTTTTATTTTTGATGTAATTTGGTTCTGCTAGAGATTAATTTTCTCTACAGGTCTCTTGGCAATGTTGTTAAAGCCTGCTGAGAGACTCCGGACTGCTAAAATCTACACTAGCTAGGCTCTCCAATATATTGACATTTCTAGGGCAAACTGGTTTCAGGGATAAGATTTTTATAGAAAATATCACAAGGCATTTCAAAAAATGAAGCACCAAGATTTTCTGAGAGGCCCTTGTCTGTAAAATAGACATTGTTTAACTGTGCTGAAACTTTCCCAGAAAAATGTTCCTTGGCTCCAGCTCTGCTCTATTTCTGATGGAAAAGACTTTAAAAAGAAAAAAAGGCAATCATTTGTTGATTGGATGGGGATGAAGCAGCCAGAATTAGACTTATAGCTGAAGGTGATTCACAATTTATCTTTGGACATACTGTACAGCATCTGTAATTTCACCTGCTCTTATTCTGCAGGAAGGTGAGGAGCAGGAAACAGTGCAGAAGACTGGGTTGGAGGAAAAGTGAAGAAGGCCATAGGCATATGCCTCCAACATTCAGGAGAGGCCAGGGGAAACACAGCTAGTTTGGTGACCTTTCGCCACAGTAACTGTCTTCTACTTGTCCGAGAGGTTGGACGAACTAAGGCATATATTTGAAACATCTTCCCAATTGCTTTCAAACTTTAATTGACTAATGCTTCAGAGAGGTCACCTATCTAGTGAACTTCCTTCATGAAGAAGGCATGTTTATTTTCATTTCCAATCACAGAAACATTGCTTTAGTGTATTTTAATGTTTGTTGGAGGATACAGCCTTCAAGTTGTCAGTCTTTGGTTATTGTGATCTTTCAGTTTCTAAAGAAACCGGCTAGCTACCTGAATTGAAAGGAACTGCGCAAGCATCACTTGTGTGGGGTAAACATTGTTAATACTATTTGTACTGGGGAGGATTAGGCTGGCTTTAGTCAGCATCAGCATTTTACTTTGGAAAATATGTTACACAATCTGTCAAATTGTATTCACTATATGAAGGTGTTTTTAGGAAGAAGCATTTAAATTAAACTTCAAAATATGGCAAAGCGTTGAGACACGCTAGAGTGAAACCCATTAAAAAAGACACCATTGAAAAGAGGGCCAGGAGAGCTTAGATGTGGTATGTTTTATGGGCTGGTTTTAGCCACCTGCACACCCAGCCCATGCACAGCTCTAGCCTAACCGGGGTATGTTCTGGCTGGCATTTATACCCAACACTTCAAACAAAGGGAAGGCTTCAGCACTCACATGGCTTGAGCTGGATCCAGTTAGCTTCATGGTTTCGTGCATGCTTGGTCCCAGCTTTCTGCTATTTGAGGAGAGCCACAGTGGTGCGCATTTATTTTCCGGTTCTACACCAGCTGCCAACAAGGAACCCACAAAGAATACATTCTTTTTCTGCCCAGAAAGCATTTGGAAAGCAGTATGAGGTCACATCTGGGACAAATCCAGGTAGGACACATCAGGACAGAGCAACAAAGGAGATTTAAGTTGTAAAATATCCATACCTCCTATCTCGGGACTAGGTTTATATTTCCCATTCTGAGGTTCCACACTGTATCTACCCTCCCACTGAAATCCCTACAAGAAGTCTCTGACAGAGAATCTACTTCTCTCAGCTACAAGACCGCTTTATATCTCTCACTAGAAAGCCAAATTTTGGTCCCTGCCACCCTTCTGGACACCAGCAAAGCTCCCTTTCCCAACCAGACCTGAAATTCATAAAAGGGCTCCAGCAAGGAGGTATTTATAGAATCATAGAATCATAGAATAGTTAAGGTTGGAAAGGACCTTAAGATCATCTAGTTCCAACCCCCTGCCATGGGCAGGGACACCTCACACTAAACCATCCCACCCAAGGCTTCATCCAACCTGGCCTTGAACACTGCCAGGGATGGAGCACACACAACCTCCCTGGGCAACCCATTCCAGTGCCTCACCACCCTAACAGGAAAGAATTTCCTCCTTATATCCAATTTAAACTTCCCCTGTTTAAGTTTTAACCCGTTACCCCTTGTCCTGTCACTACAGTCCCTGACGAAGAGTCCCTCCCCAGCATCCCTATAGGCCCCCTTCAGGTACTGGAAGGCTGCTATGAGGTCTCCATGCAGCCTTCCCTTCTCCAGACTGAACAGCCCCAACTTCCTCAGCCTGTCTTCATACAGGAGGTGCTCCAGTCCCCTGATCATCCTCGTGGCCCTCCTCTGGACTTGTTCCAGCAGTTCCATGTCCTTTTTATGTTGAGGACACCAGAACTGCACACAATATTCCAGGTGAGGTCTCACAAGAGCAGAGTAGAGGGGCAGGATCACCTCCTTCGACCTGCTGGATACGGTTGGCTTTCTGGGCTGCGAGCGCACACTGAAGCCGGCTCATGTTCATTTTCTCATCGACCAGCACCCCCAAGTCCTTCTCTGCAGGGCCGCTCTGAATCTCTTCTCTGCCCTATCTGTAGCTGTGCCTGGGATTGCTCCGACCCAGGTGTAGGACCTTGATTTAGATGCTTGTTTCCCCTTGCCTCCTACACAGACTTCTGCTGTGGCCCAGACTGCAGGTCCTGAAAGGACATTTCTCTGGGCATATGTGGAAGGCAGGGAGCAAAAAGGTGAAAAGTCTGGCTCTGCTTGGGGTACTGCTGTGATAATAGCCAATATTGATTCTGGGAGCAAAGACAAGAGATTAATCCAGCCCTTGGGCAGTACGGACAAAAAAAGACCCTCGGGGAATATTGGCCTTATATGGTGCCCTGTGCCCATGGACTCATTCCTGTGGTAGCCCATGTAAATGCTCAGGGCAACCAGGACATTAAGGTAAGTCCACGAAATGGCAGGTAAGCATCCAAATGCATGTTTCACAGTGAGGAGTTGATACCCAGGTAGAGAGCCTGTGGCTTCCCAATTGTTAAAACAGGAAACTAGGGGAAAAGGACAAGGAGGTACGTGGCACTGGCCACATCACAAGCTCATAGCCTGCCTTTATCGATGTGCTAGGAAGAGGTTGCTGGTCTGGCACTGAATCTGCAAAGATGGGACTCTCATGTTTGTCTAAGGGATGCTGGTGCTCAAAAGCACTGACGTGATGTTCCCCAGCTCCTGTGGCAGCCCTGTTCTAGCAGCTCTTTCTCCTTGCATAATTAATGCACCCACCCACCCACCAGAGGAGACTGGTCTATATCAGTATCTGTGGCCCTCGCCTGTCTACAGAAACTTGACAGTGACTCTTTTCCTTACCTTAAGGAGACAGATGCTGAGCCCCAGCAATGAGGGTGGGCTCCTGCAAGTCTGAATGGATGCCACAAGTTCAGTCACAGCCTTTTTGCCCTGTAGCTGGGTACCAGCACCCTGAACCATGTATCAAAGACGGCAGGATTTTGCAACCTTTGCCAGTAAGAGTAGGCAGGTATTGAAGAGGTGATGCAGGGGAAGAAGTGTAGGCAGAGAAACAAACGCTGGTGAGATATGAAAAGCCAGTAAAACAGCAAGATGAAATACTTCTGCCAAGTTTTGCACTCAACTAAAGCAAGCTAAAGATGAATGGCTGTGTCTAAAGCAAGTGGAGACCAGAACGAAAGCCAGGCAACCTGCAGTTCACCCTTCAATGAAAGAAGGCTTTTTAAGGTTTTTGTCTATTCCCACTGATAAAATAGCAAAGCACTTGAGCTTCCCAGAAACAAGGGAAAGGAAATTGAAGAATTCAAGCTGCAGTGTAATGAAACGCACTTTCCACCCACTTAGATTTAAGATTGTGATTCAGTACTGCCTTTATGCAGCTTCTGGAATGGAAGGGCATTGTGGTGCATCTAAATCAGATTTCTGAGCCAGTGATAGCAGATGGACCTCAAGAGAAAAAACACAGAGTCAGATAGCTAAAATAAGCCAATATTTTTCACCGCCTCTATTTCAGTGATGGTATCACCCTCTGTCATTGCCAATTCTAACAAGATTAGTAACCTCTTTAAAAACTGTGACACATGGAAGATAAAAATACCAAGAGCAGAGGTTAGATAATTTTGCAGCTTTGCCCTTTTTTTGCACAATTTGCATCATCTATATCATCTGTCTGACACTTTGACACACAGTGTATACAGAGACTGTACTGGCAGTCCAGGAAATCACCCATTAAAGGCTATCTCATGAACATTATCATTAAAGATTACATTAATAGACATTATTAAAAATTGATGGCAACCATGCATGTTAATGAACTCAATTTTAAAGAAAAGACTATAACAATCTGAGAATTTGTATAGTTTTATTTTATCATTAATTTCTTTTATTAAAAGACAACTCTGTAATAAAATATGCAAATGAGGCATGGAAAAAGTCTTCTATGCATAACAATCTTAACAGAGAAAAGTTTCATTCACTTTAAAAGTTGCTCAGCCTTCATGCAAATTTTGCTTAGTGTTTCCCTATCAAAGCAGCATTTGCCTTTCTCATTCCTGCATCGAGAAGTTCTGCACTCTCGTTTGCTATTACAGAATCACAGAATCACAGAATCCCAAGGGTTGGAAGGGACCTAAAAAGATCATCTATTAAAAATGAAAACCACAAAACCCCACCAACTTTCAGGACAGCATGACTGCTTCTTACTTCATTGGGAAGCTGCTGACAATCCAGTGTTCACCCAAAGTATGCGGTTTAATCTGAGGGAGATAAATCACCCTAGCATAATGTCAAACGTTGCTGTGGTTTCAAGCAGAGGAATAAGAAGTCCTTTCCAAGTCTAGCCTAGGAGGTGATATTAATAACAAGTAAATTTAGAGTTGCATGTGAAGCAGAAAAGTCACCAGGAGACAAACCAGAATAGCTTCTAAGTTAGGAAGAGATATGCACTGATCTAACATTTTTTGTTCCTGAGACTTCCAGTTACAGAAATTGCCGTAGTGAAATACGTCATTACCATTTTATTCAATGCTTAAGATAAAATGTGACAAAACGCGTCCATCTGTTCATGCACCCACCCAGACAGAATCTATAGTGCCAATTTTTGCTCAGAAGCACACAGAAGTAAACCAGTAATAACTACTTTGACAGTAATGTATTCACTTCAGGTTTAATATAGAATAAAATTTGTTTCCTGTTTGGCAGTTCTCAGAAAGACTGGAAAATCTCCCTGGAGCCCTAGCTAATACTTCTTGTGGAAAAATCTCCCCAGAGACCTACCAAATACTTCCGAAAAAAAGCAGTGCTCCTTTTCTACAACAGCATTTAAGTTGGGTTTTGGCAGATAACTGTTAGCACTTTGTCCACTTTTTAACTGCCAGACAAACTGCTTTATGGTCTTATAATTTACAAAGTATCATACAACGCCACAGTCTACTGAGTATGTAGGAAAAAAATTACACACTTTCAATGTCTGGTTCTCGAGTTAGAAAATAAAACATCTCTGCCGTATCAGAGGAAGTTTTGAATGTTTTTTCTTCAAACATCCCATTTCACCCTACATGAAGCAAAGCTACAGAGGGGTAAAGGAACCTGCATCTTCCCAGTGTCCTTGTGGCAAGCTGACTGAACATATTCCCTGAAGTGCAACCTTGACAGATTTTCTAAAAGCCCTTCTTCTTATCTTCAAATCAATCCGCTTTGTGTCTCAACTGGCTTCATGAGCACATGAAACACCACATCAGACTTGCACTACATAACAGATTTTGTCAGGAAGAAATGCGTACAAAAACTTACATTCACCCATCTTCTGAGAATATCCGGAGTGACCTTCCTATATTCCTCCACATTGGCAGCTAGTGCATTGATTCACCTAGTTGCCAACAAGTGTCGGCATTAGGATAAGTTTTCCTGGAGTTCTCAGTGAGGTAACATGCAGCTCTGTTCTCAGTTGGAACAGATGATGTTCACTAATGGCAAAGAATAATACTACAACACTGTCAAAGGCAAAAAAATTTAGTCCAAACTCTTCTCTCCCCCATTTTTTTCCACTGTGTTTCAAAAGACAAGATGGCAAGTGATGATGTGCTGTGTAAGTGGCAGGATATAGGAAGCTCTGCCTGCATCTCATGCTCAATGGAGACCGCAAGTGCAATAATGTTGTGAGACCTTATGGTATGGCTGAAGAATCTGTACGCATTTGCAATCTCCAGGCAAAGCCTGACATAACTATGCTACTTAGTAAAAGTATGTTAATGAGTGGTAAGAATATGAGTTGATTCTGTTGCCCACGTCAAGTTTTGCGAAAAACCTTAGGAAAACTCCATTTGAGGATTTTTCTGGTAAGGGTAAGATTTTACTATCAATTTCTGAGAATGTTAGTGGTAGCTGAAGGCCCCCTCACCTTGGAATTTGACACCTCTAATCTAAATGATCAGTAAGGGTTCCAACCTATAATCCTAATGAGAGTTTTGACTCACTTCTGTAACTTTTGGGAATTTCAAAGGCAGTAACATTTTTAAATGTTAAAACTAAAACTACTGTGTTTGTAGTAAATGAGTTCACTGCTGTATTCCCTACTTGACTATAAGAGCAATTTAGGAAATGAATATAAATACTGGATTGATGTTGAGTTTTGAAGAACCACCTGTTATTTGATAACTCCAGAAATCTGTGTTGAAACCATGAAACATATGCACTGCAATTCATTTAAAAATTATTAAACTGTCTTAGCCTGAGCATTACAAACGTGCAGAAGCACAGCCACCATTTACTGATGAAACTATAACTGCTGGAAATGTATGTCATGGCCCAGTGTAATAAGGGGGGCTAAAATGGCATCAGGATTGGCTTACAAACTGCTTTGGTTTCTTATATCTAGAACCAAACAATGACACACAAAATATCTCTTGTTTATCCTTATGTTTCCAGCACTAGTTGTTTAGGTTAGCTAGAATAATGAAACACCTGATGAAGAAGTCTGCAAACAAGCCATTGGCACTACCTTATGGAAAAGAGGAAGATGGCCTCAGGAAGAAGTGGAATGCATGGAAAGAGAGCTGAGAGCACTCTCTCTCTTTTGCTTGCTGTTTTTCTGATTCTGGGGTGAGCTACCTGCCCAGAGTAAAGCTGAGGTCACTGTTGATTCTATTCAGGTGTAGCAGCTTGCTCTGGAGTTCAGCAGAACTTTCCTCACTAAATTCCTGCAGCAGGGATACAAATGTAGCTGTGACTTTGTTAGTCTTAGTGGGAGTTATGCCGCAATAGCTGAGAACAAATGATTTCATCTACATGTTCCCATGGCTGACACTCATTACTATGATTGTGTCCACAGAAACACAGTAATCCTTCCTATTGTGATTCTGCCATCTAACAGGATAATGTAATAGTTGTATTTCTGTCCACTTTCACCTTTACCTCTGCTCAGACACTAAAGCTTGACAGACCAGAAACTGCCTCCTTGTACACGAGGGGTTTTCAGAAAAACTGTCTTTTTGTAGCTCCATCAGTTTTCAAATAAATTTACCAGGTCTGTCAAGGGCTAAAAAATGTTAGCCCTTTTGCATCCTTAGCAAGGAAGAAATTCCTGCCCTGTTAGCGACCCCCATTTCAACCTGTAATCAACAGGCAAAGAACCAGTTCAGTGCCCCAGACAGACCTTGCAGAAAACCCTTCTGATGAGACTGCAAACACTGATTAGCACCAGTGCTGATGGCAGCTTGTTAAAGCTTGGAAAGAGCTCTTAGAAATTCATCTCGCCTACCCCACAGATTTGCTGGGAATACCACCATATGCTGTAACATTTGATGGTATTTCTTCTGCCTATTTAACACAGCACTAGGTTACAGCAACCTGGATTGTGTACTGCAGTCCAATAGTACATTACAGTAACTATTACAGTAATCATGTACCATAGTACATTACAAGCTCTGTTGTACCTAAATTTAGGTTCCAGACTGTGAGGACAATTCTCCGTAGGTGGAATTGAAAGGCTGATTTGCTGAAGGTATTAAAAATATCCTGAGAGGATGGAGGAAAGAGAGAAATGCTGCTGGACACAGCCGGGAGCCAAGAGAAAAGCCTTCAGACAAACTTTTCTCTGTGCTGTATTTTAAATTATTCATTAAAAAAAAATATAGCTAGAACAATGTTGTATACCCACACCATAATGGGCAGTGGTATAAAGCAGTCTGATAGTAACTAAATACCACTAACAATACAAGTACTAGGTTCAGAATTTGATGGTAGCAACATTAGTAACAATAATTAGGCTGGAATATCTGCCTTTACAAAAGTTTGGCTTATTGTTTTAATGACTGAAAGTCAAAATCTTATGGTAATGATGCAAAAATAGAATACGCAAGCTACAGGCAAAATTAATGGAGCAAGTTACTGGAAGAAAGTAAAATGTGATGAGTCCTGAAGGAAGGGTGAGGATGAATGCCTGCAAGGCCTGTCATAAGAATCACACTGGTGAGAGTCTAACTGTCACCTAAAAACTTGGGTGTCATTCGCAAGCTTTAAGTAATGTCACACGGGAGAGGAACAAGGTGCTCATTATTTCTGTTGCTCACACAGTAAGCCAAAATCAAGAAAGAAGCAAGATGACACAACACAGGTCCAGTCAAAATTTGAACTAAAGCAATCTACTGCCTCTTTATACCTCTGAGAAGAGAGGATTGTTGCACATATTCAAAACATAGTGGGAATGCCATATGTGATACCTCATTTCCCTGCCCACGTAGGATTTGATTCAGTAAAACTACAGAATAAATACCATGGAATAATCATAGTGTAATTCTGTGCTTCTCTCTTTAAAACAAACATGGCCATGGTAATAAATAGCTGGAAAGGGAGGGAAAAAATGATCTTGCTCTTACCACACTTTAGAGATGCAAAAGTTAGCCCCCCAGTTGAAGCTTACCCTCCTTGAAAGCCACTGGAAGCAAGTGTCCACTTCTGGAGAATGACTCATCCTCCTAAAATAAGTTTCTTGGATAGAAGGGGTGATTCACCACTTAAAGGTACCTAGAGAGCACATGAGAGTAGCTTAGATTAGATACCTAATTTATTGATGCTGAAAGTTAGGTATAACGGCTCTCTAATACAGTAACTTAGATTTCTCAGAATCCAGAAAAAGACAACAGAAGATGCATAAATTTGCCTTGCTCTGCTAGACTTACATTGCTTTTCGAAAGCTGACAAATAGTTACAGCTTATTCTTGACAGAATTCAAAGCAAATGCCATTAAAAGACATGTACCAAGCAGGTAGGCGCAGTAACAAAGCAGCGTTTTACTGTTCCTTTTATTTCTCACATTGCTTTTACAGAAAGGAAACACAAAGTGATCTTGAACTGTAGTTATGTTCAGGAAATCATAATGGGTCCCATTATCACCTTTCAAATACACACCTGTTAAAGCAATGTGCATTTCACTATAAGCCATAAAAAAACCCACACAAAATCACACTGATCCACGACACTGACACGAAGAACATTAAGAAGCATCCAGCCTGTTCCCTTTAAAACCCACCAGCCTATATTGACTGGAGAAAAAAAATAATAGAAATAAAAAACCCAACCAGAAAGCCTAAGCTCAGTTCCCTGCCTTGTTGAACGAATGTTTCAGTGGGTTAGAACTTGACATACCTCCCACGGGTCACACAACAGTGAATGTTTCCCAGCTCCTAATCCCTAACTGGAGCTACAATGCTGCTTTTCTAAAACATCTCAGGGTGTAATACATAGAAACTGGAAGCAAGAGGCCATTATTCTCCAAATAAAGCATCCTCTCTATGACTTTCACATGAGGATACCTCATAGCAATACATGTCTCTGATTATTTCTTCAGCTGGAAGAGGTTTCAGTCCATGTAGCCATGCAGCTCTTTTAGAGGGACAGGAGTGAATGAATAGCGAGCAAAAGACAGCCACATTATGCTATACTAGTCCTGGCTGCTAGGAAAGATCAGCCAGGTAAAGAAAACCCACACATTTGTTATTTTTTAATATGCCCTTGAAAAAGAATAATCCCAATTTCTTGCAAACATTTAAACTAATCCCTCAGACACAGGGGAATACTAGAAATTGTATGAAACTGGGCAACAGCGTGTTCTGGCAGGCATGTTTAGAAAATTATTTCTTTTTTCAGAGGTTTAAGCGCATTACTGCCTAAGCCATAATTGCACTTCCTCTGCATTTGCAGTAAATGATTGTGTTACTAGTATCGAATTAAAGGGTCAGAAAGCCATTATAAAATCAGATTTTACTATACACATGAACACACTTGCTTTGAGTCAAGTAAACCAAAGTTTTCTATCACACTATGAGATCAGCAGGATATCTTATCACTTGAGGCACAGCTGATATGGAAAACTGTGATTAAACATCCCTGGATGGAAATAAGTTAAAATAAAATACTGCTGGCTTGGATAAATTAGTTGGGGAAAAATGACAAAATTTGATTTCTCAAGATTTGCTTGCTAAGCAATTATAATGAATTCTGCATAAGAAAAATGACATATAGGTTATCAATGTACTGCAAATACAAGGGTTTGGTGCTCCACAAGAACCATTTCCTTCCATGTCTGAAATACCTAACCATGTTTCCACTGTAAGCATGCTTGCATTTCACCCTCTAAGTCAGCCCTCAATCAGAAGACAGGCTCTAGGTGTTCAAAGACCGCTGCCTCTATCATATTATATGATAATGATTAACATGATATAATGATTAAGAGTTTTCACCCTCCACCCCAAAATAACTTGAGTATTGCAAACTAGGTGATTTGAAAATGGTACCACCTTGTTTGGGCAACATACACATTTCCCAGCACTGTAAATGACAGCTGTGTCATTTACCACTCCAACAGGAAAGAAGAACAGTAGAACGGGCTGCAGACATCCCATTGTTGTTATTTTTACATATTCAAAATGCAGTAAGAAATGTGTGGCAGCAACGACTTCCCTTTTCTGGTGTGGTTGTATCTATCTTTGAAGACCAGTTCCAAATATCATAATTCATTACATGGAGCTTTCTGAGGATAGGTCTGTAAGCATACACAGATGATGGCAATGACAATGATTAACTACACATACATTCATGATAAATACTTCCCAAATAAATGCATACTATAGATAGATAGATATATTCTCCCAGAAGTAAATTTATTTAAAAAAAAAAAAAAGCCACAAAAATTAATTCTGGACAAAAGAGAGTTTCATGCCTTTAATACTGGTGCCTGCAAAACACAGAAAAAACCTAACACATACCTGCTCTTCAGCTGAATGCACAGAATTTGCTTCTATCCCCAAACTGCAAAGTAAGAACACTTGGAAAAGGGAAACAAATCATACGATTTTAATAATAACTTAAACTAGCACTTTAATGGAATCTCTTTCTTCTTCAAAGATCCATTGCAGCAGGAATGCCAGGAGACCTCCATGGATGGATAAGGAGCTGCTGAGGAAACTTTGAAGGAAAAAAGAGGCTTATAAAAGATGGAAGCAAGGACAGGCAGCCTGGGAAGAATACAGGGATATTGTCTGGGAAGCTAGGGACCAGGTTAGGAAAGCTAAAGCCCAGCTAGAATTAAACTTGGCTAGGGATCTGAAAGATATCAGGAAGGGATTCTATCGTTATATTGCAAATAAAAGACAGACTAGGGATAATGTGGGCCCTCTCCAGAAGCTATGAGGAGAACTGGCTACCCTGGATTTGGAGAAGGCTTTGGTTCTTAATGACTTCTTCACCTCAGTCTTCACTGGCAAAGGCTCTGACCACAACACCCAAGTCTTGGAAGGAAGATGCAGGGACTGTGAGAATGGAGACCTTGGGTCCACTCTAAGAGAGGATCAGGTTCAAGATCATCTTAAAAACCTGAACGTGCACAAGTACATGGGATCCAATGAAATCCATCCGCAGGTCCTGAAGGAGCTGGCGAATGAAGTTGCTAAGCCACTGGCCGTCATATTTGAAAAATCATGGCAGTCAGGTGAAGTTCCCAAAGACTGGAAAAAGGGAAATATAACCCCCATTTTCAAGAACGGGAAAATGGAAGACCCGGGGAATTACAGACCAGTCAGTCTCACCTCTGTGCCTGGCAAAATCTTGGAGCAGATTCTCCTGGACAGCATGCTAAGGCACATGGAAAACAACAAGGTGCTTGGTGACAGCCAGCATGGCTTCACTAAGGGGAAATCCTGCCTGACCAATTTGGTGGCCTTCTATGGTGGGGCTACAGAACTGATGGATAAGGGTAAAGCAGTTGATGTCATCTACCTGGACTTGTGCAAAGCGTTTGACACTGTCCCACACGACATCCTTCTCTCTAAATTGGAGAGATATCAATTTGATGGATGGACCACTCGGTGGATAAAGAACTGGCTGGATGGCCGCACACAAAGAGTTGTGGTCAATCGCTCAATGTCTGGATGGAGTCCAGTAACGAGTGGTGTCCCTCCGGTCTTGTTTAACATCTTCATCACTGACATGGACAGTAGGATTGAGTGCACCCTCAGCAAGTTTGCCGATGACACCAAGCTGTGTGGTCCGGTTGATACGCTGGAGGGAAGGGATGCCATCCAGAGGGACCTTGACATGCTTGTGAGGTGGGCTGATGCCAACCTTATGAAGTTCAACCATGACAAGTGCAAGGTCCTACACCTGGATCGGAGCAATCCCAGGCACAGCTACAGGTTGAGCAAAGAAGAGATTCAGAGCGGCCCTGCAGAGAAGGGCTTGGGGATGCTGGTCGATGAGAAAATGAACATGAGCCGGCTTCAGTGTGTGCTTGCAGCCCAGAAAGCCAACCGTATCCTGGGCTGCATCCAAAGGAGCGTGACCAGCAGGTCGAAGGGGGTGATCCTGCCCCTCTACTCTGCTCTTGTGAGACCTCACCTGGAGTATTGTGTGCAGTTCTGGTGTCCTCAACATAAAAAGGACATGGAACTGTTGGAACAAGTCCAGAGGAGGGCCACGAGGATGATCAGGGGACTGGAGCACCTCCTGTATGAAGACAGGCTGAGAAAGTTGGGGCTGTTCAGCCTGGAGAAGAGAAGGCTGCGTGGAGACCTCATAGCAGCCTTCCAGTATCTGAAGGGGGCCTATAGGGATGCTGGGGAGAGACTCTTCATTAGGGACTGTAGTGACAGGACAAGGGGTAATGGGTTAAAACTTAAACAGGGGAAGTTTAGATTGGATATAAGGAGGAAATTCGTTCCTGTGAGGGTGGTGAGACACTGGAATCGGTTGCCCAGGGAGGTTGTGAGTGCTCCATCCCTGGCGGTGTTCAAGGCCAGGTTGGATGAAGCCTTGTGTGGGATGGTTTAGTGTGAGGTGTCCCTGCCCATGGCAGGGGGGTTGGACCTAGATGATCTTAAGGTCCTTTCTAACCATTACTGTTCTGATTCTATGATTCTGTACTGATCTGGTAGAGCCAAATACTGCAGGATAATATTACAGTCTCTTGTAAGCAACTGTATTGAATTGAATGGATTTATTTCACATTTACAATTGCTATAATGAGAGCAAAAATTGGCCCCGTGTAATGAAGCTGGTCCAGCCTTGGAAGTGAAGATATGGAAAAAGGAGTCCAATACATTTTAAACACCTGAAACATTTCCAAGACATTTTTCTTGTAACACCAGTAGCATGCAAAAATTGATTGAGGTACTATAGACGGACCTGGAATTAATAACTTAAAGACATAAGCAAGATGAGTATCTTTTCCTAACCATGTCTGTAAGCCACCCTTTCCAAAGACATATAGTTTTTTTATTAAAATATATGACCTATAATACATACCTTAGAGAAAAGGTAATTTTTTCAATAAGTAACTAGGGGAAAATAGCTATGTTATGTACATGGTTTTCTTAAAAAAAAAAACCACCATAATTTCTTCATATCCTGTCTTCAAACGCTGATGGATAAGCTACGAACAGATCAGTTGTAATACTTCCCTTCATTTCAAGCTCTGGCAGGTGAGAACTTGCCCTAGGTGGTGGGAATTAGTAGGAATTCCTAAACCTGTGCTCACATCACAAATAAAACAGGTAAATAAAACAAGCCAGGGATTTATCTCATATCTCAAAGGACATGGCTCAGCACAGATTCATCCATTTAAGGTCACTCTTCAAAATGCAATCTCTATACTCAAACTGTTAAATCACATGGACCCTGTCCTGTACTAACCATGTACTAGCCATGCCTGGCAGGTGGCTTATCGACCCATGAAAAATTCAGCATGTTAAATACTTAACAGCAATGATTGTGTTCAGCTGTTCGTTTCCACTATGCTCTGACCCATTTAGCAGTGCAGACATTGTCTTAAAGCCTGCAGCTCCTTCACCATACCCAGGGCTAGGCAATCTATGGTGCCCACTGTCTGCAGCTTTAGGTGGCCCTCATGCAAGGTGCTGTGAAGCTAAGGATGTTGGGTCTCCGGCTTCATGTCACACACAAGTAAAAGGATTCATGTCTCTGGAACCCCAGCTTAGCTGGGATTTCACAGCTTGGCTAGGGTTTTGCAGCAGACCTCAAAAGCATTTAGGGAGTTGGTATTTTTAGAGCTTAAGCGTCCTGATCCTCCCCCTCACAAGATTTCTCCACACCCTGGTTTGATACTCTGGAGGTTGCCTGGGATCCCAAATACTCCGGGAGCCTCTGGAACAGAGTTACACAGCGGCATTTTGCTGAAGACATATCAAAACAGAAACCTTCTGCTTTTCTAAAGGAATTGTTTCTTTGCTCATGCAGCCAATTTTGAATCCTCTAACTTGCCTATTGAATCAGAATTAAAACACTCTTGAACTGCTAGCATTTCCTATGGAAAGGAAATCTAGGCTTTGACAAGCTCTACCTCTCAACAGTTTTAATCCACTTCAATACAAGTTTCACATGGGGGATCTGCTGAACTTTGTGACTTAGATTTCTCTCTAGATTTTTCTGGCACCTTCGCTTTTTCACACCTGGTTGTGGATCTCTGCCTGCTCAGACTTACTGCACAAACATAACTCAAAATGTTCCATGCCAAATGATTCTTGAGAATAATATGAATTACTCCACCAGTAGCAGAACTAAGGAATCCTGGCTTCCCAGTTTACAGATTATATGTATTTGTACACCTTTTCCAACAATAACCATACATCTCTCTTTGTTCCTTATAGTTTGGGATGCAACAAAATATACTGAAGCCAGTACAAACAATAACTACTCTACGTCAATCCAACAGAAGATTTTAAAGTAGTCCTAATAACAAAATTTGGAAAATCCTGCAATTTTCTATGGGTTTATGACTCAAATCCCTGAAATAAAAGCATTGATAGGGATACCTAATTGACCTATGGCAACCTTGTAAAATCTTAATTGCTGCAAGAAAGAACGCAATACTTTCTGTAATCAATTAATCAGACTTCTTGCAACATACGTATTCCAAACCCATGCTTAAATGATTTAGAGCTTGTAATGTGAAATGAGAATATAATTTAAAAAGATAACCTATTTTTAACAGCACATTCATTTTTAAAAGCCATCCGGTCACTTGGTACATCTAATATAAACAGGTCTAACAGAGACAGTGGTGATCTTTAAACTGAGCTGTAATGTTCCTACACAGCTCTGGATGGGAAAGATATGAGGGGTTCAGATTCCCAGACATTTTTCCCCCCACTATTTTCACTTCATTTACTCTGACTGAGAAGCCATGGGGAAACTAATTCTAAAAACTATGGTCTTTGGCCTCTCTAAAATCTAGATCCCTTTAAATTGGGTAAGGTTTAACATTGAGAATGAGTCACCTGGAAAAAATATCCATCGTACAAAGTTAATGTTCCAGATACTGTATGCCCTAGAAAAGGTGTGAGCCACTTTAGGTGAGAACTGAGCATAAATGCAAGGCTGAACATGACCCTTATCTGCAATTTCAGATCAGTCCAGTTCTATTTTCAAACTATTTATCTGCTTGAGTATTGAGATAGTGCTTCATGGTAGCATCATTATTCTTATTTGACAGGACATCTCCCAGAAGATCCTCCCAACCATGAGCTGCAGAGTAGTCCTTGGGCAGTAATTTTTTATTATTATTATTATTATTATTATTATTATTAATTATTTTATTAAGATACTACATAGCACTAATCATACAATCATAGAACAGTTTGGGTTGGAAGGGACCTTAAAGAGCTCCAGAAATACTCATTGAACTAGATGATCTTGAGGTCCTTTCCAACCCTAAATATTCTATGATTTTATGATTCTTAAAGAGATCCGTTTAGGGAATACATGTGTTTTACTAAAGTCCTGCTTCTATGAGGAAAAGGGTCTAAATTACTCTATTAGCTCTGCAGGCAAAGTAGTTTCATTAAATGCCCAGACACTGGTAGGACTTTGGTGTAACTGAGGCACACACAGCACAGCAAGATGAGGACACTGCTGCTTCTGGGCATGCCCAAAGAACAGAGCTCACGTAGCTTGGAAGCGTAAACCCCTGGTGACCCTCAGTACTTCCAGGGACAGGGAAGCATCTGACCAGAGATTCTGTTTATTTTATTTTTTTTTTTTTTAATCTTATAGAATCATAGAATCATAGAATAGTTAGGGTTGGAAAGGACCTCAAGATCATCTAGTTCCAACCCCCCTGCCATGGGCAGGGACACCTCACACTAAACCATCCCACACAAGGCTTCATCCAACCTGGCCTTGAACACCGCCAGGGATGGAGCACTCACAACCTCCCTGGGCAACCCATTCCAGTGCCTCACCACCCTAACAGGAAAGAATTTCCTCCTTATATCCAATCTAAACTTCCCCTGATTAAGTTTTAACCCGTTCCTCCTTGTCCTGTCACTACAGTCCCTGACGAAGAGTCTCTCAGCCTTCTCCAAATCCTGTGTAGCCAGTTCTCCTGAGAGCTTCCTCAGGGGGCCTATGTTGTCCCTAGTCTGTTTTTTGTTTGCTACGTACCTGTAGAATCCCTTCCCATTATCCTTAACATCCCTGGCTAGGTTTAATTCTGACTGGGCCTTAGCCTTCCCAACCTGGTCCCTAGCTTCCCGGACAACATCCCTGTACTCTACCCAGGCCACCTGTCCTTGCTTCCACTTTTTATAAGCCTTCTTTTCCCTTTGAATTTTCCTCAGCAGCTCCTTACCCATCCAAGGAGGTCTCCTGGCCCTCCTGCTGCACTTCCTTCTAGTCGGGATGCAGCACTCCTGAGCTTGTAGCAGGTGATCCTTGAATATCAACCAACAGTCTTGGGCCCCCCTGCCCTCCAGGGCTATATCCCATGGAACTTTACTTAGCAGGCTCCTGAAGAGGCCAAAGTCTGCTCTTTTGAAGTCCAGGGCAGTGAGTTTGCTGCACGCTCTTCTCACTGTCCTTATGCCTCAATTCTTATTTTATAAAAATTCAGGTAACAGCACAACTTTCCTGTACAGTATCAGAAGATAGGTACATTTGAGGGGAAAAAAAACAAACCAAAACTGTGTGAAAAAGAAACTGACTGGAAAGATCAGAGCAAATGAAATATTTGGAGGGGTAAGGAGATTCCTATACTAACAGTGATTTTGGACATCCTACCCTTACGTGTGGGAGTCTCACATTCATGACCAGATATATTTATCATTAAACTCAAATATTTAGAATATTTTGCATACTCCCAGGTTGTACATGTCCCACACATACCATGATTAGTGAGTTAAGTGCATATTGATAGTTTTATTACTGTAAAGTTTAAAAACTCTACTGAACAAGTGCTGAAATTCACCTCATGCAAATTTTATGCTAGAAAACTGCATCACTTAAACCGTTACCCAAACTGAACACAAAAAGGCCAAAGGACAAAGGAACTTGCTGCACCTTTCAAAAGGTTATTGAAAGCCATTGTGGAGTTTGGGTTTGCTTTGATTTTTTTTTTTCTTTATCCTCAATCGTGTGTACCTTTTATTTAGCAAAGCCAGTGGATAAAGCCATCAAAAAACCTGAATATCCAGATGTGGTTCTTTACTTAAGCAAGCTGCAAATATGTATTTCTACTCTGACACAAACCAACATTGAAAAAAATTGCATCATCTTTTACTATTCAAGAAAGCACTCCTCTATTTAGTTTCACTCTGTCCTCACACCTAGAGTTACCATTCTTCTTTTAATATGGCTAACATGTACTGCAGATAATTGATTTTCTCATAAGAATTGAGTATGCTGAATTATATTTGGGACTTATTTTTAACCCGCTTGGTCATAGTGTATTGTATCTCTGCATTTGAGCAGAGACTGAATCCTGCTTTACATCAACAGTAGGTAGTGATATGGTTTATGTTGATCTTTTACTTCTGTAGGAGTTTTTTTATTGGTCAAACAACAGCTTTCAAGGAAGGAGATTCCAAACTAGGCCCTGCACATGGTACTATTGGTGGCCTCTCTGTGTGGGGATAATATTTCACGTTTTTTTCCACTGTGCTTTGCTTTACTTTCTGTACCTGCTGTAGTTTCAGCCCCTCAGGAGACACTCCACACAATCTGTTGCTTAGTAATAATAACCTTCATGGAAATTAGCTTGAACTCAAAAGAACAAAACATCTTTCATTAGTCACAGGTTTTCAGATAATAAATTCCTCCGAGAAAGTTGATTAGAAAGGCCAGCCTTCCAGAATCAAGTATCGCCAATGTTGACCTAAGGTGAATTACCCTCTTGAAAGTGCCACTTCTTTGTACCCCTTATGTTTGAGATTCTTTTTACCAAACACGACTACTAATGTGAAGTTTCAGGTAACTGGAATCAACCTCAGAATAAAGCCAGAAAGAATTACTGCCGTCATATAGCCTGGCCTTTTGTATAATATAAATCATATGAATTAATTATTGCCCTAACAAAAGCACCTCTTAAAAATAATCTCATAGAATGCTTTTTAAAGTATTCTTTTTCATTAAAGACCTGCTTTAGTTAAAAGAACTTGCCACATGATTACAAAGAGCGGTTACAGACCACAGAAGTACCAGAAGAGCAGCAGACCCCCACTGAGAGGGTCAGATAGGGACCTGCATCCTCTGCGCTGTGAGATGATGCATTTCTCATCAGGTAATCCCTCAACAAAACCTGAAATCCTCAGCTAGGCAGTTAGGATCATCTTTGAGGGTTCCAAGCTGCCCAGATTAGTAAGCTGCAAAGTCAGGCCCTCTCAAGTGAGTCCCTAGGCTTCTTTCTCATTTTCCATTTAGCCTTACAAATCTCTCGGTGCTCCCTCTATGTAGGCTAAGAAAACAGACAGGAGAGCAACTCAATCTATGCAATGATGCCTTATGGATTTCTAAATTTGAAATAACAGAAACAGAATAATTACCAGAACTTGAAAAAAAAAAAAAAATCATGCTAGAAAACTGGGTAATTTTAGAAGTGACTTTATAAAGTCTTGTCTACACTGGAACATGAGAAATCAAAACCCAACTAATTAAAGGTACAAAAGCAATACATTCTAGCTGAACAACACTAAATCTTGTTGTAGATGCTGTTACATAGAGGAAAAACTGTTTAACTCCTTCAGACAAATTGGCCCAAACTGAGGCCAGTTTACTTTTGCAGGAGAAAATACACACCGTGGTTAAAAGTGCAGGTGTTTTGTGCATCTTGTCTACAAAGCACTAGAGGAAGTGAGTGAAGTTCTAAATGCACAATCTTGTTTCTAGTGCAGTTATCACCAGAAATCACAAAAAAGACTATAAATGATCGTGGTGCTGCTTATACTATAAATAGGTAAAATATCACAGATGTATCCCACCATATACATCTGCTTCTGCATATATCGAGAAATGCTGCAGCACTGATAGCAGTTAACACTGGAATGCCCATCTAAAACTGGAATTTACAAAATAAGCTTTACATTATTTATATCACATAAGAAAGTCCATCCATCTCTGTCTCTGACACACAGCCTGGCCCCAGTAAATCAAAAGGACATGCTGTTAAATTTATCGCAGCTGTGATTATACCCCCTTTGGAGATCAGATTAACTGACTCTTGGAGGAATTATTGTCATCTCTCACTAGACCTTCTCTTTCGACAGGCAGGGCAGTGTTAGTGGAATTCCTACTCATGTTGGTGAACAGGTTTAATTTTATTTCAGGTCAACCACAGAGGTTTGAATTGCAGTAATCTACTAAAGGCAGAGCACCAATTAAATGAGGAGTATGTCTCATTATTTGCTATGTTCTGCACCCACACACCAGCAAAGCTGCTTACATAGACATGATAATAAAACAGGAACAAGTTCTACTTTGATATTTATGAATACTGTCACTTATCTGCAGTACTGTTAGTGATGTGATATCAAAGTACATTTGCTGTTATATAATAAAGTAGAATACAACCCAATATTCTGTGCATAAAGTATCCATAACTTCCTCTGTAGAGGGCACTTGACAAGCATCGCCCATTACAGCTCACATTTTCCTTCAATACACAGCTCTTCCCCCCCAACACACACCACTCCCTCACATCCAAGCAGAGTAGTGGCTGTCTTCATTTTTGTTTGAGTAGTCTGTATGAAATTTTGTCCTGGTGGATGCTAACCAGATGGTGTGCCAGAGACACAAATCAGCTAAAGGATACTTATTCAGCCATGAATTGGCTACAGACTGTTGTAGCTCTGTTGCCAAAAGATGGGGAGGGAATAAAACTTGTAATTCTACTAGGGATTAAACCAGAATCCTGCACTAGCACTAGTGGCAAATATACATGTTTCTGTAACTGTTCTTCCCTGACAGCCCTAATCTTATAACCAAAGGTGGTAAAACTCACCTTCAGCCTGTTACAGATGGTCCCAAACTATACTCGAGACGGGAGGGAGTGGCACTGGGTGAAAGGTTTCCTGGCTCTGCAGCTTTTCCAGGCACTTCCACCTCTTCCTGCCACCAGCATCAATATCTCCTGCCACTGGCATACTTGCTGTGACAGAGCAGCACAGAAAGCGCTACCTTGGGGAGGGCACCAGGAGAGGAGAAGGGATTAAGAAGTGGTTGTTGCAGAGGTAGGTGGAAGGAGTCTCAAAATTAGGCATGTGGGCAGCTGAGCAGAGCCATTCCTAACCAACTGGAAACATGCATCCCCTTTCAGGTGTTCTTTAGGGACATGTCTTGACCCTTTATCATTTAGAGAAATTACTCCAGCAGGGTATTTTTTAAATCATTAGCAAGCTGAAAACTTCCCCAAACCAGCCAAGATGCTGAACATTTTTCATTCTAGTAATACCAGGAATAATCCATCACATACAAACATGCAGCACTTGAATCATAAAGGTCACTGTCTTGTGCTGAAATGAATCATGCCATGCAGTACCGCTGCCTGTTTTATTTATTGCACAGTAAGATGATCTTAATTACTCAGTCATAGCTAAAGGTAGTATACCCAGTTCAGGTAGCATTTTTAGGAAAATGATTTTCTTTTTAGGCTCTCTCTTTTCCTGGATGTTATTCCATTTGTTTTAGATAGACTGACACATCTCTACTCCAATATCTCAGAAAAGAACATTCTGTAAATTCTTTATACAAGAAAAATATTCGCTTAAAGAAAACCACCTAAATCAGGCAAACAACCTTTGTTATTTAAGATATGGATAATGGGTTTGAAACTCTTGAGTTGGACAATAAATCCAAAAAGCCTGCAAAAGCACAAAGACAGAGCAATTCTGTAGACATTTGCTACATTTTTTGGAGAATGCTCATGTTTATTTTTTCTTTTTTGTTTGTTTCTCAGGTATTTTCACAGGTGCAATATATACAGAAAAGAGAATGCCATTCTACTTAATAGCTTGTTTTAAAATAGTAATTCAAGTTTCTTCACATCAGAAAATGACTACTCCTCAAAAAAATATCAAACCAGTTCATAATGGCAAAGTAGTGACTCCTGGAAAACTGGACTTAAGAAATTTCTCACCATTCCAACTGCAACAAACTTGTGCTCTGAATTTTTATTTTTCCACACAAAATTTAAATCTCTTTCAGGGAGGGCATAGCTGAATGATCTGAGAATTAAAAACCTCAAATAGTTGCAGAAAGACCACTGAAATCTTCCAGTTGTTTATGCATATGTCCAAATAAAAGAAACTATGAAAGCATTAAGTAGACAAGTGAAAAAAATAGTAACAGAAAGCAATAAGAGGCAAAACAAGTTTCTTCTCTATATACATATTTTTACATGAATAACAAATGTCAAAGATACACAACTGAGTACAAAAGAATCATTTTAGCAATCAGTTTGTACAAATGAGTCTTGTGTAAGCAGCATGCTTTAACAGAATGAATTAAACTGCAACATAATTGAAAATACATTCATTTCAATCCTCCAGATCGAAGATTTCTGAAAATATAATGGGGGAATTACAGTTTAGTAATGAGTATAATTTCTGAAGAGGAAGAAAATTATAGCTCCCCAGTAGAATCAGGAAGGATGAATTTCAGTTTTAAAATCATTGGTGTTGGTCAAGGTCAAGCCCACCAAAATGCCTCAATAGCCCCAGTCCAGCCAACACATGTGTTTTAACATTACAAATAGCAAGGTTGTGGTGATCTTGGCAGGATCCCAGACAGCAAGACTGAGCAGTTTAGTGGCTTCCAAATTGGTCCTAGGACTTCAGGTGTAATTAGCAAGGCACTGCTCTAAAGATGGTATACTAGACACAATAGCTCAAATGGTTCTGTAAACACATCATTACCCTGGGGCTACTTCTATGCCACCTTGTTTATTTTTTTCTTGAACACCCTTTTGTTCCCTGTATGTTCTGATCACCTCTAAAACCCACTAAGTGTGAATACCGAATCACCAAGTAAGTCACCTCTGAATTTGGGCCACACAATTTGGGTTTCTTTTTTCCAAGTATCAGCAGAGGCAGCTCTGAGTGGAAACCCTCTTATAGACAGTGTAAACAAGCACTGAATTATCAAGACAAATTAACCTCCTTTGATGTTTGCAATTTCTACTTCACAGCCAGTACTTATCAGAGATTATGAAATCCCAACAGAATGTTTTCCCCTCCCCTTTCAAGAAAGTAATTTCACTAACCTTCCTGTATTACTCATCTTCTTTACCCTTTGAATTACTATGTTTTATGACATTCATTCAAACCATTTACATTATAGCTCAGGAAGACAGCAAAAATACCTGTTCCTGCCATCTTAGACAGTGTATGCTCTCACTCTATTACATTAGCTCTAAACACAATTTTGATGCTTTCAGAAAAACCAGGCATGACAGCTCTGGAACAGAAAATCCATACTAACCAGGTCATAAACTTCCGCTATCAATGTAAACGTAATGGAGAAATAAATCTATATGGCAAAGACAAGCTAAAACACTCTGGTTTGCAGCAGAACTCCTTTACCGCCTGTCATTTTGATGAGAAAAATCCATACCATGATCAGTGAAGTTGACAAGGAACTTATAGCACACGTACCAATAACACCACCACTGCCTGGGTGCCTTTACATGTAACCCACAACCTCAGCTAGCAGCTTAAAAAAAAAAAAAAATTACTAAGCTCAAAATTGTTCCTATTATACTCCTAAAATATAAATATTGCCAACACTTTCACTGCTTGTTGCTGAAGAAGAGAACAGAGATAACTGCTTACTCAGTTCTTCACTGAAGACCTAAACAAAATCTGGGGTGTAAATGCTTACTTGACCTGAGAAACTAAGCAGTCCTTGGACATCCACACAGAACAGGGCACCTCCTTCGTACACATAGATATAAGCATGAAGGAAATACCCTGTACTGTGTAGATAGATAGAAATGGGTAAAATTGCTATTACTTGCTCCCCTGGTACGAGAACAATGAAGAGGTCCTCATGCTTTGGGGTACTGAGTGACAGAAGCAAGAGAAGCTCAAACCCTGGTAGATAAGTTTGGTGTACATTAATCCTGTTCTGCAGGCATTCTTCCCCAGCCTCAGAGCAACCGGGGCGGGGCAATGGGGTGGGGGTGTCACATCAAAGCCCAAACCTTAGTCTTAATTTTACGTGCCTTAAATATTTATTTAGCAGATTTAAAAAAAAAATAATAATTAAAAAAAAAAATAGCTGAATCTGGATTGCTATCATCAAGGAAAACCTTCACCTTTCTGCTTTCCAGGCAGGTATTGAGATAGCCTGACATTAATCATAAGGGTGATTTGGCATTTCAGGGAGAGAAGCTGATGCCTAATAGATGAGAACAGCAGAGTAAAATCTTGAGGCAGATAACACTATAGAGGAAAAGGGGCAATGAAAAAAAAAAAATCAATGTAAAGTAGGATGGGGGGAAATGGGGAATTCAGCTTGCATCCACAGCAAACACTGCTGGCCAACTGTTACAAGGAATAACAGCTTTAAACTGAAAGAGGGTAGATTTAGATCAGGTATTAGGAAGAAATTCTTCACTATGAGGTGCAACAGGTTGCCCAGAGAATTTATGGGTGCTCCACCCCCAGCAGTGTTCAAGGCCAGGTCAGACAGGGCTTGGAGCAACCTGGTCTAATGGAAGGTGTCTCTGCCCATGGCAGGCGGGTTGGAACTAGATGAACTTTAAGTTCCCTTCCAACACAAGCCATTCTACGATTATCAGTTTACGGTTTCGGCCTAATACTTAAACTGGAAAACAAGCTGAGAATTTTTTTCCCTGTAATTACTATGAAGACTAAGTCCCAGTCTCAACTATGATTCATGTGCTATCTATTTTCTGGTTTACCCTACTATTTCTAATTCTATCCCAATGAACGCCTGACAGCATGATTTCAGTTGTGCAGAGCACAACTAGCCTTACATGAGCTCCAAACAGAAACAGCATTATACCAACAGAGTGTAAATTGTAGGCCCAAAGTCACAATTTCAGATAGGTTTTCAGGCATACCATCAGGTTTAGATAGCTTGTAACAGCCTAAAGTAACAACTACAACCACCCTTTCCCCTGGGATAATTTTCACATGAACTCTATTTTTCTGCATTTTATGTTAGCCTAAACCTCCGGACATGGTATTTTCATCCCTTTCTTTCCCTTTCCTTCCTTCATTTTTTCCTTCCAGGTCCCCTGATAACTGAGCAGTTAATGTTACATTTGATCAATTGTTAGAAAAACAGAGAATCTGTGACTGTATGTGTAGCTATACCAACATAAATTGCCCTCCTAGAGCTTACACTGGTCTTTCATTGAAATTCAGCAATATAACAAAAAATGATAATAATACCCCTTCAATACAGAACAAAATATTCCAATGAACAAATTCTACAGTAAATTTTGTAAAGTGCACAAAAAATATTAATGGAAGTATTAACGTAAAGATTAAAAAAAATGAAGACGTTTCCTAGTGTTACCATGAAAACTTCTGAAATATTGTTAAAATTAAATAGGAGTAATCTAATGAGACTTTTTGGCTCCAGTATCTTGGCAGACAGCAGCAACATTTTTCAGAGAAATTACACTAACTAAATACATTGTATCTTAGCAGCAAAAAAAGAAAAAAAAAGAAGTCCCTACAATTAGATGCAATTGCAGGCCTAGTAAGCCTAAACCTGACAAAATGTTACAAATGTATTTTTCATTTAAAAGAATGGATTTCCATGGAATCCTAGAGGTAACATTTGTTATTTTGTTTACATTGTATTCTGGTAGTAAACCCAACTATAACCACTTTCCCTCCCTCTATCTTACCTCCCAAAATTGCACAGAGTACTGGGAAAATCAAGTAAGTTATAAGACATGGCCACACTGAAAAAGCCATATTAAACAAAATAAAATTTAACCTAAAGCCTAAAAAAAAAATAAACCCAGAAAATAACAATCATTGTCAAACAACCGCAGCTTCACACTACTGACCGATGCTCCCCACACACATAGATGGCACTTGGTCGAATGCGCCGTCTTGTATGGCCCGGTAGCTGTGGCAAAAACTTGAAGTATTTGGGCATCAAGTCCAAGCATGCATCATGAAACTTCTTAATCCTCCAGTAGTATATCAGTGGGTTCAGTGCAGACTTGAGGTAGCAGAGCCAAAGGAGCCAAGTGCTTATCTCAAAGAAGTTGTGCTTGTAGTAGAAGTGGCTGTTGAATGTGGCTATAAGGCTGTAAGTGGTGAAGGGTGCCCAACAGACTATGAAGACAAGGAACAAAATCAAGATGGTTGTGAAGGCACGAGTTTTAAAGCTCATATCAATATTCATCTGAAAAGGTCTCTGTAAGCTCATGAGACCAAGTTTGCTGGCCTGGCTGAGGCATATGCTATCAGGGTGGCTATGGATACGAACTGCATTGTGGCGGACGGTGTTGAGTATGCCCATAAAAGAATACAGCATTACCAGGAATGGAATAAAAAAAGAAATTAGCAAGACAACTATTACGTAGGCTCGGTAACCTGGGCTTGTCGAGTAGCCAAAGACACACTGAGGTGCTCTTGAGGGTATCTGCAGATTAGGATTCCCTACTGATAACGGAAAAGCAACAACAAAAGATGCTGCCCAGGAAAGCACAATGAGAATCTTTGCACGGTAAGGGTTCAGTTTATCTTGCCTCTGAACTATGATAAGAAATCGGTCAATACTAATAATGAGAAGAATGGCTACCCCCTCTATGACAAAAAGCCAGAAGAACATGGCGGAGACTCTGCAGAATATATCCCCAAAAATCCACTGAGTGGTAATGATTGTTACCAGAGCAAAAGGCATGTTCAGCACTGCCAGCAGCATGTCTGCAAAAGCCAGGCTTGCTAAGAGAATGTTAATTGCAGATCTCATAGCTGCCTTCTGGTAGACCATGAGGCAAACAACAAAGTTTCCGAGGAAAGAAACCAACAGGATAAATATCATAGCAGCAGAAAGAATGATCTGGAGTGGCAAACTCAAGCTCCTGAAAACTTCTTGCGATGGCAGGATAGCTGTAGCATTTACCAGAAAAGTACTTCTCTCGGTGGTGAGTACAGCACCTGAACCATATCTCGACGGCTGTGTTGTGCCACTACGAAGCAAGAACTGTGGAGTGGTAAAATTCGTATAGGCATTTTCATAAACAATAAAAGTAGCATTTGAGGTCCCAGAGTGGGCCAGTGTCAACATTGCTGAGAAAACCATTGCTTCAGGAGAAATGAAAGCAGAACCAAAGGTCTTCAAGGCATTTCATCTTGTTCAGGCAGTATCTTATTCCTGGTCATTTAACAAATCAGAATTCAAAGTCTGAAAGCATCAAAGTTCTTAAATTTGTGTCAGTATTTCCATCTGCAAAAGAATGGAGAAACAGGATAAATATTGCAAAGTGGACTGTATACTGGAATGTAAAACTAGGTTACACCTTCATTCAAGGAGTCACGGTACTAGGGAACAGCAATCTGGGTAAAGAAATCTAAAGAACTCTGAAACAAATGGGAACCAAACAATTGCTCTGCTTTCCTTAATGACAAAGGGATCCTTCAGTCATATTTACACTTCAGGTCAACAGAATTTACTTAAGCAGAAGTCACAGGAGTCTCATGTTTGGTGTTTTTCTTACAGATCCTGCTCTGGTAGTCTTGCTGATACTGTACAATACTCTCACTCAATGACTTTTTTCTACCATAACCAGGGCTGGAAAACTTTGTTTGAAAACAAACTTAACTGACGAAGAGACAATAAATCGAACCAGTGTCTTTATTTAAATCTCAATTTTTAAGCTAACTTCATGATTTTGTTATGAAATTGCCTACAGCTGGACACTTTAGTATTTCCAGACAGCTTAAATAATATCAATATCGCCTATCTGCCCGTTTGGTAAACATGGGAAAGCCTACCTATCTAAGAAATCCTAAATAACACAGGATCTTTAGTTCCATGTCAGTCAGCTGCAGCAGATGCCTTAGGAAAAAATATGTAAAACATCCTAATCTGTTATTAATTATTAAATAACTTGTCCACAGGATTAAAGTATTTCTTAATTTGTTTCATTTAGTTACTGACTCATATCAAGGTGCAGGAAACTAGCTATTCTTCAGTTGCTACAATCCTTCCCCCTGCAGCAAGCTTTCCTCCTTTCACTGGTCTAGACATGCCTTTGTTAATTCATCTTGTTATTCCACATAATTTAACCACATGCACGCTATTTTTCCTTGTAAATCTGATCCTTTGACATTCTACTGAACTTCCTCCCTCCTCATTATGCTGATACAATCAAATATTTCTTTTTATAGTTTGTGTACTGTCTTGTTGTACTATTATTGTGTCTATTGTATTATGACATGTACTGTTCTTAGAGACAAAATGCAAAGAAATTGTCTCCCCTTTTCAATGCTACTTCCTCTCCTCTATCTTGGACTATTAAATTAAATGCTCCCAGAGTACTCTGGCACCTGATCAAGCAGGAAACAAGAAAGATTAAATGCCCATAGCCAGAAACATAAAGTGGAATTCACCTCATTCATTCTGGATGACTGTAACAGTCACTTTCAAGCTGTCTTAGTGTGTTTAGTCAGAAGAGGATTATAGGCATCTTCAGAGGACAATCTATCTCCTCCATCTCTGCACATGGTGACCAAGAAGCTTACATCTGGCAACACAAATCCTGCCCATATTTATGGAGGTTCTGGGTAATACTTCACCAACAAAGAAATGAACTTTAAGACAACAAAGTCCCCAGTTTGGACTTCTAGTGATCCAAACGCAAGCCTGTCCAGGCTGCTGCCATGAATTCATCAAGGAACAGCAGCACTATGACCTCCTCCTCTCATTCCACAGAAAAGTTACTCCCTTCTTACCTGCAAGCTCCTATCAACTAGATGATTTCCAGGGCCAGACCATCTTCTGCATTTTTTCCAACACAAATTATTAACCTCTCTCTTGCAATTTTCAACGGTATCAGAGGATATTATTATAAATATCCTAATATCATTGAGTCTGTGGTGGGTCAACCCTGGATAGACACCAGGTTCCCTCCCACCAAAGCAGCTCTATCACTCCCCCTCCTCAGCTGGACATGAGAGGGAATGGCTCATGGGGAAAGATAACGAAATGGAGAGATCACTCACCAATTACCATCACAGAAAAAATGGACTTGACTAGGGAAATTAATTCATTACCAATCAAAATCAGAGAAGGATAATGAGAAAAAATAAAATAAAATCTAAAACACACCCCCTCTTTTCTTTCTGTGCTCAACTTTATTCCTGCACTGGGAGAAGAGGGATGGGGGGGTTGCATTCAGTTCATCACACACTGCTTCTGCTGCTCCTTCCTCCTCCAAGGAGAGGACTTCTCACACTCTTCCCCTGCTCTAGTGTGGGTTCCTTCCATGACGTGCAGTTCTTCAGGAACAGACTGCTCCAGCATGGGCTCTCCATAGGGTCACAAGTCCTGCCAGGAAACCTGCTCCAGTGTGGGCTCCTTCCTCTACGGGGCCACAGGTCCTGCCAGGAGCCTGCTCCAGCACAAGCTTCCCATGGGATCACAGCTTCTTTGGGCATCCACTTGCTCTGGTGTGGGGTCTTCCACAGGCTGTTAAGTGAGTATCTGCTCCACCATGGACCTCCATGGGCTGCAGGGGGACAGCCTGCCTCACCATGGTCTGCACCACATGCTGCAAGAGTATCCCTGCTCCAGTGCCTGGAGCACCTCCTCCCCTCCTTCACTGACCCTGGTGTCTGCAGAGCTGTTTCTCTCATAGTCTCACTCCTCTCTCTGGCTGCAATTGCTCCTGCACAGTAACTTTTTCCCCTTCTTAACTATGTGATCCCCAAGTTGCTACCACCATCACTGATGGGCTTAGCCTTGGCCAGCAGTGGGTTTGTCTTGGAGCCGGCTGGCATTGACTATCAGACACAGGGAAAGCTTCTACCAGCTTCTCATAGAAGCTGCCCTTGTAGCCTACCTCTGCCAAAACTTTCCATGAAAACTGAGAGTGTCGTGGTTTAAGCCCAGCTGGTAACTCAGCACCATGCAGCCACTCACTCCCCTCCTTTCTCCCGCCCTCCCACTCCTCCTCCTGGCTCCAGGCAGGAAGAGGGGGGAGAACTGAACTAATGTAAACCCCATAGGTTGAGATAAGAACAGTCCAGTAACTAAAGTATAATATAAAACTACTACTACTAACAGTAATTATAAGGGAAGTAACAAGGGGAGAGAATATAATACTAAAAAGGGAGGGGGAAAAAAAAACAAAACCCAAAAAAACCCAAAACCCAAACCAATACACAAGTGATGCACAATACAACTGCTCACCACCCGCTGACCAATACCCAGCCCAACCCAAGCAGCGATCTAGGCTTTTTGGGTAACTCCCCCCAGTTTATATACTGGGCATGACATGCTGTGGTATGGAATTCCCCTTTGGCTAGTTTGGGCCAGGTGTCCTGTCTCTGCTTCCCCCCAGCTTCCTGTGCCCTTCCTCACTGGCAAAGCATGAGACTGAAAAGTCCTTAATTAGAGTAAGCATTATTTAGCAACAGCTAAAACACTGGTGTGTTATCAGCATTGTTCTCAGACTAAAGCCAAAACACAGCACTGCACCAGCTACTAGGAAGGAGAAAAATAACTTTCCAGCTGAACCCAGGATACAGATTAATACAAATTCCACTTTCTAGAGGTCTTCCTGCTTGAATGGAAGGGAATGTAATAAATTTTCTTGTTTATCCTATTATATTTCAAAGACTGTTAAACTCAGCAAGAGTACACTAAGCTATGTATGTTGACATTTCACAAAAATGACAAATTTTGTTAACTTCAGTCTAGATTTTCCTTTTCTCTCCATCCAGCCCCTCTAACTTTTATTTTACAGTAACTCTTCTAGAGAAAGTCTTAATGCTAATTACAGGCTAAAGCATATAAAGTAGTCAAAATTTCTCTCTTCAATCATTATAAACCTTTCTTTACTAGTTGTCTTTAACATATTTGTTAGAATAAAATCTGTAACCAACAGCAGAAAGGTTAACACAGCTTTCCAGAACAAATCAGCAAGGATTTTAACAGTGAACATGAAAATCTCACCCAAAGTTCCTCTGAGGTTTATGGTTCCACAAGCCAAGAACACTGAAGAGGGAAGGAAGCTGTAGCGTTCTGCTGGGACTGCAAAAGAGCATAAATTCAACAAATAATTCTGGATTTAAAATCATGGAGTACAGAAAATTAGATCCCTGGGGCAGTATCTTTTAGAGCTCTGCAAGCAATAAGCCAGCAAAGGTAAGTTTTGCATTTCAGGTTGGTTTTGACAAGGTCTTTCCATCAAGGTTCTGAAAGAAACTAACCTGCCACCAGAGAAACGTAAAGCCCTCTCACAGACAATCAGTTTAAAATAGGAAACAAAAGAAGGAGCAGTCAGTTTTGCAGTGGAAAATAGGTCAGCAGAATGATCCTACTAAGATAACCTATACTGGGGCTCACACTCTTCAACCTACAGGGGAGAAGAGACAAATGTGAAACCACAACATTTGCTGATGATGAACATGAACTGTTTTTCAGAGCAATTTAATAAAAACAAAGGTCAACTATAAAAAGGTACAGATGGATCTTATGACAGTTAGTGACAAGCTAATAGACTGCCAGATAAAATACAGTGTTACTAGAAGTAAAGTTATGCATGTACAGAAAAAAAAGTTATAGGCACAGTAACAGATGCTGAGGCAATAATTACCATCCAGAAGATAGACAGATCTTCAAGCTTTGATAGTCTATAAAAACATCATGCAAGTGTTCAGAATTGTTAGCAAAGAAACAGAGAAGAAAAGCAGGAGCTACCTACATACACCGTATATTCATATGCAGTACCTGCTACAATACACTTCTATGGCACATCTCATCCTCTGTGCTATGTTCAGTTCTGCTCCACCTGATGTCTGCTCAAAAGTGACTGAAAAAAGGTATCATAGAGGTCTACAGAATTATTAGTGGCACAGGGAAACAAATTATGGTTGTCTCTTGTAAGAATAGGAAAACCAAAGGAATCACAAAATCCCAGAGTGACTGAGGTTGAACAAGTCCTCTACAGGTCATCTTGTCCCACCCCACCATTACATCACGGCCTCCTAGAGTCAGCTGCCCAGTACCATGTCCAGACAGCTTCTGAGTATCTCCAAGCATGAAGACTCTACAACCTGTCTGGGCAATCTGTGCCTGTTCTCAGTCACACTCACAATAGAAAAGCTTTCCTGATACTTAGGATAAACCTCTTGTGTTTCAGTTTGTGTCCATTGCCTCTCGTCCTGTCACTGGTTATCACTGAAAAGAGCCTGGATCTGTCCCCTTTGCACTCTCCCTATGGGTATTTACACACATTTATAACATCCCCCTGAGCCTTCTGTTTTCCAAGCTAAGCAGTCCCAGCTCTCTCAGGCTTTCCTTATAGAAGAGATGTTCCAGTCTCTTCATCATCTTTGTAGCCCTTTGTTGGGCTCTTTCCGGTATGTCCATCTCTTTAAACATATTTATGCCACACAGCTCTGCACTCCAAATTATAAAGTTCAACAGAGCCTTAGATGATAGCACACATCATAAAAGCTCTAAAGAGGAAAAAGAGAAGAAAACACACAAACAAAAAAAAACCCCACACCACAAAAATCAAACAAACAACCACACAGTCCCACCCAAACACCCCCCCTCAAAAAAAAAGAAAAAAAAACCAACCAAAACCAAAACCCCCACACCACAACCCAAAAACAACTGCAAATGTTCCAGTGTTCCAAGGTAAAAAAATCAAAGTTCTAGAAAATACTGCTTTATCACAAATTGTCCTTCTAAACACAAGGAACCAGACCAGAAGCGCATGTGTTTTGCACCATTTATTTAGTCAAAAAGATTGTGCTACCCTGCATTTCTCAAGCAAGTAGCATCCAGTATATAGCAAAGTAAAAAGGCCTCTCAGGTGTCTACAGACTATTCTTAACAAATACAGAAAAAGTGACTAAGAAAAATAATTTCATGTATGTTGTCTCACTACCCCAGCTGTCTAAACAAATAGCTACCTCCTGTTTTGTGCTTTCTCCCCCCTCAATGTGAAGCTTCTATGTTTTTCTGCACAGCATTAAGAGAAGGGAAGGATAATGAACTCAAGCAAGCTGCTGCCTGGACCTAGCCAAGTGCTTAAATTTGGGAAGCGAGTATTAGCCATTTGACTGTTGCATAAGTCATCAGCCCTATCTTCTTTTCAAGAAGGAACAAAAGAGTGAGGGGTGATCAACTGTTACAAAGACACCTAATCTAACCAGAATTGCAGGCTTTGGATCCCAGGTAGAAAGAAACTCTTGAGTGTTGCTCCTGTGCTCACTGCTTCCTGATGGTTTCCCAGCAGCAGCCTTCTCTCTATTACTTTGTTTATCACCCTGAGGTATGAAATCTCTCCATGCACCGCATACTGAATCTGCATGCTCAAATGTGTGTTGGAGTTACACTTATCTAACCTTGCAGGCAACTTAGTAGCGCATTTTCTTGGCTATCATCCTTTATAAAAGTGACTGGCAATTCAGACGATAAATTCAAGACTTCTGTAGCAGTCACATATAAATTTTTTCTTTTTTTTTTTTTTCTTCATTTCAGTCCTCACTTGCTGTTCGAGAAAGACAGATCCTGTCATTTCAAAGCCAGAGTCACTGCTGAATGGTAATCACATAGCTTGTAAAAGACAACCATGCTTTGGTAGTTTGAATGGGTAAGCTTATTGATGGTCAAAGTACTCAAGCAAGAGGCAGATACCTTTTTGTCACAGCATTCTCACTTTTGGAACATGTACTCTCGCTGATTCTTTTCAGATGCAAAAAAGCTTCACACAATCACTTTTTTCCATTTCAGTCCTGAAAATTACTGGGTATGCACATTCTCTCTCAAGCAAGGTTCTCACTCATATGCAACTTTCTTTTTATGGAACATAATAGACACAATTATTTCAATGAAGTACACACTTAAAGCTAAATAACACAAATTCCATTCATCAAATATAATTATTGCTAGAACTATGGTGTCGTTTTTAACAGCTTTTGAAGCTAAAAGGTTTCTGTTCAAAATTGGGATAGCATGCTCAACCAGAAATGGAAGATTAAATCTTACATGAAAAGCCAACATCAGTCAAAACCAGTAAGTCCAATATAGACAAAACAGGAAACATAACAGTGCCATAATAAGTTTATGTTTGATACAGATCAACACACTACGAACAGCTGCCAAAATGTTCAATGATTTAACTGCTAAAAGTAAGCATATTTTCAGTACTGACGAGCACCAAGATTTGGTCCAGCACACAGAAATCATTCTTATTCAAAAAACCTGAAGCCAGCAATGAGCGGTACAGTGATCTTTCTTACTTCTCAGGGATGTTTTAAGTGGTCATAAATGGGAAATTTCTGCATGCTTTATAGTTGCTATCAATGGTTTCATTTCAAAGGTAAACTTTGGCAAAAACAACTGTTGCAGCATAAAAATCCCCAAACAAACCAACATTAAAAAATATTCTTAGGGGAAAAAGGGATAAAGTCAGCAACAAACACAAAGGCCATGGGCTTATTTTGTTTTCAAAAAAAGTTACATGTTGATAGAAAATACTAAAGTACATACTCTGACACCCTATTATTGTACAAAGCACCCCAAGACATACTCCACTCA
This sequence comes from Lathamus discolor, assembly GCF_037157495.1. Taxonomy (NCBI): domain Eukaryota; kingdom Metazoa; phylum Chordata; class Aves; order Psittaciformes; family Psittacidae; genus Lathamus; species Lathamus discolor. The sequence goes on along the minus strand of NC_088888.1, from coordinate 70,685,592 downwards.
CAACAGGAATCAAGCACTGCTTCTTGTGCCATTAAGTAGAGGGAGGAATCTATTGCAATGGAGTCCCTTCTGCTAAAGCCAGTGCAAACAATGAGTCAGAGCACAAATCGCCAGGGACAACACTCTTACTCACCTAACTGTTCCTCCTAAAAGGAACTAGCAATTTTCAGTTTTAATACCTATTTACATATCCTAAATTGAAACTAATAAACCACACTGTATGAGCAGATGACCCATGAAACTATTCACAAGAGGCATTAGTTTAACTTAGGAAATTGTCCTTTTTTCCACTCTATATACACTACTGTGGCAATTTTCATAGAAAATTATTATGGGAAACAGCCACCTCTGCTTTGGGTCATTAAGTATAACTAATTGCCCTCTTGAGGGTATTTTTTCCTGTCCTTAATTCAGACAGGCATTAACTGTCAAGAAATGTCAGCCATGGGAATCATCATGACTATTCTAAACCACAAATATACAAAAATATAAAGAATAATTATATTTTCTTAGCTCTTGGGAAAAACCATGTTCCCAATTTGTAGATCATGTGAAAGGACTTATAAAGTCTTATATTTCTAGTGCTGTCACAATATTTCCCCTGACTTCTAACTTTCTCACTAGTTCAAAGGTCATATTAACCAAGTTCATGTTGAAGAGCTAACTAAATGCTATAGTACCTAAAACAGTGACCACTGAAAACATTACTAAAAACGTACTCTTTTAATTCATAGTCTTCATCTAGTTATTAACATACAAGTCAGAAGCTTCTTAAATTTTAAGTAGACCTTGGAATTATACATGCTATCACTACATGTGAGTTTGATAAATAAAATAAGAAAAAACTCCCAACATACCAATCCAGACTGGCTCCCGTGTAGAACAGGAATCACAAGTCATCTTGAGCTGTTCTGTTCAGCAAAGCAGTCCCTTTCCAAATAACCTTTAAAAAAAAACAAAAAAACAAAAAAACAAAAACAAGTTGGTGACATATTTACACTCAAGGCAGGAGAAGACCAGAACTGCAAAAGTTCTTCCTGTAATAAAACTACTTTTATTGGGAGAGGTAGAATGTGCTGCGTCTCCTGACAAAAGGCAGATCACACACCCCTTTTTTGCAGAAAGTACAGAACTTAGGCAGGACTAAGGCATCCAAGTTTCATCAAGTCAAAAAGATCCTCAGCCATCTAGCCTCTGGAGCATAAGAATCTCACCATTTAATACTAACATTTGCCAGGACTGGAGAAAAACACTGTTTAGATCTCATTCAGATGCATTTATTTAATTCGTAGACAAACCCACAACAGTTAGCTGCCATATATCTTACTGGCTCTGTTAAAATATATGCTTAGCCTTAAAACATTAGGATCCTGATCCTGAGACACCCAAAGCCTCTCAGAAAAAAAATGTCATTTAAGTCCACAGTTGGCTACTGAACATCTTCAAGAAGCTATCAGCATAAAGATAGCAGTATAAAGGTATTAGAAAATCAAAGGGCAACAGAACAGGCACAGAGAAGAACAAACCATGAAAGTTTCAATGCAGGATCTCAGCACTTCCTCTACATACTCTTGCACCAATTGATCAGCACAAAGCTCTTATGCCTCAAGTTAAAATGATTTCTGTAAACTGGACCTAGCATGACTAAAAAGCTGCATACTTTATCACAACATACCTGTTGTTAACTGAGAACATAAGTTTTCAATGTAGCTTTTCCATATACTCTCACAAGAAAGCCAGAAAAATCTCAGTGAGCCTTGAAAGCTGAGCTTATGTCACACTAAAAGATCCCAGTGACCTGATTTATTTATAAATATTGTTTATATATAATAATCAAAAGGACAAATACATGGGACACACATACATTCACACGCTGGTTTTGAAAAGGCTATATAGCTTTTAATTTTTTCCAGAAGCCACTAATAGATCATCTGTAAGTCACCTCCACAGTGGAGCAAAAGATGTCAGGATCCTTCAGGAACAAGTGTCTATATAAATGCTCTACACAGGGGTTGGAGGACAAACCAGCCAAGGAGTGTACAATGACCTTCTACATGGGAAGCAATAAAAACCAACAATATTTTAAGATCACTCATAATGTCCTGGTTCCTCCAACCATTTGAGTGCTGAATTTCTGTATCTGCAAACAACTTCAACCCAACCTCAAACACCTAAAACATAAGGCCTGGTCGGCTGGACTGGCACCTGCTGAGAAATCCACCTTCTGCGGAATAAACCTATTTTCACAACTGAAGCCACAATTCAATTGTGGCCAAAACCGAAGTCAGTGTCTGAAAGATTTTTCTGATTATCTTTTAATACAAATTGTTTTCCATTAGCACAATTTGATACTTATATTTATTCCACAGAAGAAGGTGGGAAGGAAAACCAGGATTTATGTATAAAATAAAATAAAATAAAATAAAATAAAATAAAATAAAATAAAATAAAATAAAATAAAATAAAATAAAATAAAATAAAATAAAATAAAATAAAATAAAATAAAATAAAATAAAATGTACCCATTAGACTGTTACAAATTTTCACCACATGTTTTTTTCCCCTTTACCGAGATAAGCATTATAAACTGTTAATCTTCCCTCTTAGGCTTCCTGAAGCATCAAAGAAGCGAACAGCTTTGCAAGCAGACAGAAGACTCTGCCAGGAACTTGGACAGATTAAATATAGTAACAACCTGTCAGGTCTTTGCTCCAGACAAGCACATTCCCCAATATAAGAACCTTTCCTTTTCTTTACTTAAGTGTTTATAGAAAGTATCTTTAAAATAAATCTAGAAAAGCATTCAAAACATTATCATACACTAGAAAGTTCTTCTACTTCAAGCCTCCAAGAAGCTAAAAATAAAAGGACTTTCAAAGTAAAGCTGGAAAATGTTACTAAATCTGAGTACCTTACAGACCTTCCTCTTAACTGGGTGAGGTTGCTTAGCGTAATTTTCTCTTGGCAATCAGCGGTTAACACTGTTTCCAAAGAACATTCCTTTTTTTCTTGCCATTATAAATGATTAGTCAAGCTTTTTTGCAAGAACAGAGGCAGAAAGCTCTGTAACTCTTCATGATCCTACAATGAAATTATGAATGCAAGGATTCCTGTTACCTGCAAAGAACTCTACTTGTGGAATTACAACCTCGATGCTACCACCATTTAGAGCTGGCAGAGCTACTGAATGGGCAGTACTGACTTCTTCCTCATTCATTCCTTCCTGAACCCAGCTCCCCAGTTGAGAAGCAGAAGCATCAATCTGGACTAAAGCAGACCCTAACAAGCAAATTTAAAAGCGTCACATATCTCACCCGAAGCTCTGAGATGTTGGTGTACACTTATCAAGCCATAAGATCTAGATTTGGCTTTTATATACTATAAGGTATTTACATTCAAGACAGTGCTGTGCCACAAGCAAGAATGGTACAAAACTTGCAATTGCTGATGATAGAGGAACTTTCTTCTTATTAAGTCTATTTTGATTCCCCAAACCAGGAACTGTCACTTCCAAATAACTGAAAAAGTGAAACTAAAAATCACAGAGATCTTACACACTATTAAACTTTAAAGTGCTTCCCACAAGCATTTACATTAAAGACTTAGTAAAAGGCAAGAGAAGGTCTTGAAAATTATGATGTGTTTTCAGTATTCCACCGAGTTTCAAACTTCTGCCATGTACTTTACCAACAGTTCTCTTCATCTAGTCGCAGCTAGTCCATGGCCAGTTTTTAGAAGGCTTTCTTAGCATTTTGGGGGGATATTAAGTCAAAATATGGACAAAAATAAACTGAAATACTGAAAGCTTCTTTTCTTCACCAAAAAGTCAGTCTATCAGAAGAAGATAATAGGCAAGTAAAAAAGCCTGTTTCAAGTCAGAAAGTTTTAACAGTTATCATAAGGCTATTCTGGCTTTTCAACTAGCCTAACTTCTCCAGTATATTTTCTAACCAGAAGACTGAGTTCTGTTAAGATGTTCCACTGTAAAACGCCATAAGGTAAAGATCTGAAGACTCCTCATATTACATCACTCCTGCCTCTGTTGTAGTGTCCCAGTACACCAGACACACTATTGCACTACTTTCTGCTAAGAACAGGGAAAGACTTATTTTCTTCTTAGTTGCGCTTTTGACAACAGACATTAGCATGTTACCTTCTACCAAAATGCAAGGCTTTATAAAATTCATCTGTAAAAATGGCAATCCCATCATCAACAGCATTCTACATTGATGGAATTTATTAAGCTGTCTCTTTCACAAAAACATACCTGTTTTTTGAGACAAAATTTATTTTAACAAAAATTCATCTTTTTATGAAATGATGAAGGGATGCTAATGGAAAAGTGATTAGGATGACTGAATTTGTACTCTTCACACAGCGTGCTGCCCACAACAGGTTCCTACGGTTTGGTTTAGTTCCCAAAGCAAAGCAATCCACCCTGATTCTGCTTTTCCCACAAGGATTCAGCTCATGCTACAGCCAAATTCTGATGCTGCCTAAGAGTCTTGCTGCTGTAAAACAGATGTTACTGATCTTACTTCTCAGCACTTGGTGCAGGGAGAAAAGGTGCTGCTAGCAAGTTAAGTGAGGTGACTACTTGCAGAATCCTGCTCTGAAAGTACTCAAAGGCTGCAAGGATAAGATTTAGCTGAGAACTAAACATAAATTCAGTTTATATGCATATTTATGTTGTTATATTATACACTTTTCTTATACATATATGTGCATGTATATATATACCCAGGAACATTTGTATGTATGTGGATGCATATGCACATGAGTGCATATATTTTCATATTAACTTTCAAGATAGCAATTGTTTCTGAGAAACAATTCTAGTTAGAAATCTACTCATACCAAACATTTAAAAAGACAGTTAAAATGAGAGTTACCATTTGAACAACTCTCAGGGTGAGATTATATATCACATAAGTTCAGATCCAATGCAATACTAGCACAAACAGTTTCTGTACAGACATGACAGGCAGGGCTTAGAACAGCCATCACAAACAGATTAGAAAATTGATTAAACTTACAAGCCAAAATATTAAAATGAATCAATCTGGTGATTTTGAAAGCACAGTACCTTACCAGGAAGAAGTCACCCATTAACTGATGTTGTCTTCCACTTTGGTAGCTCAAGACCATATCTCCCCACTTAACTGAAAGCAGTTTAAGTATGCTCAATTAAATCCTTTTGAAAAATATATGAAAGTGTTTCTTCAGTTAGAGAGAAGTTTATCTGGTCTCAATTTCAATATGAAACTGATCTTGTGAAAACACTGTATGGAATTTATCATCTTGTATGCAGAATAACTCTAAATAGGATAATAAATGTAACATAATTTCTAATTCAATTGTAACTACTCAGCAATTGTTGAAAAATTCAGACCAAGATTCGTATAATTTTTTTATAAGACAGAAAAAAGTTAATAACAACTCAAAGTTATGCTCAAGATTTATAGGAAAACAAGTGTAATGACATCCACCATACAGATCAGAAAAATGAAACTCTTGCCTTCGTACTTTCTATAAATCCCTTTACGAACTCCAAAAATGTTAACACTGAGTACAATACATCAAGAAGACCACATATGAAGTCAGAAGAGATGTATTTCTAAGCAGAAAGAAAGAAAAAAAAAGTATTTAAACTACTGGGGAAAGTTTACAGGTCATTTTAAGGCATTCAGCATCAGGATACTACAGAAGGTATTATGACTGCCCATAAAAATATAAGTTTTCTGCCTGTCTTTGGGACTGATTTAAAGTTAAATATTTTTGTCTTCTGATTATTTTCTTTTTATTTCTATCAAAGCCACTTTCCTTCTCCAGACGTAATAGCCAAGCTTCTCATAGCAGTTCTTTTACACTCATGTAGCTGCTGAAAACAAATTCTAGAGAATTTTTTGCCTATCAAATAATTAACATTTTTTCTATTTAAAACCTTGTTGAATGTAACATATTTCTAAAAAAAATCTCTGCAATAAAAGCTAAAACTATTTGTTTATACATCATTATTTTGTTTACACCAAAAAGATTCACTTTAACAAGACTTGCTCCGGCACACCTGGCTACAGCACAGTACATTTACTTTAGTTCCCCCAAAATACTTCTCCTTCAAGTTCAATCAACAGTAAAAGAGCCACAATTAATCCCCCAGAACATTCTCATCAGGCTTGCTGTCTTCTTCCTACTGTCCCTTTCCTATGGGCACTTTGCAGCAACAGTTAATCTGACCTACAGCTTCCTCTTTGTTGCCAGCTTTCTCATGGGTGCTACAGCTCATTCCACCACACACCATGCACACAATTTGTCAGAAAATGAGAAAGAGACTTTCAGGAAAGATGCAAAGCATCCTTCAGGGAGTAAACAGCCACCATAACAAAGTCTCAGTCCTGAAGGGCCAGTTAAAAGTCATGATTTACATGCTGTGACAGCTGTAGTCTGCTCTTTGCTACTGTTTCCAGTGATAAGACAATGGCAGATCCTGATCCATATGTAGACTGACAGTACTCACATCAACGCATTAAATCCAGTCAGATGACAAACACGGAGGGAAAAGTTATGGTGCACTTAATGCCATCTCCACAATGTGTTGCCTACCTGGCTTGAAAAGACCAGAAACAGTTCTCTCCAATGTATTCTAAATAACAGTTTAAACGCTGCATGCTGAAGAGGTTTAACACTGCTTGAACAATGACTCATTTTCCAGAATGTATTTTACTGAAAATAGTTTCATTTCAATTCAGAAACCATAGAATGGCAATTCTACCAACCACCTATATGTACTTTAAACTCCTCTTTGGCCTTCTATTTCATATTTATCTCACAAACTGTATTTGCTTGGCATGTTCTTACCATTTTCAGTCTTACAAAGACCATTCCAGATCTCGTTTTTGTTACAGAAGTAGCTAGGGCAAATTACTGAAGCTTTGCAGACTCAAACATTGCCTGTTGTCCTCCCAGACCACTTTTATTCGTTTTCTTAAGCAAACATAGGCTGTGAAACTCAAGCATGTTCCCTCCAAGTCAGTCTCATTTTGAGTAGATATGCACACACGTCTGAATAAAGTTCTTAACCATTTGCCTGTATGTTTGAATTTACTCCCTTGTATGCATGGGATGCACCTTCAAAACAGACTCTCGCATTAGTTATTTGTGTTGCCCTTCACTATCCATCCACTTGTTATCATCAGGTTTTTTTGCAAGTAGGTGCAACTCTAAATATATCCTTTCTAGATTCAGTCTAGTCATTCCTTTTATCTTAAACCACAACTCACACAATGCTGAGAACATGGACACCACTACTTTCTCTGGCATTTCAGTTTTGAAGGCCATCAGGCTTCAAAGAAAGGACTTCAACTGCAGGAACATAAAGCACTTAAAAGTAAAGCAAGCAATGTGAAATAGGCACATTACTTGACCTCTTACACTGGAGACCTTGGTAAGCGGGATGGGGAGGATCCACATCCTATTTATATGCTTTTACAAGGCTGAAGTCTGCAGGTATTTCAGGCTATTCAGAACCCTTCCTGCCTTCTCCTTGTCCAATCAGCCCATCTTATCAACAGCAGTGGCTGCTCTCTGTCATATGGGGTTCAGCTAAGTCTTTATTCCTATAGCCTCATGCTCAGCTAGAATGACTGAGCTATGCTTGCCCTCCTTGGGGGGAAGGGGGAGGAACAAAAAAAAATCCTGCTCAATAACTCTGGATTGGAAACCTGCTGCATTTTCAGCAAAAAGCATTGGAAAAAAAGAGACAAGACCTCTTCTTTGGCAGAGCAACTCTCAAAAACACAATTCAATTTACTTGCTACTTCATATACGTAACTCAAATAGGTATAACCTATTTGAAGCAGCTTATACACAAAGTTCAAAATCTGTAACTTTACCAGATCTGTAGAAGCTCTATTCTTTCCCATGCAGTTTGAAGAACCTCAGCTGCCTTCCTAGCCCCCATTTTTCAGGACCATACTGCAGCCAGGTCTCTGTTACAACATTATCTATGCAGTAGTTTTAATGATTATTTTAGGATCTGTTTTACTGTACAGCTTTTGTCCATTTTCTAATTTTAACTGCAAATTTTTGTTCAGTGAGCCACACATCAGGTGGTATGAGTGGGAAGTGAAGGTATCCTCTGTAAATACTAACAAAGCAATGAAAATTAACAAACCATAAAATAGAGGAAATTAACTTCTCACCACATCATCAATTTATCTACCCACCTAAATGAGTTTAAAATACCAGCTTCAAGCAGCCTGATGTTCTAGGGACACTCAGCTGCCACTTCATTTATAGTCTGTTTCCTTAGCAACACTATAATCCATCTGGCTGCAGAAAGCTAAATTCCCAAACCATATCCTCCTGTACACCGGAAATAGGCTCAAAAACATTTATATTTTAAACAGCATAGAGTCATCCTGATTAGTGAGCATATAAATGAATCTAGAAAGGCAATAATGTTCTTAACACACACACACACACACACACACACACTCTCCAAACTCCCTGCTCCAGCTTGAATAAGCAACTCACATACTGAGAATAGCATAGTCTTTCAACTTCTGGGGGTTACAATAGAATCTCTGCCCTGACACTGCTGAAGACCCAAGTCCTGGCTCTGAGAGGGACAGATCTCGTATACCATCTTCCACTAAGAATTTCAGAATGAAATAATTTCTCTCATCTTTGTTTCACTATGCCCAGCTGAAGGAGCCTTCAGAACTGCACGAGGTCAACCTGTTCTCTTCAGACTTTTTTGAGAGAAGTAATCTGAAAGACCTGGGATGCAATGCTATTAATGGCAGCAAAAAAAAAAAAAAAAAAAAAAACAAACTAAAAAACCCACAAAGACTGATGAAAGTTAATCACATTACAAAGTAGAGCCATGTGTCTTAAAAATACTGACTTTTTCAGGTTATTAAATTTAACACTATAAATATCCTCTGTACAAACTAAAATAAAAATCTAGTCCCCAAGAGCAACATGTATGCTTAACATTAAGAGCATAAAAATTGCAAATTCAAAATATTTAGGAAAGCCAGTTCAGAGACTAGGGAATAACTAGCAACAACCTGATACTGTAGCTAAGCTAAAACAAAACTGGAGAGCATCAGGTCTTCTAGAACCAGCATGAATGGACACAACTTAAAATTGCAGAATGCATCTTAACCATACACTATTTTGCATGAATGTAGCAACTCTAACCTGGTAAAAGGAAATTAAGTTCTTACCTAACAGGCATATTAATCAGTTACGAAGAGCAGAACAATCTAATCATTGCCTACATCTCAAAGACCCATAACCAGCAAGGCAGTCTTTAATCCACAGAATGGTTTTGCCATACAGTGAACCATCCCAGTTATAAACCTGCTTAGCTTTGCCTCACTCTACTATACAGCGGTGGCATATAGACCATATTGCCTGACCTGCTGACAGCAACTGAAGAGAGATTTGAGCTTTCATAGATCAGGCGATGTACTGAGCAGTGTTTCTCACAGCTGTTCATTGGCTGGCATCCCTCTAGGAAATACTTACTACAGTAGCACTTGCTCTAGACATCTGACGCTTCCTTCAAACAAGTCCCACATGACTGTTAACGAGAACCAACATTTTTCAGATTCTCTGGTGGTGGTTAGTTCCAAGAAAGAAGCAGGCTGACTGTATCAGACAGAAGCAATGACAGTTCTTTACCTTTTCTCCCAAGTGAGGGAAGAAATGCGTTAAATTTCTTTTGTATTCACAAATACTAGTCTAAAATCACTTATATGTTTAATCATAAACTACAATAATGTTATATGAGTGACCACACCAATTTCTTAGGTAAGAGACTGTTAATCAACTGATAAATACAGTTGATGACATATATTTTGGAAAACATTTTCAAGGAATGAGTTTTATCTTTTTCATGATGTTGACAACAGCTCTTTGAAATACCTGGAACACAGCAGTGATCTGGCTGGGTAATGAACTGGGTAGGCCTTTTGGCAATGTCTGGCAACTTTGGTAAGTGCTCATCAATTTGAAGCCCCAACTTAAGACCTTAAGGAAGTCTGTTTCCTTATTAGTATCTGTTTTCCCCCCACACACATTCTCTTCCTACTCGGGCTTCAACACAGCTTTGAGGTAATAAAATAAGCTTACTCAGCAGTCAGATGGAACATGCATTTCAGGAAAGCAAATTCTTCTAAACTGTTTCAGATATCTAATTTAATTATCTTGTTTCTTAACAGTACCATGTATGAACTCCACACCTCTATGTATCTGTATCAGCCTGCATACATTTGTGCTGCCTGAACAACTGACTCAGATGTACGCTTCTATATAAGAGCTGCATAATGGTTAACAGGTCAATTCCTGAGTTCTGCAGTTTCAGAAAACTGCAGAAATTACCCCATCAACAGCTGACACCAGCCAACACCAGGAGTGATTCACCAGGCCCTCCCTTCCAGAGGTTAGGATGATGGGATCCTCAGTGTGCTCTGGAGATTGCCAGGATCCCATGAAACATCATAACAGAAACAAGATCATATACGTTCCTCACTGTTTTAGAAGTGCAAAATCTTGAAAAATCACCGAAGTGGCTGGTCAATCCCTAAACCAATGCCTAATTCGTACTCATTTATATTGGCATCAAGAAATGAAGAATGCAACTGATTATTCAAATAGCTGCATACCCAGGAACAGATACAGACGTTGAAAACAGTGGGAAATCAGAGTGAATATACAGGGACTATTATTTTCAGCCTTGCTGATAACTCAAAGTGTATCACCTTATTGCCACTGTACTGTGGAGACACTTTTCCAAATCTGTCATTTGTGGTGGCCTTGCATTTAATGCAGTTCATTTGGATCCAATAGTTTAACAGCAGAAGTGCTATTGATTGCTTATGCTTTGATTTGTTATTTCCAGAAAAGATGAATGCAATCAGAACTTACCTGCTTATCAAAATTAATGGCATGGGGAGGAAAGAGACTCCTAACTTGTCAGCAAATGCACTTAATCCCGTCCCTATCCTCATAATAAACGCGATGGAAATTTCTTATGACAGAAGCAGCTGTCCTGATACCAGTAAAGCATAGTACAACCTCTCCCTGTTATAAATACTTTGAACATGTCTGTATGAGTCAGTATTAAATACTGCCAAATTTCTTTTAAATGTCACCTCCTTATCATAAATGACACACTTGGAGCCTAAGCACACATGCTGAATGAATTCTGTAGTGTGAAAGATGGAATTAACTTCTCAGCTCTACCAACTCATGAACCCTACAGATCAAAAATAAGGCAAGAGCTGGGAGGCTCCACTGCTACTCAGTTAATTTTACTCAAAATAAACCATAGACAGTTCCTCTCCAGGCCACGCACTGATTTTTTAAGTATTTAATACAAGCATATGAAGGTCTCGGGTACCAGGGTGCATGTGTGCACTGCTGAGAACGAAGTGCAAACAAAACACTCGTATTCCTTCAGACTTTCATGGTATGTCTTTAGCTAGGTGTAGGAAGTTTGGATGTTTTGTTTGGATATTTTTTATTTTGTTTCTTAAAATCATTTTGGTAGTAAGATAAAGCACAGGAAATCTGGATACAAATGCAATTTGAAATAATTATCTGCACTTTGGAGTTTATATATGCAAAAGCATATACACATACGGTTAGTGATACAGGGGGAAAAAAATATCCTGAATACATTACGTGCATGTATTTCTAAACACATCCACAAATACCAGGTAAGACTGCAGAAAAATGCCTAGAGAAAATTCAGAAGTGACAAACTGACAGAAAAATCTAAATCAAAATGATCAAGTAATAAAAGACTCGTTGGAGTACTATCTACTGAAGATAAAAAATTAATCAACACATAATATCATGTTTTCACATTACTTTTCAAGTCTTTGACAAAAAAAGTTGTCCCTGTTTTTCACAAGATATCATACTTTCTTTTCTATCATTATACACAATGAACCTTGTACAATCATTTGAAAGGGATAATTTTGTGAATTACACTACTGATGGAGAAAACTTGTAGCAATAACCACTTCTAAGTAATATCAGGTTTTGAAGTTCTAAGACATCTTTAGAAAGACAGATTATTTCACAAATTGCATTAAAAATACACACATTTTCTCCACTTTGTTGCAAAGTTTTCCCCTTGTGCTTAAAGCAACACAAACAGAACACTTCTTGTTTGTGAACTTTTTTCTATCACATTTTTTTCCCATTTTCTATCTTTAAAATGAGAAGATAGCTTGCACAAAATAGTGAGGTAACGAAAATAATTCAATGTTCCTGAAGAACCAAGATATTATAGGGATGAACACCACCACAGACGAAACACAGACTGAAGTTAAGCATTCAGAATGGGTTATAAATAAGGCATGTGACCATATATTAAATAATTATAAGAAAATAAAGGACTGCAAAGGTGCTCACTAAGGATTAACCTTGCCTAAATACAGCTGACCTAAAAGCTAGACAGCAAGGCTAAAAACACTGAGACTCTCATGATACAAAGCAGACACAGAGGAAGTAATTCAGCTGTAGGTGGGATAAACCACTTTCTGAACAAGCTTATTTTTTCTCCATTGACTGTGCCTGGAAGGCTACTTGAAACTACCTCAGCATCACCATAGTCCTCTGCAGATTATTTCTAACAGATCCCTGAAAGGTAGCCTATTGTAAGTGGGTTTAAATTTGCTATGTAGGGGTCCATCGACCTAATGAGGTTGGAAAAAAGAAAAACCCAACCCCAAACCACAGGACAAGATAGCTAGCTTTCAGAAGCTCAGACTAGAGACAGATCTACCTCCTAAACCACCAGCATCCATTCACTGCACATAATGAGGCAAGCACCTGCTGGAAACTACAATACATGATCATGTGGGAGAAAGAAAGGAGAAATTTCAAACACCTCAGTGGTTTCAAAGAACAAGGCCAGCAAAGCATTTTTATTTTGAACACACAAAAAAAAAATGAAAAAAAGAAAAAGAATGTAATTCATTGGATTTGATCAGCATGCTATTGAATAAGGTGTAAAAGACTGGCTTGAAGAGGATGGGTTTTCACCTATTCGGCAAGTTAAATGTATTCCTCAAAATGTGTTATTAAGCATCTGAAAAAAAAATCTCTTGTTTTTAATGAGTGCGAGAACCAGACTCTTCTTGGCGGTTCACAGCAAAGGACAAGGGACAATGCACACAAGCTACAATATGGTAACTTTGACTAGGCCTTAGGGGAAAAAAAAAAAAATCATAGTGAGAGTGGTCAAATACTGGAATAAGTTGCTCATAGAGGCTGCAGAACCTCCATCCTTGGGGATACTCAGAAAGCAAGTGGACATGAACTGAATAACCTCACCTAACTTTCAATCTGGCTCAGCGCTGAGCAGAGTAGTGGCCTCTGTGACCTCCTGAGGTCTCTTCCATCTCAATTATTCTGTAGTTCTATGTTCCAGCCTCGGCCCACTTAGGATATAACAGCGATTATTCCTTCACCACAGCCTGTTAAAACTGAGCGCTGGATATGAAAGCTTGTTTCTCCTTTGCTTTCCTGACCTGATCTGCTTGGCCAGTTGACCTGACCCATGCAACTATAGAGCTGCAAACTAGATCAGCATAAAATATTCTAACTGTCCAAATAAAGTGATTAGCAAGTAGAAATTATATATTAAACAAGAGAAGGATCTGCAAGAAAAACACAGGAAGCAGCTGGGAACAAGACAGCCCAGAAGAAATATGTCAGTAAACGGTCCATAAGAGTAAAACATTGCAGGGTAAACAAAGTTACCAAACAGTATCACCTTGTGGACAACAGAAGAGAAACTAAGCCTCAGAATGGAAACGATCCTCTAAGTCAGCTATATCATCCTATATAAAAATAATGTGGTAATGCAGTCATTTTGTAATCCACGTATAAAGCATGCTATTTCCCTTCACTGTCAATCCAGGTATGGATCTCGACCTAATGCTACAGCTCAGATAGTTACAGCCTGAACTGGCATTCAGCCGTTCTAACTCTGCAATGGACACAAGAAGTGATCAAAGATACCCCAGAAAAAAAATACCTTTTGCTGCCATTTGCTTTAGGGGAGGCGGGGGGAGGAAACAACAACAACAAACCAACCAACAAACAAACAAAAAAAAAAAAAAACCACACATACACCAAAAAAAAAAAGGCACTTGGAAAATTACACATCCAAAAACTGTTAAAAAGTTAATGATATCAATGTTTAAAAGTCAAGCTCTGAAGACTTTGAGAAGTAGCCCTTACAGAACTGTAATTAAACACTACACGACTACTACTTATCCATACAGAATCCAGCTTCCTTTAGAAGGCACATTGCTCACCAAGACAAATAACTGTTCAAAGCACTGCTTTCTCCACAACTATTCTGTGTCACCATGTCATACTTAATCAACACAATTCAAACCTTGTTTTAATAACTCTCAGGAAAAGAAAATCAGGAAGAGATGCAAAAATCATAACCATCTACTAATTTTTGTTGCCCAATTTAAGATGCTAAGTGCTCTGAAAAAAATCAGATCCTAGATAGTATAAACCACAGCTCCCAAAGGCCGCATAGTCACCACTTCAAAGCTTTAAATTTCTGAACACTTCCATGATTATGTCGTCTTGACAATACTCTTTCAAACACAGCGTGTGTATCATATACATCTAGATTGAAGTAAATTAGGTTACAGTAATAGAAGAGATTTCTCTAAGCACCATTCAAACCAGTAGGGCTCCTCAGACATTTCAACATGTGTCTAAGTATAAATACACCTTACTGACTCAGTGTTTTTTCATAGAGGCAGAAGAATAGCTCACCTTTTTCCTACAGTATGCATTGAAACGTCTCAGTATTAAGATTTGTATTTTATGAGATTTCATTCAAACGAAACTGACATTTCAAATACCACTAAAACAAGCTGCATGTTCAGAAAGTAAAGCATTTACCAAGTCCCACAACATACATAACATTTTGGTAAGTATCTAAGCATGATCTTCTACCGGAAATTAGGTGACTAAACAATCTTCCTATCTAGTTCAAACTGGACTACTAGTTAGGCTAGCAAATATAGAGGAAAAGAAATTATACATCATTGCATTAAAGTATTTTTTACGTCTATGAGAGGCAGTGTGGCCTGAGCGATCAGTTTCCAATCTGAGATTCCAGGATGTCTTAGATAAACAGTTATACCTCCCATTTCCTCGCTTTCCTCATTTGCTACAAGTAAGTCTGACATCCTTTAGAATTGCTTTGAAATTTATTCATGAGACTACTGTGCGAGATTACACATAACAATACTCAAAAAGCAGGCACAGTGTAAAATACAACGCACATGTGTAGTTCCATTCTTGAACCAAACAATGTGATGCTGCAGAAACATGACCCAAAACACACATTTCCAGAAATGTTATGAACAAAGTCTATGTAACTTCATAATTTCAGTGACAGAAGATGACCACAAGCATGGTGAGAGTCCACAATGATTTTAACAGGCCAGTAGTCTCTCCAGGCACCTGGAAGTAAGTATTCTTCAGAGCATTAAAAAAAAAAAACCAAAACAAAACAACAACAAAACAATGAAACAACAAAACTTGCCCTGTCCAAGTTGCAACTTGTAGTAAAATAAGGAGGAAAGTAGCAAAACAGCATGAGAATGCAGGCCAGGGACATGTTCACATCTACCCATCAGGATTGCTTACGGACATGCATTGCTCTGGGAGAACCTTCCTGGATAAGCAGAACAAGCCTTTCTCTGATCTGTTTACCCCTCCCTTATGGGCAAGTGGGAAAGCCACCAAAGCTTCACCTACTCCCTCTTCATCCACCCACTCCCTCTTCATCCACCCACACAAGTGCAGAAGAGAAGAAAGCAGCCCTGGCAGTTCCAAGCAGCTAACTATGAAAAGCAGCATTTTATAGTGCCAGAGATCCTCAATGCAGGGAAATTAGATCACTATGATTGAGCAGAGTTAAGAGAGGCTACTTATAACATTGCTGATAGTCTATGCCCACACTAGTAAATCAAGCTATGCCAGGAACCACTCCTGAGAAGTGGAACTCAGTCATTCAGACTGCTAAACTGATAGACACAGCATCCCCTATGCAATTCTGGAGCATGATTTTGGATTTAACACTAGCCAGAAGCCACTCCCAACCAGTAGCTTGTATTCAGCTATCCTGTTCTTGAAGGCAGGAAAGTTTAGCAGCTAAGACAAGCACTAATCCATGCCAGCTGGCTTCAGGATCAGAAAAGAGTATTGGGTACATTTAATTAACTTGTAGAGAAGTAGTCATAGTCTCTCCAGGCTTCTTGGAGGAAGACTTTAAAAGTAGCACATACGATGAAGCATACAAGCAGAGCCTGATTAGCACCATCTACACATTGTAGTATACAAGAAGAAAACTAGAAATTAGCAGAGCTCATCTTGACTTCTTCCCCTTTCTTCTGAGCAGGCAGACCTTGTGTATCATCTACTAATAGCCACAGTCTCATTTATTTTCTCATTTAAAAAAAAAAAGTTCTATACATTTAGCATATGCTTTTACAGGAATGCTACTCTAATAAAGGAGTCTCACAAAATCGCATAAGAAGCTGGGTTTCTGAGGGCAGATCATCATCAAAGTAAATATTTAAAATGAAAGTTATTTTGAAACATTTATTATTCTAATCATCAGTCATCAACAAATCTGCTTCTGTGGACTAAACATAATTACTAGTGAACCTATTATGTTATCCTGGAAACATAGCTCCAACAATGCTGGCACGTCCATTTTTCACAACAGATAACTGTGCAGAAACAGTAAAAACACATGTGACAACTGTCAATGCACAGCTATTGTATGCTATCAATACTCTTTGAAATCTCTTTACAATTTCAGATATCTATAAATGGTCTGGTTAAAACTGACCCTTTCAGAACCAGATACCTCTGCTGCCTTTGCTCTAACGATAGAATGCATAAGATGTCCCACAGAAAATCCACTGTGCAAAACACATTTGCCACTACTTAAACATCCATATTTTCAGCGAGGATAAACAATTTTGTTTAACAACCCTTCTGGACATGGATCTAACTTGCCAGCTATTCCTAGCTCTGACTCTTCAAAATATGCATGTTACCTGTATCTTTATACAAACACACCGTTTTCCTGGAAAAGTGTTTTTACTCATATACAAGAAGAACTTTACGATACGCTTCGTTATATATTAAGCTGCACTGTACCGGCCGACTGTTAAAAATCAAGTACGATGTAAACTGTGCGGAACATCCAAATAAAAATTACGCACTTACTGAAGTAGATAAAGAACAACCGGTATTTTTGAAGTGAGACAGTTCTCTTTGCCCAGGAGCGACTCCGCACACGAAGGGCAACACGCACACCGCACCAGCCACCGGCGGCTTCTCCGCGAGCAGGTTTTGCACGACCAGGAGTTTGCGGAGCAGGTGACAGAGCCGCCACCCCGCCGCGCCCGACCGAACCGTCCCGCCTCAGCGAGGAAGGGCCGCCTCCACCCCGCGGTGACCCGTGCGGCGGCACCCAGCCCGAGAGCTTCGGCGAGCGACGCCAACTCACAAGGACGGAGCCCAAGCCGGAAGCGCGGCCCCACCACCGGAGGAAAGTCCCCACCGGTGCCCGCACGGCCACAGGACACGGCTCAGAACTCCCGCCCCGGGCTGGGCTGGCAGCGGTCCCGCCCCCGGGCCCCGCTCTGCCCCGGAGGAGCTCCCACCCGCCGCCGAGCCCGCACGCCGCTGACCGGTGCCCACCAACGGCTCTGGGAGAGGGGGCGCCCGGCAGTCTCGGGCCTCCTCAGGGCGCCGATCTCCTCAGCGGCCCAGCCCGCGGGCAGGAGCCCCCGGTGCTCCCCTCCCGGCCGTGGGACCCCGCCTGGGGGAACCGGCACAACCGTGCGCGGCTCTTCGCGGTCTGTGCTGCAACTCTGCCTTCCCTGGCCGCCCAGGCTGCCACCCCCTGCGGATCAGGGGCAGCCGCAGCCCAGCCTCGCCGAACTGCCGCCGGCGGATCCAGCGCCGACCACGGCGCTACGCCTCTCCTCACCTCACGGCGTGGCCGTACCCCGCGGAGCCCAGCGCAGCACAAGCCCGGCCTGAGCTCTCTCTGGGAAGTTTCCTGCCATCGCAGCGGCCGGGGAAAACAAAAGCTTCAAAGCCGGGAGCGGGAAAAGGAGGACGAAGGGTAGCGCAAGCGGGAGAGCGAGGGGCATTGCTCGCCCTCCGCGCCGCTGCCCTCTGCTGCCGAGCCCCGCGGAGGGCACTTCGCTCAGCGCCACCTCCCCATTCGCTTCGGTGGCGGCTCTGCCGCACAGCCAACGCCGCGGAACCGCCGGACCCAGGCGCAGGCAGGCAAACCAGCGCCGCCTTGCCTTGCTTTGCCTTCCTTTGCCTTGCCTTGCCTTGCTTTGCCCTGCCTGCCTACCAGCAGCCTCCCCTTCGCCCACCCGTCCCGCTCGCTGCAGCGCCGCCGAGCCCCGCCCGCGCCGCGGCTCCGGCTCCGCCCACCCGGGGACGCGCGCACGCTCCGGGCGAGCCGCTCCGGCGGCCCCCGCAGCGGGGCGGTGAGTGGGTGAGTGGGTGCGCCGGCCCCCGAGAGCCCCGTGCCGGGGCGGCGAGGCTCCGCCCGCTCCCCTGCCCTCCCCTGCCCCGCTGCCGTTCGTGTGCCACCGCCAAGCGCCTAGCGGCTGTGCCTGCAAAGCTGGAAACGCCGCTCCTACAGAGCCAGGTAAAAGAGACGCTGAGGGCAGCAGCAGCAAACGCAGAGCTCCCAGTCTTCTACTGGGCTGGGTCGAAAATGTCATAGTATCGCCAGGGTTGGAAGGCCTTTGGAGATCACCTTGGCCAACCCCCCTTCCAAGGGAGGGTCACCTGCTGCAGGTTACACGGGAAAGTGTCCAAGCGGGCTTTGAATGTCTCTGGAAAGGGAAACCCCACACCCCCCTGGGCAGCCTGTGCCAGTGCTCTGCCACCCTCAACGTGAAGAAGTCCTTCCTCATGTTGAGGTGAAACTTCTTGTGGTTTAGTTTATGGCCATTGCTCCTCATCGTGTTGCTGGGCATCACTGAAGAGTCTGGCACCATGCTCTTGGCACCTGCCTTTGAGATACTTAAATGCATTAACAAATGAGATCCTCTCTCAGTCTTCTCTCCTCCAGCCTAAACAGGCCCAGCTTCTGAGATCTACCATCATGAGAGAGATGCTTCAAACCCCTGATCATTCATGTGGCCTTCCACTGGACCCTCTCAGGTAGCTCCTTGTCTTTCTTGTACTGAGGAGCCCAGAACCAGACACAGTACTCCAGACTTGACCTCAGCAGGGTCAAGGATATGTGGTAGTATTGCAGTCCTTCTGTTCAACCTGGAGAAGAGAAGGCTGTGTGGGGACCTAATAGCAGCCTTCCAGTACCTGAAGGGGGCCTATAGGGATGCTGGGGAGGGACTCTTCGTCAGGGACTGTAGTGACAGGACGAGGGGGAACGGGTTAAAACTTAAACAGGGGAAGTTTAGATTGGATATAAGGAGGAAATTCTTTCCTGTTAGGGTGGTGAGGCACTGGAATGGGTTGCCCAGGGAGGTTGTGAGTGCTCCATCCCTGGCAGTGTTCAAGGCCAGGTTGGATGAAGCCTTGTGTGGGATGGTTTAGTGTGAGGTGTCCCTGTCCATGGCAGGGGGGTTGGAACTAGATGATCTTGAGGTCCTTTCCAACCCTAACTATTCTATGATTCTACATAAAGGGAAAATCAACATAAAAGATATCAAAGAGTTGCTGTCTCAATTATACATAGTGGCTGATTTTGAAGGACTAAGCCGTTATGTATCCTCATTGCCCACATTGCTAACGCAGTAAGGAGGGAGATTTGCCAAATAGGGTATAGTTGCAATGCTGAGGTCACACAGTATGTAGCAGCTGTATCACCTGCAGCCTGGGATAGGGTGGCTACTGATGCCGAGATGTTCAAAGCAGTAGATCATAATTTCACACCAAAATCTATGTGGTTCGGGGTAGCTTATTTTGCTTTTAGCTAGTTGTTTTATTTTCATAATTAAAACATAAATTATTGGCAAGACTCGCTTTATCATATTAAATGGATGTACAAGGATATAAACTGATAGGAAAACTCTGTATTGTGTTACAGAACTTGATGTCTGAGCCAGGAAGTCTTTCACAACCCCTTTTACTATTCAAACTGCGTTTACTTGATTGCCAGCAGTAGGTCACTACATGAGGTCACAACTGCTCACAGTGAAGTCAGAACACGGGAGAATAAGGAAGCTTCTCAGTCTCCCAAATGGATCTCTTCAGCATGAAGCTGATGTGATAGATGCTAGCAAGATGTTAACTGCTACATCCACTGATACTGCTTTGACTTCTGAGAAGTGCAACTCTTGATTGAGTTCACCTGCCCTGCACGCACAAGCCTATGGTTGAGAACTGCAAGGCAAATGCAGAGAGGAAGCTATTCTTTCTGGCTGCATAAAAAATTCTTGACCAAGTAAGACTAGTTTTTTATTCTTACATCTTCTTTAAGAAGTGGTGTGAGCACTTTTTTGTTGTAATTTCCCATCACGGGAGAACCCCTGTTAAGTTCTACTCCTCATTTTGAGTGTAGAAAGAAAAAAAACTTGTGGACTTTGTTTTCTGAGATGCACTCTGAACTCCTCCCATCTGAAATAAACATAACTAACCAGTGAGAAACTGCCTCACTGGGCCTTCTGATTTGTATTGCTGTGGTTGGCTAAAGTCTTTAAAGACTTTTTCTAGCACAGGGGAGACGTGATATATTGATTGAATCTGAAAATCCTCAGATATTATCACTGCACTCCATCTTGTGGAAGAGGCAACAATATATTTTAAAATGATCCTGTAGTGGGATTTTTGAGTAATTAAACCTAACAAAGCCTGGTTCTTGCTCCCAAAGCAAGGAACTACCTACAGCAGTGGTTACAAGCAGTTTAATTCTCAATCTGCCTAATTGTACCCAGTGGATTTGTGTAAATGTCCCTTGGTTTTTAGATATGAGCTTCACATCTCTTTGTTTAGGAAAGGAGCTTTAGAAAAGCATTTGAAGAGTCTGATTTGAAAAGAGAAACTAAAGCTTTCTAGGTGAGGTTGCTAAGGAGCACCCCAGATTTGTGAGAGTCATCGTAAGGCTAAAGAAGCAGCCAGTTGGAGAAGGGATGGTGGTTTGTGGGATATGTGTCTGGGGTAAAGACTGTGCCAGGCAGGATTGCTTTGTAAGCAACTGCCTAGTTTGGGCTGGTTTTGGGTTGTTTCTGTTACCTCTATAATAAGTACAATAATCTTGCTGAGTCTGGGATGCTATCTGTCTTACCAAAAAAACCCAAATGATGATGTTCTCCCTGCCCTTCTGAAAGTGCCTTTCATGGCTGGTGACCTTTTTCACCTTGATGTTCAGTGCTGCTTTGGGAAATCAGAATAGGTATTGAGGCAGCAACTGTGAAACATAGCAGAGGCATATGCGTACACATTTGTGTCTGGGCAGGTGCAGAGAGAATTGAGAAACTTATCTGGATTCACAGCTATAGAAAGGTTAGACTTATAATAGTTGCCCTAGGACAAGCTTGAAGATAAAGCCATTTAACTTTAATGAATAACTTAAAATACAAAAGGCTAGTTCCCCCAGCTGTTCCTTGGATGGAAGAAAAAAAAGGTTTTCTTGAGAAGAGACTGTAGAAAAGCTCAGTCATTCAGACCCAAAAAAAGCACAGAAAAACGGGTCTTGCACAGGAAAAACCTAGGAGAAAATTCTATTGTACAAATGAGGATCCTTTGAATTACCTCACCCCAGAAGCAGGTTCCACAAGGAGACTAAGTTTAATTAGTAGATGTGAAGTGTGTTGCCTTTTTTGTTTGTTTGTTTGTTTCTCCTTTTATTTTTTCCAGAACTGCACCCTCTTGCAGTAGCAGCGATGTGATGTGGCATGGAACAGCAGTGCTAAATGAAGCACTGGCCTTTTTAGTTTCATTTACCAGAGAGGGGCTTGGACAACACAGTGGTCAACTAGCTGATTGCTGGTATGCTTTGCTGCTCCAAATTGTGCCAAATCCAGTAAGGTAGAATTGATCAATTTTAAGAAATACCTCAGTGCAAAGAAAGCCTTGAAGATGGAGCACCTCTTTCTATCTACTTTTGCAACAGTGGAGACAGGTCTCATTAATTCTTGAGATAATACTAAGGGCAGGGTATCTTCATTGACTATAGTGTTTGTTAGCCTTTTCCAGACTCCTTGGCCATTTTCATAGGGCAATGACTCATCACTTCATTACTGCACTGATTACATTAAGCTGTTATTATCTTTACAATACAAGTAACATAATGCTTATGCTAATTCACTTTATGCGCAACTGTCAGAATTCTCGTCAACTGGAAGTATCCTACAATGAGCATTTCAGAATTATTTAGACTTTCCTGATTATTCATATTTATTATATTTAACTCTATTCAGTGATGATTTTCAGTATAGCATGTGAAAACTCAGAACAAATTGCCAGAACTTTTTGTGCAACCATTAGTATTGTTTGAAGGGAAATTAGAATATACCATGACTGCTCTTCAGTTTTTACTAGAATCCAGCCTCACAGATTTTTTACAGAATAGGGCAAAGACTAATGTCGAGGTGGGGGCAGCAAGGAAGACTTCTCAAAAAGAAAAGTCTGCTTTTGTCAAAACATTGAGTGTGGTTTATAAAATGATGCAGTTATTTTTTTTTTCCTAACAGTAGCAAGAAGACATGCAGATGAACAGAACAAAAATCAGATGTTAAGAGATTTTATGTTTGCGCTTATTTTACTAAGCATAAGTACAAATTAGTTGTATAAAACAGCAAAAGAGTCTTGAGTTTCAAAGCTGCCTCTGAACTCTGTGGCCTGAAGAAAAGGAAGGCTTCAGGAATGTGGTTTCTGGTATATCCAACATCACACCCACACAAACCTCTTATAATATTTTTTGCCTGTTATTTCTTTGTAATTGAATTAATTTGAAGACATGGGAAAACACAGCAGAGTATAACAACGAAGGGTCAGTACCAAGGTCTTACCTCAGCGGGGTTATTCATGTGCTTGAAGTTACACAAGTACTGTGTTCTGCCCATACGTGGAGTGCAAGCAAGCTCACCCCAGTAACTGGAGGGATTGAAGAAAGACTGGGTGAGTAAGGATTACAGTGAAAAAACAGACTGCTATTTTGAAATGGAAATTTATGACATTTAGCTGAGCATTGATGCAGAAGGCTTGTGAGCTGGAACTGAGTTTGAAATGTGGCGTGAAAATGCTTTCACACCTTTCTCTAGAAAAATGAGGTTCTCTAGAGCTGCTTTTGCAGTGGAGTAAATACCAGCTAGTCATTTCCTCACAGATTCAGCACTTTCTTTTCTATCCTGTTTTTGTTCTGAGAGGAAGAGAAAGAAGGAGTAAACATTTGAACAAAATTTGTGTCAGTGCCAAGCAAATATGAGATCATTTATTATGTAATTTCAAGTATTGACATGCATTTGGTGTCTCTTGTCTTCTCTTTTGGCCATCTGACTGTTATCAAAGTTATTCCTCTTTTATTTCTCATAGGAAAACTGAAAAGATGGTCAACAAACCTCATAAATCCACCTTCCTCTCAAAGGGTATTTGCTGCTTCAGTTGCTACTGTTTGCCTTTGAAGCAAGATAAACCAAAGCTATATTGCATCTGTGCGCATCCACATTGCCATGAGGAAAAAATGTTTTGAGAAAATTCAGCATTCAGCTTCCAGTTTATAAGACCCTGAAGTGTCTGGGCTATAACTTCAATCCTTCAGCAATTGTAATATTTTCAGAAGCTTCTGGTAGTGGAAGACATGGCACGGAATCATCCCCAAAGCGATATTTTGCCCCTGGAACTCAACTCTGAGAGCTATGTGTCTTCATCCCATGTCCCAGTTTTAAGAAACGAATGAGTAACAGCACCTCTCTTCATTTACACTCTTGTGTAAGCAAAACAACTTACCTCCCCTTGTAGGCAGTATGCTGAACACTTCCTGGTATATCTGATCTTGACAGGGAGTCTACGTGCAGTATTAATGAAGTTGATATACTCTTTTTAATATGACATTTGTTTCATTTTATTCTTTAATTCACAAATCAGGGGCAAAAAAATCTTGATTCATATACTTCCTAGAGAAGAACTATAAGCTTCTTTCCCCCTCTGTACTCTTCTCTCCCCCCAATTTAATGTTTCCTGTGCTGACATGCAGAGGGTATAATAAAAGAAGTCTAAGTGTAGTCGTTCCCCCCATCCAGATCCCAGCTATGTATGGTTTTGTAAATGTGCTATTCTGTCGCATTCAGACTAGATTTATATTTACTCCAGTTACTCAATCCAGTTTTCAGTAGAACCTTTATGATACATACTGATATCTTTGTTTTAAAAGCAATTATTTTTACTGATAACACAAAAATTTAAATAAATCTCTTTTTTTCAGCAAATGCTTTGAAGTCCTTACATTATTATTTGGTGAAACTAACTGGAATGACCTTCCAAACTGTTAATGAAGGAAACCACCTACAGTGAAGCATCTGAACAAGTTCAGTGTTTTCTGCAACTACACTATCTAAGAAGAGCATAACAAAACAGGATTTCTGCCACAAGACACCTTTATTTTCTGATGTCACATATTTGGTACCACAAAACCTAATTCTGCACATCATGTTAAAACTTGCTGTTCATTCACCAATAAATTTTACTTTTAGTAGATGCTGCAAATCAAGAGGGACAACACAGATACTACTCATTTAAAAAAAAAAAAAATCTAATACCATTTTATCTAGAACTGTTGTGATTTAAGCCCAGCTGGCAACCCAGAACCATGCAGCCGCTCGCTCGCTCCCACCCTTTCCTCCCCCCGCTCCAGGAGGGATGAGGAGGAGAATCAAAAGAGTGTAACTCCCATAGATTGAGATAAGAGCAGCCCAGTAACTAAGGTATAACACAAATCACTACCGCTACCACCAATAATAGTAAGAGAAATAACAAGGGAAGAGAATACAACCACTCGCCACCCGCAACTGATACCCAGCCCAACCCGAGCAGTGATCTAGGCCTTCCAGGCAACTGCCCCCAGTTTATATACTGGGCATGACATGCTGTGGTATGGAATACCTCTTTGGCTAGTTTGGGTCAGGTGTCCTGTCTCTGCTTCCTCCCGGCTTCCCTTCCTCCTTGGCAGAGCATGAGGCTCAGAAAGTCCTTGGTCAGAGTAAACATTACTGAGCAACAACTAAAAACATCAGTGTTATCAGCGGTGTTCCCAGGCTGAAGGTCAAAACCATAGCACTGCACCAGCTACTAAGAAGGAGAAAAATGACTGCTACTGCTGAACCTAGGACAAGAACCAAAGGCAATGCCCTGTAAGCCTAATGTTACAATGTGACCTCTGTAACAAAACAGATTTCTGAACTGCTAACCGATGACAAATGCTTCATAAATCTGCCAGTTAAACAAAAATAATAGTTAAAAAATCATGTTTGAAAGAGAGAGCAGAGTAAGGCAGGCAAACAGTTTACCACTGGGAAGTATCAGTGTTGGAATCTCCTCTGAACTGGTAACTTCAGCAAAGAATTAACATGAAATAGCAAGTGTAAAACAAATTTATGTGTTCAGTGGATTTAATATAAAATTTTTATTGTGTTGTTGCACAGACAAAAAAAGATATTACCCTATTTTAATTACACCTGGGGTTAGCTGGTTTTTAAAATTCTTTTTAAGTTTCCTTTGTCCTAAATACGCCTTACCGCTTTTAGAACAGCACTAGTAATTTAACAGTGACCTCCACCTGTTGAGGCTTTTACAACTCATACTCCTCAGAGAGAAAGATGTCTGAGAACATACATGAACACCAGAAGTGCCCCACTGGCTGGACTGGGGATCTTTTTTCTCTGACAGTGGCAAGAGACCCTGGTGCACATCAGGTACTTTGAGTGTACATCAGATGAGGCAGGCTGTAGTCTCTCCTCCAGAAATACTCATTGAAGTTCTGGCAGCACTTTTTCCTCTCAGCTTTTATTTATACACTTCAAATCAAGGCCCTTCCAAGTCACAGAGTCACAGAATTGTTTGAGTTGGAAGGGACCTTTTAAGATCACCCAGTTTTAACCCCCTGCCTTGGGCAGGGACACCTTCCACTAGACTGGGTTGCTCCAAGCCCTGTCCAGCCTGACCTTGAACACTGCCAGGGATGGGGCAGCCGCAGCTTCTCTGGGCAGCCTGTGCCAGGGCCTCAGCACTCTCACAGGGAAGAAACTTTTTCCTAATGTCTAATCTAAAGCTCTGCTCTGCCACTGTAAAGCCATTCCCCCTTGTCCTGTCACTATATGCCCTTGTATTTAACAGGTCTGGTTGTTTTTTTTTTTTGCTGCAGCCACATACCAGACAACAACATTGCAAATGATGAAGTCAAAATACTAATTGAGTAGCAAGAGCTACTTAGTTATGTAGATCCTCCATGACCATGCTGAGAAATGCTGATGTGGTCATTTCATTGCAAATACTTAACTCATTTGATACTGAAAGATTCCATCATCTCAAAGCAAAAATTAGAAATGTTTACACGTTCAACAGATTTATCATATAAAGACAAGTACTAATACAACCAAAATTGTAAAACTAACCTGCCCACTTCATAGCTTCATATTTAGCTCTGTTTTCTCGAAGATAGGCCCAGTTAATCACTGACTGCATTGGGTTATCTTCAGGCTTGATAGTGTCCAAGGTTTTTGCTGTAGAGTTAGTACCAAAAAGCTCCTGTTTGATGGAATCTGTTGCAGGGTAAGCGAGAAACCCGCCCTCAAAACAAACACCTTATTTTCTTTTTTGATTGTATGGCTTCTTAAGTGATTTTTAACAGACATGAAGCACTTCAACAGAAAATTCTTTCTTAGGTCTTAGCCTGAAACATCTATAAAGTCTGTACAAATGCAGTTCTAATAAAAAGAGAAGCATTTCAACATCTTCAGCTACCTGAAGAAAGTGGCAGCAAGTTCTGAAATGCTGCTCCTCCTGCTGTAATGCTTGTTGTGCAGCAGGCTTCTGAAAAACTTGTGAACCAGTAGATGACATGCAGACAGAAAGCTTTAACAGCTACAAAAAGCAAGGTTTACTTCTAAGCTATCCAATGACACCACAATGAAGTCCTGGTGTAGTTACACTATACACTGCTTTTCTGAGGAGGTTAACACTTCACAGAGTTTTACACTGAAGATACAAATGGCAGCACAATTATGTATTAATGTAAAAGCAGGAAACAGGGAAAACACAGTAACCCATACTAAGGAAACTTTAACTATTTCTAGCCTCTTGAAACATACTCATCCACCTTCTGTGGCACTTCCAAAATCAAAACTCAGAACTTCCCCATTCCTTATTCTAACACTGGAACACAACTCTCAGATCCCTTATTCCCCATCAGTGCCTCAGATCGACAGCTGTGGATGTAGTTTGCCTGTGCAAAAAGTCATTGGGAGCACACAGACAAATATCAATAAGTAGCATCTCAACATACAATCGTTACTTTAAATCCACGTCACTAAGTTAACACAATAAAGCCTAGTAAAGAGAGGCATGATGTGCAAGATCAAATCTTAAATGCCGTCCTCCCATGAAAGTAGTAGAAAGTCAGCATTGCCCATGCTATAAATAGTATGTTTGCCTTATATATTTATAAAAACTTATGGAACTTTAATATTGCACAGATACTACTTTGAAACTTAAACTAGAGCAAATGCTTGTATTCTGAAGAACCAGACTGATAATGCAAGAAACCAAGTAGTCTAACATTCTGCATTCATTTAAATTGTTGAAAACACGCAGCAATTGCTTTTCACGGAAATCTGGCAGTTTGAAGGGGAGGGGAAACTGTTCACAGCCAAGAAAGGAGGATGTCTAGATATTTCTGGTTTGAGCACTGTCCAAAAACAAGGTTAAAACTTATTTCAGTTCAGTAGCTTATTAATAACATAAGAACGCTCCAGCAAACCACCAAATATCTGGAAAGACAATCCACAGTATTTTTTTACACAAATACCCCTCCCCCACCAAACAATAACAAAAATATCCCAAGCACACAAATCCCTAAACAAATTCCTTACCTTTCTCACTCCCACCTCTATTGTAGTTTTGTCCAGATCTTGTAACAGCACCATCAGTCAATATCTTGGCTTTGTTTTGTACAGCAACGCTGCCAAAAATCTTTGCTTCAGCTTCATAGGTTCTCTTTATCACCTAGGTTCATAAAACCTTACCGAGTTTTTTAATACCACAATGACAAACTTTATATAGGAATATATACTTATAACAGTCTTTGGGTTTGTTTTGGTTTTTTTTTCCTGAATGTTAACTTCCGAGGAAAGGGCCCTTTAATTCCCTTTCTACAAAGGTAATAAATGCATACTTAGGGAAAGAGTATCAGTAAGCTTCTCCAGCCAGGCTGCACCCTCAATTCCACTTCATTTTCACCAATTCTTGTAAAACAGTAGAATTATTACGGCTGTTGCAGCACACTTCAAGTTGCTGCATTAACTGTGATTTACATAGGACCAAAACCAACCACAATCGCAACACAGTCCAGGCCTTAATGATGTACAGCACATGGTACCTTTATCCTGGAACCTGGAGAATCCTCAAGCTCCCTTATTTTACTTGCACCCAGACCTGTAATAAAGATACACTGCAAGTGTCACAGAGATTTAGGCCAAACTGCCAGAAACTACACATGGTAAATGCTTAGCATTTTGGTTGTGACCAAACCCCGAGACCTTCATAGGAGCACATGCATTCAAAAGTAAAATAACCTGTGACATCAGACTGCTGGAAATGCAACTAGCCAAATGCAAGGTGCATGGGGGCTGTGTGTGAAAGCACCGCGGTTCAAGAGATGGAGCAGCAGAACCACCGCAAGAGAGAGCCGCTCTTCCTCCAGAAGAGTGGGGAGGAGCTTACGCTGCCGGCTGTGAGAAGCAGACACCAAGCCAGCCACTTCAAGGAGGAAAAGCTCAGCCACCCTGGCGAGTGGGAGAGCTCCGCTCTTCCCTGCAGAAGGCAGCAGTGCACCTCCTCGGGCACAGAGGGAGGGGCAGGGGCCCACAAGAACGAACCTCTCCGTTGCGGCTCCTCTCCTCCTCCCGCACCCGCTTACCTCAGCGGGCCAAGCGCCCGAGGAGTGGGAGCGCGGCCGTTGTTACCTACAAGAGCCCCGACCAGGGCGCTAGCGAGGCGGAAACAGAGGGGCGCCGCGGAGTCACCATGCTGGCTGGTCCGCCTCATCCACCTCCTCCAGAGCCTGTCCCTGCTGATTCCCTGGGTCATAGAATCATAGAATCACAGAATAGCTAGGGTTGGAAAGGCCCTCAAGATCATCCAGTTCCAACCCCCTGCCATAGCCAGGGACACCTCACACTAAACCATCCCACCCAAGGCTCCATCCAACCTGGCCTTAACCATTCATTCCATCATTCTCCCACAACTCCAGGAAGAGCATCACTGGGCAGCACCCCCCTGCTTCTTGGTTAACCTTCAAGAAATGGCAGGTGATGTCAGGGGTTCTCTACTTCATGCCCTCTTCCAGTTCCCTATCTCTGGATTTTCAATCCTGTAATTCTTCCCTTTCATTGTAGTTCATTGTTCATTGTAGTTTATTTTTCCCCCTGTTTTTGTTACCCTTAGCCCTCTCCCTCTCTAAGGGGGCTTCAAGGTTTTGACAACAAGTACATAAGCAGAAAAGCAAATAGAAACAGCAATTGTAAGAGAAATTATTCATAGAGTGCGCACAAGATTGGTCACCTTCTTCAGGCCTTTCTCTTTGTATTTCGCTGGCTTCCATGGTGATTGGGAAGGTAAATCCTTGTCCAGTCCTTTTGCTATCCGTCTCTCACTACCATTTCCGATGATACCGGACACCTTTTTCGCCTCTTGCTTGAATGCTACTACAAATTCAGCCAGTGATTTCAGAAAACTTGAGTCTCAGTAACTAACGTTTCTTTTCTGAGTTGTATCTGGTTGTTAGATCTGGCAATGCTGTGTGACAATCCGTATGCTTCAGAGCAAGCCAACTCCTTTAGCCGTTTAAAGAGTGTTGTTAATTTTTAGAATTGATGTTAACCTATACATGTTCAGAATCTCATTCTGGATCCTGTGAATGATTACTTTTACGATTTCTTGTATAATTTATGAATGTCTGTTGGTCCCAGTGCTTTGGCTATTCCAAAGGAAGAGCTCTACTTCAAATGAAGTAGAATTCTTGTTTAAGTAATATCAATCATATCTTTGATATGAGGTAGACTAGATGAAAATGATGTAGAAGTAGAATCTAGATAAGAAGACAGCAGAAAGAGCAAGTTAGGTACCTTTGAAATAGTATCTGAGTCCTGGAATAGACAAGTCAGCTGCTTCCTTTGTAGCTGGTGATCTCCACGCTGATTGTATAAGGAGGAAGGGAATGGGTGCTCCTTAAACATCATTGTGACCTTCTTAAGTTTTTATTTCTTTTCTTATTTTCATTTCTAATGTTTAGATGCACAAATGCTAAAAGTGAACAATTAGGAAGTTTGTATTAGAAACTTCTTGACATTGAACTGTTTGTGTGTGTATGTGTGCATATATATGATGCACCCTTTGACTTTAAGGCTTTGGACTAGAGGTCAAACAAACAGATACAGGCTGAAGAAATACCTTTTTTTTCTCCCCCCCCCCTCCTTATCCATTTACTTAGAGAAGTAATGGCTTTTGGCGATCAGACATTTTGCATATTACGTTTTGCTTGGCACATTAATTCTTGCCTATTCCACGTATAGGGCAACTGTAAAGGCAATCACACAGACAGCAGGCTATTCTTTTATAAGGCTCTTCACTATTTTAGTTTCCTGTTTTAAAAATATAGACGTTTTAAATCAGTTTTCTAGCAAATAAAAGTACCTGATGGTGTGTGGGATTTTTGGTTGTTTTTCATTTTGGTTTTGGGTATTTTTTGGGGGGTGAAAAATATGCAAAGAATAAGTAAAATAGCCATTTAAGAAAAAGAATAATTTGACACTATTCTATGCTTACAAATGCTGATTACTGGGGAGAAGAGGACTGTTAATGTGGAAGCTCTATGTCCTTTTAAAGCAACTCTGTCTTATTAAAAGTAAACATGATTGAAGAATCAACATTTAGTTAATGAGCAGCATACTCCTTTCCCTTTTTGTCTATAAGTGGTACAGCTGATGCCAGCTCTGATATATTTTTCTCCTTTTTTAATGCACAGAGGAGGTGGTTTAAAATACGTCTTTGCTGTAACCACAAACTTGGGAAAATAAAACCAGCCTTTTTCAATTTCAGATCATGTTTACTAAAGCATACTTCTCCTGATTGCTCTATATAAAGTCCTTTATAATACTATGATTGATGCCTATAAATACACAGGCAGTGAGATGGCAATCGCCAAGGAGGGAGAAGAGCTATGAATAAATTTAGGCTTGAAATTTAGAACATTTCTAATCATCAGAAGAATCAGGTTCTGGAACAGCTTTTCAGCAGAAGTCACTGTGGGATGAACTCTTTTCAGTACAAAGTTGACATCTGTGATTTCCAGCTCTGCCAATTTAATCAGAAGGCTGCAACACAGCCTGGAGTTTTACTTTCTTTCTTGTGCAGAATAACCGAAAGAATCCCTGAATTCTACAGTCTGAGCATCCTGCTGTCTGTGTGGGGACATAGCTACAGCTCTGTCTTAGTGATTAAAAATAGAAAATCCAAATTCTGCTTTGATACACCTTGCCTGTACAGCGAGTGAAGTCTTACTGAGCTGTGTTAAATAACCTCTGTGAAAGCAGCTGTGGAAGTTTTAGACATGACTGCTTTTCTGCTGGAGGGCACTCTCATCAGAGCTGAGCAGGCAGAAAGGCTCTTACAAGTGTTTCTTATTTGCTTCAGCAAAAGGTCAGCCAAGATTAACTGAAAATACATTAAGCAATAGGTTAAATGACACCAGCTGACTTTGTGCAGAAGTAGATTAGAAGCGCTCACAGAGACTGGTCCACAGCTGAGCTCCAGAGGCAAGTGAACTCTGACAGCAGTTCCTGCCATTTCTGCGGTGACTATCTGGCACAGCTCAGTAGCTGTCTCTATGCAACCAGTTATTTCTGCTGCAATCTGAATGATAGTCTCTGTGCAGCAAGGACCTTGGAAATATTAAGCTTGCAACATTTCTGGACAGGGTGAAAACAGTTTGTTTCCAGACTTATGCATCCTCAGATGTTTTCCTGTGGCAGACTGAGAAATGCCTGATAGAGGGCAGGAAAACAAACTGACAAGACAGACTTGTGGGTTTAACTGAAAAACTGCTAGAACTCACACTGCCCTAAGGCCTGTTTCTTCTTAGCCTGTTTGGATGCTTCGGTATCACATTGCTGGTCCTTGGAAGTGCTCAAATGTTGGTGGATGGGTGTTTGGCACCTTGACCAATGAACATCTCATTCTGGTGAGTAAACCGGAAAGCTACCATACACCTTTAGCATGGCACTCATGCTGGCATGTTTTAGCCCAGTGTATTCTTCTTAAGGGCGAGCAGTAGATGCTTACAGGAGCAGCGTAAGAAATAGGTCACATACCAAATGATTACATCTGGTTTCCAGCAGTTTCCACTTGTTCTTCCTTGAAGATGTTACATCCTGATTGCTGTGTTTAACAGCTACACATGGACTTTCGCTTCAGTGTTGTGGTTTGGCTTTGGGGTTTCTTTTTCTAAACTTCTTTTTTAATCTGCTCGTACTTTTGACCTCCATAACATCTCATGGCAACGAGTTCTGCACTTTAATTATACATTAAAAGAAGGACTAACAGTGCACAGTAGCTACACATTTCTCAAAGCCTGTTTGCCATTTTAGTGCCCTTCTTGCAAAGTTCCAGCCTACAGGGACACGTACAGAAGCTGGAAATGGAAAAGGTCTCTGTATCATGGTGTTAGTTTCAGCCTTAATAGAAAATGTTTCAGTCACAGCTTGACATGGTAACATCAGTGTACTTAAGAGATATAGCGGGACTCTGAACAGTCTGCAGGGTGTGAAAACACAATGACTTCTACAGCCTCCAGGGTGTTTTTCTTCAACAGAACAAACAGGGCAGGATTCACGTTTGAGTTACTGTGAGCATTTCTTTTGGAATAGTTGGTGTTTTGAGTAGGCCTGTCATTTTCCTGACAACGGTAGTTCTAGAGGTATTTCCTACCCTTCTTCAACAGTTGCTAGACTAATTCTGTGTGAATTTCTTTGTATATGCATTACAGAGATGATGTTGTTATATTAAATCACAATTTGTAAGTATCTTAATGGGAAATACAGTTGTTTTCAGTACCATAAATAGTGGCTAAAGAAGAGGCAATAAATGGTTGAAAGCTTACTACAATCAGCCTAGAAATAAAGCTCCGTTCTTGAACCACGAAGGTAGTAAATTACTGCAGTAATTTGCTAAGGTTTATGCAGGATTGTCTCTCACTTGGAATTGTTTGCTCAATAGATGGGTTTGGGTTTTTCCCTAAAGCTTCTTATCTATTTTGAAGTAAGGAAGCATTACATCACTTTATTTCAGATTACATTAGATCATCGCAGTGGTCATGCCTAAGATTATATAAAGTATGAAAACAAGGATAAAGGAAGAGCTTGGTATAACCATAAAATATCGAAAGTCGTAATTTCCTCTGGAATAATTCAGAGGAAGTAAAGATCAGTTAGTTTAGACAAAAACTGCTTTGGTAATCTACTGCAGGCTTTTCGTAATGAACACCACCACTGCAGATTTATGTAATACTTTTATTTAGCGGTAATCCAAAGTAGTATACAGATAATACATGGAATTATTTAAGCATCTCTAAAAACCAATATCTTCTTGAGTAGAAATACTGAAATTGTTCTCTGCCAACTATAAACTGTATGTTGGATCAGCAGTGTGGTTTCTGGATATCTGGGACATAATGCCATCTGTAGGTATATATTCCATCTGTAGAATATATGAGCCACTCTCTATCTTCCTCTTTTGTGAAAATGGTAAGAAACAAATGTTGAAGAAAATGCCTAACTATACACTGGAAAGCCTTCATCCGAACCAATCCTCAATATCTGATTAAGATACAGTGGAATGTACATTAACTTTCCTATTCTCCTCATCAGGGAGAAAAAAATATATTACCTTATTTTTCTCAAGAAATTTTAAATCCTTCAGTCCTGCTAGTGGATGAAAAGCCTTATTTCCTTCTGGTTTTTAATGAAAGTTTCTAAGCCTTATGATTTTAGAGAGAAGATTAAAAGTCTGCAGCAAAAGTTCAATAATTGTAAATCAAATAATCCCATGAACCCCATATTTATCTTAAAATTCCCTGATGCCTGAAGGCAGTGATACAATTCTTGGCAACTGGGACACAAAGCTTTCCTGTGCTTGGGACTGATAATATTGTAATTTCTACCTCTTTGTAGCCATTTATTATAGATCAGAAATAACTTAGATTTTGTTATAGCCTCACTCTGCCTTCCAAGAACACTCCAACAAACTCCCACCGATTAGGTGACTCCGAAGTGAAGATGTTATTTTTTTCCAAATGTATGTCCTTAATTCCGAAGTGCCCTCCATCATTAAGAACACTCAGTGGCATGCTGAATAAGGAAACCAGGCTTTTATAACAAGTGAGTTTTTGTAAAACTCAATAATATATCACATCACCTGCTCGAGTTTATTTTACCTAGATGGACTTGAACTGTCATATGTATTTTAATTAGCACGGTGTATATTATTGCTAGATTTTAAACCAGGTACGGGTTTCTAATACCTGAGAGGATACGTAGCAAGAAGAACAAATTGCCAGCCTATACTTAGCTGAACACACAACTGGCAAAATTTGGTGCAGGGCAGTTGCATTAAAGAGTTGAGTTCTGTCGATCCAGGTGTCAAAACTCACCTTAGGTTTTTTCATATGACTTCTAATCATTATAAGTAGCTCTGGTTCGTGTACATTGCTAACTGAAGCAGGCCAGCCAGACTGCACATGCATGTAATCCGCCTACCAGGCATATGGGGACTGTGGAACAAATAGATGGAAGCAGCTCAATAGTTTTTCATTGGCTTCGGGGAAAAAATGGATGCCTAGTGAACCATCAGCATCCTCTCAGTATGTTTTTTAAGTCTGTTCAAAGCTGCCCTTCTCAATCCCCACTGAGAATATAAATTCTCACATCTCAAAATTATATCGTCATTTTATTCAATATTCCTTTTTCATATTTTTTGGATACTCAGCATTAATTTTCTGTCTAATTTTGTGTTTGTGCCTACAAAAGGGTTTTGTTTCTAAGTACATGTTCTGCTATGGTAATTATCCCTCCTGCACTGTAATTCGAGTCAGAAAGTTGATTTATTCTCCATGTGTTCTTTGTAGAATTGAATGTGTTGCCTTTTGTAACTGACTTACTTCTGACAAAGCTGATCTAAACAGTTGCAGAAGTGTCTCATTTCCTTCACAGTTATGAGCCCAATTAACTTGTCAACATTTTCCAGTGGTTATTTACTACACATTTGCCACGACTCTAATCAGCTATAGAGGTAGGAGAAAGAAGGACAGTTAGGGTAGGGAGTGTTCTTCCTTGCAGTTTCTAGTGACAAATATAGATGGAGCCTCATTTCACAGCTACTGGAAGTTGGAAATAGTGATGGGTCAGAAAATCACAAAGACGTTTGTTCAGTGATTGTGATCTGACTCTGAAGCCTACTGAAATTGGCTTTGGTAAGACTAATCATCTCAGTCTTGGTTGTTTCAACAGATACTTAAAAATGAGATTGTCCTATTTGTCTTAGTATATTTCATCTGTCATTTCACATGCAGTCTGCTACGTAAAGACCAGCTTGTGCTGTCTTTGTTCATCATAT
Organism: Lathamus discolor; assembly: GCF_037157495.1. Taxonomy (NCBI): domain Eukaryota; kingdom Metazoa; phylum Chordata; class Aves; order Psittaciformes; family Psittacidae; genus Lathamus; species Lathamus discolor. The sequence continues at coordinate 70,649,637 of NC_088888.1, read as the reverse complement.
GCTGAGAACACCATGGCTGCATGGAAAAGGTGAAAATTCATTAAAAAAAGAGAACATTAGCTATTGTTCTAATAGGATTAATCACAGAATCATTTAGGTTGGAAAAGACTTTTAAGATCATCCAGTCCAAGCATTAACCTTGCACTGCAAAGTCCACCACTAAACCATGTCCCTCAGTGCCACATCTACATGCTTTTTAAATGCCTCTAGGGATGGTGACTCCACCGCTTCCCTGGGCAGCCTCTTCCAATGTTTGGCAACTCCTTCAGTGAAGAAATTTTTTCTTAATATCCCATCTAAACCTCCCCTTGTGCAACTTGAGGTCATTTCCTCTTGTCTTATTGCTTGTTACTTGACAGAAGAGACCTACCCCTTTTTATATTTTGCTTCTTTGCATGTTTTCTGTGTTGCCTAGACTAATTTACTGTAGATTATCCTAGGAAAGTATCACATGGAATGTTGTGTGGTTTAAATATAGCTAGAGACCACAAGGGGCCTTGATAGAGAGTGTGCCACTGTGCATCGTGCTTTCCAGAACTGTTGCAAGTTGCAGAAATCAGAAGCTGTTGATCTAGCCTGGCACTTTCAGAATGAATACTGTGTTCAAAATGCTTTCATTCTGCTTTCATGAGAATACAAGTGACTACTCCTTTTGGGAGGGGACTGCCCTCACACTGTGGACTTCTTTTTCTTCACCTCAACCATCACAGGGGTAAAGCATGCCCTCCTGGCAGCAGGGAAGGATGCTAACGGTGGCTGCTGGAGGTTCCTGGCAGCCTCTTCCAGGCCCTCAGTTCATCCCTGTCCACTAGTGATGTGACGGTACCATCTGGTGCCGAGTTAGAATTGCACAATACATCCACTGTCAGGGTGCGTCATAACCTGTGATGTTCAAAAGGTTCAGTGCTCTTTGACAGAAGGCATCTCTGTGAAGGTGTTTATTTTCAAGCCTCTCTTGGGTGACAGGAGGTGATTTTAGATCTGGGATAGTACAGTTCAAGAACCAAATCATGATGATCTGTCCATAGAAAATTAAAGTTGCAATTCTGGTTTTAAGATACCTAAAGAATATATGTAGTGAATGTAAAACTAAAGTTGCCTCTTTTCTAAGAGGGCACTGTGGCTGAATGGAAACCATGGTAACTAGGATGGCATATCTTGTTCCTGAGTGATAAAAATGCACAGAGTAGGCTTTGTGCTTAGCAACAAAACCTAATCAACCAAGTTTTGAAATAGCCTTCCCTCCAGCCCCCCATTGCAGCTGCTGTCCTTGTCCCATGCAGTGTGTGTGCCCGGTCTTCATACTTTCGTTTTCACTAATCCATCCTTTAAGCATGCAATAAGCAGCACAAAATAGATTTCACACAAAAGAAAACAATTTATTCTTGTTGGCCACTGCTTTAGAAGAATACAAAACTCAGATCTCCTTCCCTATAGAGCTGTTGTAAAGTATGACTCATCCTTGGCCAGCATGTTGGATGTTCGCTTTAATTAGAATATGTGCATCTAAAGATTGTTGTAAACACTTGCTGTTAATAGCAAATTACTCCCTGCTATACAATGGGAAGTAGAAGCAGTTTTAATACATTTAATACATTAAGCTGTACATTTTAAGTCATGTTAGGGCAGCACACTGACAAAAATTAATTAGGAAACTCTCTAATTAGCGTACATTGGCTGCCATACAAATCATGTTGGCATGAAAAATGGGAATAATGTAAATTGCACTCTGCAGTGATGATTAAATATTTTCTAAACACTAAACAATATTATAAAAATCTTTGATATCTACCCTGTGTGGCAAATCTGGATGAGGATCCAATTTATTTATAATAATGAGTGAAAATAGATAAAGTATTGTTGCTTTCTCGTTCTTGATGGTACGTGTTTAACAGGCTGACTTTCGTAGAATCATAGAATAGCTTGGGTTGGAAGGGACCTTTAAAGGTCATCTAGTCCAACACCCCCTTGCAGTGAGCAGGGACATCTTCAACTAGATCAGGTTGCTCAGAGCCCTGTCCAGCCTGATCTTGAATATTTACAGGGATAGGGTACCTACCAATGCTTTGGGCCTGTCCCAGTGTTTAACCACCCTCGTCATTAAAAATGTCTTCCTTATATCTAGTCTGAATCACCGCTCTTTCAGTTTAAAGCCATTCCCCCTTGTCCTATCCCTACATGCCCTCATAAAAGGTTCCTCTCCAGCTTTCTTGTAGGCCCCGTTTAGGTACTGGAAGGTGACAGTTAATAAGGCCTCCCTGGAGTCTTCTCTTTTCCAGGCTGAACAAGCCCACCTCTATCAGCCTGTCCTCACAGGGGAGGTGCTCCAGCCTCTGATCATCTTCATAACTTTCTGTGAACTCACTTGAGCAGGTCCACATCCCTCTTGTGCTGGAGGCCCCAGAGCTGAACATAACACCGCAGGTGGACTCTCATAAGAGCAAATCACCTCCCTCAATCTGGCCATGCGTCTTTTTCATCTCACTTGCAGATGCTTCTTTCAGTACTGGCCGGTGAAATATACTTACCTGGGATCTAACTGATACACACAACAGAGCCAGCATCTCACACAGCACAAGCTGATGATCCAGAGATTTTACAATCTGTCTCTTGGGAGATGATTGTAAAAAAAAAAAAAAAACAACCCAGGAATATTACATCTTTTGAATGTAGCTTAACACACTCGGGTAAAGCTTAGACTGCTCCCAAAATCTAAGCTATTACACTAGTATTAGAATGATAATATTGAGTATGTGTGTGTACGTCTTTCTCCATTGTGCAGAAATAAATCGTATTTGTCTATAAGCAACATTTCTTTGAAGTATGCTGTCATTTACTGACTTGGGATGTATAGTGTGAGAGATTTCTTAACATAGCATAATGTTATATCAGTGTGTGTTAAAAGGAAGTCTCTACAGTGTTAGACTAATGGACTTTATTAAGATCATATATACTTTAAGAGTGTTCTCACATGGTCAGATCAATACACGTGATCAGAGCATTATCGTGCCTTTCACTACTTGGAAATCTTCACAAAGGGACACTTCACACTTTCATAAAAGAGTATATTTGAATGGTTTTTATCCCTTGGACAAAGTGAACAACAAGATGTTAACCGAGCTAGCCTTATTTCCGAGACATTTACAGAAGCTTCAGTGCTAACCGTAAGACCTAATTGTGCATATGTTTGATCACATGCATCCTGACCATTTATGTAAATAAATATTCACATACCTAAGCTGCAGGATCGGCACTGGGTGGTCTCCCTCATCCCATTCCCTTGATGAGGGTAACAGTGCCCCTCTGCGTTGGCACAGGCTAAAGTTCATCGGTTCTTCCAGAGTCTTCTTGTGGCAGGTCAGAGCTTTTCAGCTTTCTTTTATCACTGACTTGAACTTCAGATGAGCACCTTCCAGAAAGACAAACTTGTATATGCCACAGGACCATCAGAGACTCTTTCTGGAGTGATTTAAGTGATATAATGACAACCATTTGGTGTACTGCTAAGTCCATGATTAAAAAAGTAGAGGTGTCAGCCACTGCCCCCAGATTTCTTCATGCGTCTGACGTAGACCTGAAGCATAAAGAAAACATGTGCAATTTTTTGTGTGGTATCCTTGTAAAATGTGGGAGGCTTGAAAGCAAAATGTCAACTCACTTGTGGCTCTGTATCAATACCATCAAAACAAAGAATCAAAGCATCATAAATTATAAAGCTGATCTATAACAGACTTGTGTCCTATCATAAAGGTAGGGGCACTAGAAAATGAGTAACAACTATGGATGTTTTAAGCGTGCAAGAAATGGAAACAACTTCTTTTGTAAGTGCTCTGACTGTAATGTGGCTTTATTAGCAGAAAATGCTACTACAGAGGAATTGCTAAGGGAAGAGGAGCAGCTGTGTGTTTACATGTAATTTTTCTACATTACTGTTCATTAAATAAAATAAGGCAATGTTATTTCCATTGCTAAACCACAGAACAAAACCAGAGATAAGTTTTGTTTGGATTTTCACTTGTTTCCCTGTCCTCCCACCCACTGCCCTGGCTGCTGCTTTCCAGAGACAGATGCATTGCCTGGTATTAAGTATATACAGCGAAAACACAAGCTGGCAGGAAGAATGATGTTACTATTGCAGGAATAATCCTTAAATTGTATAACTGTATTCTGTTGAACAGTTCCTTTGTATTTTAAGCTATACTTTAGTACCTTTCCTTTCCACTCATGTCTTATAGATGAGGTGGCAGAGTTAGCTCCAAGTAGGAACAGGAATTAGAAGGATGTAATTTCAATCAAAGGATTAAAGCATAGATGGGTGGATGGATGTTCTGGTGATGCTGAGAGACGTTTGGCCAGGTATAGGCAATATGGAGTCACTCTTCCTAGAGGTGTGCAACAGAACATGTAACAGTCACAAATTGAAAGAGGAAATTTCGCCTAGCCATAACAAATTACTTTTCCCATGAAGACAGTTAAGCACTGGAACAGGTTGCCCATGTTGTGGGATCTCCGGCCTTGGAAGTATTCAAAGCTCAGCTGTACAAAATAAATGATTCCTTTACAATCTAATTAGTCTGTGATTCCATGAATTCAGAAATGTGTACAATACGGTGCCCAATGTTTTAATGTAGCAAGTGGTCCGTCTCTTTCCCAAACGAGCTATTCAGTTTTTTCCTTCCACTAAGATCATTCCTCATCTCTGTAACCATTGGATCCCTAATGCCTAGATGGCTAACTGCACTTGGCTTGGAGGTCACCCAGCCCGTTAAAACTGTCATCCACCTCCCGCAGGTCAGTAAGACTCCAGTACTGATTATTCCAGTCCAGTTGCCTTTCTGTAACCTTGATGGACTAAGGACAAGCTCAGAATGTATTACAGAAATTACAGATGCTCCTAATGGCCTGCAATTTTATAAATAAAATTAAGAAGTGAAATAGAAATATTATTGTAGCATGGGATGAGATGCATATGCAGAAAAGCATGCCTAGAAACAGTCATGATTAATTGCTTATATTATACTTTTTATTCCTACTCTGCTGGTAGCAGACCTCAGAAAAAAACACGAGACAATATTATTTCTAATAGAAAACCAGAGAAAAACATAGCAATAAATTAAGTTTTGGGTGATGACTTCTCTAAAAGCTGTGGGGTGAAGTGTCCTTGCAGAACACAGCCAAACCAAATATTGTTCTTGTTCCCATAGTTTACATTTCGGTGCATCCTGGTAAGTCACCTCGCCAAAAAACGCAGTCAGGTCCCCTGAGCCCTCCCCCGTGTAAATCTCTTGATATTCTTATAAATCTCAGGGGGCACTTAAAAGTATTCTAGCCAACAACATCAAAGAAAAAGAGGTCACCTGCAGCATATATGGACTCAGCAAGACTTTAGGGAAAAGTTTTATTTGGGGAGAGGGGTTATTTGCAAGGATTCTGCAACAAAACCATCTGCCTGTATCTCCTCTGCAGCCTGGAACTCCATTTTTGTCTAGTGTATCTAGTGAAGGGGTACAAGAGATAAGCCGTTTTCTCATCCTTAAGCCACATTTTTCAGCTGAATCTTTAGATACCACTCTGCAACCATAGAAACGGATTGACCAAAGCACACTGGATTTTTATCTAAGTAATCGTTTTTCCTTATCATGGAAATAACTTGAAACTAGCAGCATGTGAAGTTAGATCAGATTCAAGTCGTCTTCCACTTGAAAGAAACCTTTGATCAAGACTGCACAAATGCAACATTGCAACGTATCTGTGTCTTGTGCCTGGTGTAGAAAGGACGTAGCATTTGAAAATCCTCGATGACACATTCTTCAACCTGACATTTGAATCTGTTTGTCTACTGTTTTCCTCCTCACTGGGGAAGCCGAGATAATCTGTGCAGGCGAAGGCAAAGGAGGTGCTATCATTTCATCAAGGACAAAGGATTATTTTAGCAAAGGCCTTTTGTGTTGTTAAAAAAAGAGCAATGGAAATTGTCACAGAGTCTGGGTTAAATTTGAGACAGAAAGGATTAATAACACATCAAAAGCCCTATGTAATATGTATGAATACTGTGCTCTGCATTTTGACTTTAAGTGCATTTAGATTTTCATTTTCAGAAGTACCCAGCAGCTAAGACAGAGGGAACAGTTTGTATTTCTCAAAGTACTGTTTTAGGTTGCAGCAAAGGCAGGGGGATTTGGGTACCAGGGTTCATACTCAGCTCCAACTTTTGTTCTTGGCTAAGAAATAATTGCAAAATTAAATGTTGTATGCTAGAATGTAGTGTTATAGCAAGGGGTGAGTTCTGTAACAAGCTCCAGAGCAGCAGAATTACAGAGAACACAAGATTTCGAGGATAAAAGTCCAACAAGGGTTTCCTATAGAGCTTTGTCAGTAAAACTATCATTTTCCCTTAGGGGGTCTCCAAAACACTGCAGTTTCACCACTTTCTGAAGTCTAGAGAACTATATATGTCACAGACCCTGTACATCACAAACAGGTATTGATGTTGTTTGTTGAAAGAACAAACCTGCTTTTTGCAGTATCTTCTCAGCTTTTAATCACAGCTATGTATCCGTGACAAAATTCAAATATTTTTTATTTAAAATGTACACAGTAGTACATTTCTTTCACAAGGATTAAGAAACCATGAGTAAATGTCAACCTACTGAGAGAGTTCCGAGAAAAGTGGCTCAATTTCTCAAATTGCTACATTAATGAGAACTTTGCAACGTAAAAAGAAATGTTGAATATTGAAGTATTGCATGTATAGAAGTGAGCGGATGGAATTTATCTTTGTTAAGTGCCGACATCTGTGAATTCATTTCCACACAGGAAATCTTTAACTGGTGACAGTTAATTGAGAAAAGCAGAGCACAGTATGAATTTATTCCCAGTTTCTTCCTCTGTGGAGGAGCAAAGCCAATAGAGTAGCATTATTTCTTCCTAAAGACATCTTCAGTAGCCTGCTTTGCTTTGATTCATTGCTATTCAGTGCACTTACTTTCTATGCCTTCCAGTTTCACTGTAGCTTTAGGTAGACAGTAAATCAGCCTCACTCATTGTACACAGTTAATTGCCGATCTGTGAGACAGGACTAGGAAGTTGACAGATGATACGCACCAAGCGAATAGTGGGGAGAGTGGGAGGATTGGATTTAGGTAAGGGTGGGAATGGTAGTAACTAGGATGGTACAGAGTTCTGTTTAACGGAATTCTTAGCATTTCTGTTTCAGACTGATCACAGAAAAAAAAATCCTCATTTGGCAAAGCAAGGGATATTGTTGGTGTCTGAACATTCTGCATTGCTTGAATTGCTCTCAGAAATAAATGTCATCTCATACCACCATGACAACATATTTTATTACAATATAAAAACCAGGCTTTAGAGTATGCTTTTCCCATCCCAAATCAAATAACTTGGGGATAATGTATTCAAAAATTCACAGAAGCCTTTTGGTCTCTCTGCATGTTCAGCTTTTTGCCCCTAAATTGTGTGCAAAAACCATACACGATTTTAATAAACTGCTTCTCCCAGGGGACACATCTGATAATAGAATCTGAATATGTCCTGCCTTCAGCCAAAGGATAGCCACTGATGCTGACAACAATATACTGTTTCTCCTTCTCAAGTTTTAAATATAGCTGTTTTGATTTGTTTTCTGTGTTAGTGAACTAAAGTGCTTCATAAAGTGGTCTGCCAATTGCCTGAGCTAGCAAAAGGAGAGGAGGTGGGCTGTAGAACTGGGGACAGGGGTCGGGAGGACAAGCAAGACTTCCTTCCCTGAGCAGCCCTGAGACCCTCCACCACCTAGTGTGCTACAGCCCCTACCACTTCACCACCTGAGCCCCACCAAGAGGGACTCCAGTTCTGCTACACTTGGTGCTCACAAAGCAAATTCATGGTGCAAGGAATTACAGCACCAAAATAAGACCCACGGGTTTGAGCAGCACAGAGACAGCTAAGCTGGACTCTTACGTAACATGCAGTTTCTGCTTCACCTTAAGGGGAATGCAAATCCATACCAGCACTTTAAGAGGAGACACCTAATTGTCAAGCCTGTCAGCATCCTTTAGGCTACAGAGCTGTGCTGCAAACACCAGAGACCGGGGCAGGAGGCATTCAAGTGTGATATGCATGCAACGTACATACAATTCCCCACAGACCTGTCCATACAGCAACTCAACACTGTTCTGGCTATCCAGGCTAAAGCGCTCTGGCCCCACTTCATACTCAACATTTGGCCTGGGTAGAGTCAAATCTGCTTGAGTCACAAACTGTGTTGTGTTGATTTTCCTGGGAGCAGTTCTCCCTGTGCAGTAAATAACAGGGCATGCTTTGGCTCACAGAAAATGCTCTGAAGACTCCACCTTGATCTCCTTTTCCCTTCGCCAGCACAGGCAGTTATAACCAGCTCTGCACTCCCAGCTGTTGTCCTTTATTCAGAGCCCAGATCTCTCTCATAAGCAGAGCTCCCAGCTGCAACTTGACATTCAGGTTTCCAGTTACAGCAACCCCTGGCAGGAGCAAATCTCACTTTTACCAGCACCGTTTGCCGCTCATCAGCAGTGGGATCCCTTATTCGCTGATGAACCCAGCTCACAGGTGTGGCTGCCGGTGGGCAACTATTTCAAAGGTAGGAATTCCTCCACCATCACTTCCCTCAGCTTTCCAACAAGTGGTGGCCTGAGAGCCTCAGTCCTACAAGGCACCATGTGTCTTCCATTCCTGTGCAAGGAATCCTGATAGCAGATGATTATAGGGTCTGTCCTGCCCCCAGTCACTTCTTTCCTGGGTAATACAGCAGCACTTCTCCCATCTCACCTAAACCGAAAGTTTCAGCAGTTGAAGTAACCCACACCCAAAGGGGAGTTTGCTCAACAGTCACAGAACCACCACCTTGGTGGCTTTAGTTTTTAAATTCTCTTTCTGGCAGCAGACACATCAAAACCCCACAGAGCCACAGGAGCTACCTTAACATGCTGCCTCCAGCACGCTACAGGAGACGTGCTGCTGTTGCCTTATGTAAATCTAAGCCTCTGTTTCAGACCAAGAAAGCTAATGTTAACTTTCTAAGTGAAATTAATCCATGTTTTGGGGGGTTTATTTTCAGCAGGAAACAGTTCTGATAACAACACAGCAGTACCTAAACTGTGAAAAGTTACAGAATTCATTACATGTTGAATGCCAGAAACAGACTGGATAACAACAGGCACTGACACAGTGTTTTGGTTGCTAATAGCACATCAGTTGGCCTTCAGCTGCCGCATTCTGAAATGCCAAAATCTCTTTGCACCTGAAGCTCACCTGCACTGCTCAGGCCTCTCCTGCTGTTGGTTCAACACTGGCACCATCTGGTTGAGAACCAGAAAACTCCTCTTTAGAAAGGGGCTGCAGAACAGAGCCGCGAAGCTTCATGTAATCTCAAACATGAAAGCACAATGCTTGTATGAAACAAGGTGAGAGATGCCTTTTAAAACTTTTGCATTTTGGGCCTGGTTTATGACTACTTGAAGATTGATTTGATTTTTCAATACTGAAATAAAATGCTCCACTTTGTGAGTTTAGTACACATCTCTTACAAACAAATATTTTCTTTTCTCCTTGAGTAAAAAGAGACAACTTAAAAGACAAGTTCCCTGTGCTGGTAGGCTACAGAAAGTTCACTCTTCATATTGAAGTTCCCTCTGACTAACCTGCACAGAAAGCAGAGTTAAAACTCTTTCCTGCCTCATAGCTCAAATTTTGCTGTCTTAGCATCAGACTGAAAGAACCTAGCTATGATTAATGCACGGTGAGACAGCACAAGATTAGTTTCACACATCCCAGGAGAGCAGCTTTTGAAGATGCATGAAAAGCTACATCCTATTCACAAATTCTGTAGAGCAAAACATGTGCTCAGTCCTCTCATCTTTACCTCAGCAGATGTGCTGCTGCTCCTAGAAGGCAAGACAGCTCTGCAGAAATAAAAGAGGTTGTTGACACTGAAAGGGCAGAATACAACCAACACTTCCGTGTGAGCTAGTAAAAAGCAAAGTGCAGCTGCATAAAGTTTTCATACCACGGAAGTCTGGCTGGAGAAGGCTGGGCATAGACTTAACAACAGAACAAGGCTAGAGGAACGGGACTGTGTCCCAGAAAATGTGGGTGAGATACAGGATTCCCCCAGAGACATTGTTTGGAAAAAAATCAAGCCAGGAATTCCAATATACCTGCCAGAAGAAACTAAATTTGATGTCTCAGCAGGAATGTAACCCTCGTTTCCAGCTGAGGCTCAGCATACCCTGCGCACTCACTCTGTCTCAGTGCCCAGTGTAGCCCTGGCTTTATTCAGTGACATTTGGAAAACTGGTGTAATAATGCCACACATAAAGACTTTCTCTAACAATGTGTCATTTACACCAGAAATGAAACAACTGTCTCACAGGCTTACAAAGCCTACATTTATGTTTTACATTAATCCGGCAGGCACAAAGCAGTTTGAGAGAGGCAGGTTGTTCCCTACCAAATGTCAGGATTCTATAGGGCGGCCAAAAACATATGAGCTCAATTTGGTGCACCAAATGCATGGCGATGAAACACGAAAAATTCCCCACATATGAGTACCAGAAAACTGAATTGTAGGTTCCCACAGATTCCCCATAATTACCTCTTCAGAACAGTTGCTTGAAGAGTACCTTTTCCTTCAGCTGATGGCCAAACAGCTACAGGAAAGGAATACAGACAGACAGGACACAGACAAAGTCAAATTAGAAGCGTAAAGAAAACACCATTATTCTTCCAATTAGAAACTGCATCAAAACCTGGTACTCAGGCAAGACAACTGATGAATAGAGTCCCCTGAAACTGGAAGAAAGGAAATAAGCAGTTCTAGAAAAGACACAACAGTGAGAATAGCTTTGTTGCAGACATCAACCCTAAAGACAGCCATTATCTTCCAACACATACTTACTTGAACACAGCTGACGCACACACCTGACAAGGACCTTGCACCTGGCTGTGTCCAGTCACCCACACAGGACAAGATGGTGGTGTTGAGAGTGCTTGATCAGGGACAGGCTTTCCCACCAGAGCAAAGATCCATGCTTCTGGATCTTGTTGTGAGCTTTGGGCAACTAAAATATCTGCAGAGACAGAGAGCTAAATATTTGGACTACGGATAATTTGGATAAAGGTTCAGATTTTACATGATCCCATACCATCAGCAATGCCTTCATAATGAAGGTTTGATGCTGCACAGCAGGTGGGGCAGGTGATAGGCAGAAGAATCTGCGTGCCGACAGCAAACTGCATTGCATCTCATTTTCCTGAAGTGAATGTGTTGTGCTGGAGAAACTCCCTGCTCCAAGGGAGCCTTCTGGGCCACTGAGTTCACCTGCTTCTAGGGAAACGAATCCCTGGCCCACCTCTGTGCTGCGGGACCTGCCTGCTTCTCCACCATCGTCAATATATTCTGAGGATGATATCCCAGCTCCAGAGGAATTGGGGATAGATTTGCAGTTATCTCACTCACGGACATGATTTTGTCCTGAAGATGACTGCAGCACTGAACATGATAAGCACCAAATGCTCCAAAGCACATGGCTGCTAAAGGGTGTAAACAAAGCAGTAGTAAGCCATAATGCCTCCAGCGGCTTTCTGTGTGAAACAGGGTACTGAAATGACATAACCACACCACAAGTCACAAAGGCACACAAAATAAGCCCAAATAGATACCACTTTAGTCAAGGGGCATGGGTAAGCTGTTGTCTGGTGCAGACTGTAGTGAGTTTTTAATCAACTCCAATACATAATTAAAGATGCATTTTTAAAGAAAGAAATCACATTTCCATTAACAACAACATAATCTGTACCAAATGCATTCCACAGCTGTTTTCTAAATATTACCTTAAATATTACATTAGGATGAAAGTATTTCCAATACAGCATTCTATAAGGCAGAGTATTTTGTGAAAACAAAAAAATCTTATTGTGTTAACTCAGATGCATTAGTTTCAGAGCACAGCTCTGTCCCCATTACATTACAGGAAGAATGACAAGCTTATCCCCAATCCATACAGCCAAAGACTAACAATTTCACATTTTCATACAACGCAGCCATAGGTGTCACGCTCCAAGGTAGACCATTATGTACTTCAGAATGAATCAAGCAAAACCTTGAATACACTATAGGAAACTGTAGCATAAATACCTTGTTCCATCTTAAGAGAGAAGTGGAACCTTGCTGTGAAATAGCGAGCTGACCATTTTCTTGGCAAGATACTTACCAGACTCTGAAATGCTAAGACCTGTCAGAAAAATTCTTTAAAAGAAAGTTACATTCTATGCCTGCTACTAACTCCTACACTCTTAATACTTCTTTGGTGGTGGCACTAGGAATGTTAGCGCTCGCTGCATAAATTTGGGGTTCATTTCTTTTGAATGAAGGCAACCATAATGCATTTTTGAATATCAATTCTGATTATCTCCCATCCTCAATGACGTAACAACCTGTTACCACCTCACACTTTGCATTGTCCTTTACCAACATGTGGAAAGGATACTGTTCATCTTCAATCTGGTAGCATGTGAGTAACTTGCTGTGTGTGAACAGGACCTGACCTAACCCACGTTTGGGTAAGTCAGGCAAGGCCTCCATAGGGAAAAAGGGCTATTGTAACAGGACAGGCAGACATTTACATAAGACCAACTAGTTGGTCCAATTTGTAGATCCAGTTGCATTTCATAGTTCCCTATTAATTATGAGAATTATTTCTCATACAATAGGTGCCAAGGACTGCTGCAAGATGCTTAAAGATCATCACTCTTTACAAATTCATTGACTAACAGAAAGTACCAGGGAAGGTGTAGCTATTTAAGCTAAATCAGAACAGAGTGGAAAAAGAGCTACATATCAGCCATGACTGTCCCAGCACCAGAAACGGTCATCTTCTTCTTAAGTTTGACACAGCTTAATTTCCCAAATAATCTTGTGGTTAGCCTTCTTTACAAAGTATAAATACTATTCCATTCTTATACAAAAGAAATTCACCTGTTTGTGTATACACAGACCTTGACAGCAAGTCCTTGGAAGAACACCAACATGCAACAACACAGCTAGTACACTCAGAGCACTGATTTCGCTGAAGGCCAGGAAGTCTGCTAAGAAAAGTGATCTGTTAAGGTAAAGTTCTCAGTGAACTTGTGTACTTTAACTTAACTTGTAACATACAAATGGGATAATCAGTGTGACATGCTCTCATACAACTTATTAGTTATATTCTGGCTTACAAATTGTATCCTATAATTGCTGCATTTAAATGAAGCCATCCAATATGGAATGGAATTGTTTGCACTCATCTTCACTGGTATATAAGGAAGTAGCCTTGTTGGATGACACGTTACCGACTCTTTCCAGACACTGAATATACTCAAGAATAAAATTAAGACACAAATGAGATCACACAAGGGTTTGGTAATTATTTTTATGTTGACTTTATAGCTTTTTTGGTTTGTTTAGGAAATTCCTGCACAGTGAAAGGAATGAAGAATTCCAGAAGACAGTTGACATCCTTCAGTTCCAGACTGTATTCCGCTGCTATTTTCTCTGCAGTCCATATTTGAGGATTAAGTTTATGATTATTAAGAAGTGTCACAGCCTCCACAATGGAAATCTTGCCTTTGGAAACTTTCTTAACATCTGCATCTCCCAAGTGGCCTAGTTTTGTAAGTCTCTTTTCCTCCTGCTTATGTGGAAGACGTTCACCACCTCCATCTTTTACCTAATTGTGGGAAGGAAAACAAAAAGAGCTTAACAGCAGTTCTGTTTACTACACTTACTGTAGCAGCCAAGCCATTTCCCCAGATATGGCATTTCCCATTAGCTTTCCATATTTTCACAGCATTAAAACCCCAAAATAATGCCTGGCCAGCCTGGCTTCTTGACATCACAGAAACTGTCAGTTCTTCCACAGCCATTCTACATAGGATGTCAACCCCCACCCAGTTTCTGAAAAGCTACCATCTACTGAACTCTGAGTGTTGTATAGACTTAGCAGCCCTTCATGCAAGTGAAACCATAGGTTTTGGTGGCCAGACGTAAATGCAGATAACCTAATATTTGGTACTGATTCATGGCAAGGGGAAAATAAATCACACCACAAATTGGTATCCTTATTCTGATACCACTGGAAATCTTTTTCATATAGTTTCCTCTCTCCTTCCTTTCTTTTTCAGATTTCAGTTTTGCAACTAAAAGATATCCCTTCTTTTGCTCTGTCTAGAGAACAAGCTTTGCTGGACAAAAAGAAATGATTCTGCAGCATCACACAGGGTTTAGTTCCCATGACTACTACAGTGCTCAGACATGTGAATTCTTTCCTCTCAAGTCATTTCCAAACCAGATCTGCCTTTCCCATATTGTCTTTTATTAATTAACCAGTGAATGACACTGGAAAAAAGAGAGAATGAAAACCTTTCTTAAAGTTAAGAAAAAGTACTTTTAAAATGGTAAGTCCACAGCCACTGATCATCCCACAGACACCCTGTATTAACTCACAGCTGAAAAAACGGATGTGGGTGCTACAGCATCTATAATTGCATGCCTGTTTCTAAACTACAGAGGATGACTGATGATGCTGCCAGTTCTCCATTTGTTTCTTTTACTTTGTGCTCAAACTGTCCCCAGATAATGAACAATCTTTCAAGTGTCTGTCCCTGGGTATCTGGCACTTCAGGAATTAATAGTTGGTGCTTTTCCACTTTCTGTAGACAGACCTAGCATCAAATATACACATACGCATGTATACACAAATACATGATGCACAAAGTATTCAGAATAACATAAGGAAAGGCAGAAAGTTTTTAGATGAAGTTTTGTTCACCAGCCTCCATGCCAACACATTAATCACACTCTTCCTAACAACTGCAAGCAGACACACCACAACAGTAAGACAACATAGCAGCAACCTCAGAGTAGACATGGAATCAAGCACTAAGATTGTTCCCTTTTTGGCTTTTTCTCTCTCTTGCCAGGTTACAAATGAATATTGAAAGAAACTGAAATCAGACATTCAGCACTCCAAGACTAGAGTCCCTAATGCTATAATGATAATTAAGGATAGAGATTACCTGGAAACTTCAGGGAGACGCTGCAGAAATCTCTTTGCATTTTTGAATACTTTTAGTCTTGAATACAAGGTACTATCAAAGTGGCTAATTAGACTTAAGAATATTACTGCTGGATGATTATAGAACTCTTGTTACTGAATAAAGCAACTAGAGTAAAGTGGTCCAATAATGCAACAAGCAAAACGTGCAAGACATAATGTAACATGGTGGAAAAGAGGAGACTGAACCCCAGTCTGCATTATGCTGGAAGGGGTGTGCTTTGCCTTCCACGTCAAAGACTGCGGCTTTTGGCAATGAGGAAACTGATCACCAAACAGTCCAGAAGGCTATGCAGAAAAAAAACCCTAGCTATGGCACTTCCTCAGCTACATAAGGAAAAGCCTCTGCACAGCATGCCATTAACATCAGCAGTTAAAGACTCCACTAAAATGTCAATGTCTTTGTCCTCTACCCCATCCATGCTTCCACAGTAGTTCCAACCTCTTCTAAAAACTCTGTGAAAGATGTTTTGCAAACTCCTGTGCCTTTGCAAAAGTTGGCCAACCATCCTGCTGCCTCAAGGGAAGCAGAAGTGGCAATTCAGGCAAGAAATAAAGTAAGATCAACAAAGGAATACTGTGTAGCACTTAAAAGCTTGTACAATCACGATCTGTCACATGTTCAAGCCCCAGGGTCAAACACAGTCAGTGCTACTGATCTATGAAAAAGTAATGAAAACATCACTTTTATCTCTGAGCAACCTGCACTAGTGCGAGGTGTCCCTGCCCATGGCAGAGGGTTGGAACTAGATGATCTTTAATGTCCCTTCCACCCCTAACATTCTATGACTATACCTATAAAAAGGTAGCTTTTCAGCACGAACGGCGCATTTCCCTCTCTACAGAATTGCTGCCGAGTTTGAAAACCGCAAAGCTGCTGCTTAGGATGCCTCCTGCAGAGACATGCTCACCCGCGCAGGTGAATCTCTGGACTGCACGTAAACATCTTTTAACAGGGTGAGGAGCCTATCGTCCTTCCGGTAAATTTCTTCTTTTATCCCGGGGTGGTCTAAAGGCAAGGGGGTGGGGAGGGGGAGGAAGGCAGGAGAGAGAAGGCAGGTCTGAGTCACACGTTTCACCGCGTTAGCGCTGCCAGGTTAACCGCTCCCCCGCGGGCCGCAACGGGCTGCCTCGGCGCCGGCGCGCAGAGCCGCACCTCCCCGCGCTGAGGGGCGCCCTCCGCGGAGCACACCCGGCCCCGAAGCCCGCCCCTGGCAACCACCCCGGCAACCACCGCCGCGGCGGCGGCTCCCAGCGTGCCCCGCGCGCCCAGCCGCGCCGCGCTCAATGTCACCGGCCCCGCGCCGCGCCAGGACGCGCCACGGCCCCGCCGCTCGCCGCCGCCCCGCACCCGCTCTGCCCCTTCCGTGCTGCGGTGCCGCGCTGGGCACGCAGACACCGGTGCCCCCCCCGCCCGCCCCGCCGGCAGCCCCCGAGGCCAGGACGCACCGGGCAGCTCGTGCAGCAGGGAGGTGGGGTGCCGCGGCGCGGGGCTGGGCTTCTCCCGGCTGATCTCGCGGCGGGCCCGGCTCTCCACGTTGAAAGTGCGAAACACGCGGGCCAGCCGTGCGCCCATCGCCGCCGCCGCCACCCCCAGCCGCGCCTGCGCGGGACCGCGGCACATGCGCAGCTGCCTGGTGGCGGGGAAGAGGCTGCGCTTGCGCACTGCTGAGCGGTAGCGGAGGCGCAGCTAGTAGCCGCCGGGCCGGGGAGCTCGATAGGAGCTGTTTTCCTCCGTGTTTCCTGCCCCGTTCGCTCCTGCCGTGGCCTTTCTGCCCGCGCGGGTGGCCGGAGCCCCGGGGAGCGGCCCGCACACCGGCGGGAGCCGGCCGTTACGTCATGTAGCTGTCGCCGCCGCGTTTACCCGCGGGGTTGTGGTCGGTGGGAGCCGGTGCCGCGCAGAGCGGCGGTTGGGCTGGCGGCCGGGGTATATGTGTGTGTGTACGTGTAACGCGCCTCCTCCGCTTCTTAAAGCCGAGTTCGTAATGGAGTAAGGGTAACATGAAAGCTGGGGGCGCTGTGCCTCTTACTGTCCGCAGCGTGTACGGTATTTCCTTACGGGCACCTCGCTGGTTTGTTAAGTGACAGAAAATGAATTCTGTAAGCAGATACCACCTAGAAGACACGCTCCACATGGAAATGTGGACAATACACCAGTACTGTTCGGGATCTGTGGGCTGTGCAGTGTTACGAGGGTGCAGCCCCTCTCTTCTGGCCCAACCAAGTAACCGTCTTTAACTTGCGCCAAATTGGTTAAGCTTCGGGAAAGAGCTGTGGGAAAGTAGTCTAGAGCTGTGCAGGATAAGAAAGGTAAAGGTGTAGATAGAGGTAAAATTGCTGAGATGGAACCGGCAGTTTAAAGATTTAAGAAAAAACGTAAGCATGCAAAGACAGAAATTCCTCAGAGATTAAGGAAGGTGAAAAAGCAGCACTAAGGACTCAGCCTGTTGCAAAAAGCAATAGAACCCGATGGTCCTCCATGGGATTCTGGGGTCAGTTAAGCCTCAGAGGGTGTCTTATCAAAGGAGGTTATTAGTGGCTCATTAATTCCAGCTGGTCTGTGATTACTTATTGGCCAATAAGTAATGGCTTTATGTTTTTAAGTTGTGTTTGTGCTGTTTGCAGATTCTTTTAATACATGGCAATAGTTACGAATGAAGTGATCTGGAATGGGAGTGGTAGTGAAGGACAGAGACAGGACCCACTTTCTTGCTGTGCTCTTTTTCAGGAGGAAAACACGTTTTCTGCCTTTGCATCCATCTAGTCATGCTGATTACTTGTGGGCATGCAGAACTTGGGCTTTCAGAACTTGGTCTTGTACTAGTAGCATTATTTAACAATAACAATGGTAATGTGGTAGTTATTAAGGCCACAGTGTGCTTGAATACTGCATAATGAATGACAGTCGTTTCCTTAGAGAGAAGCCAAGACAAGCTGGTGGGTGAAGAAAGCCAATTAGATACACAAAAGCAGTAGACAAGGTAGCATAAGCATGATCCATGCTGGATCTCTGCCCTTTTGGGGGATCCCAGAGGTGCAGTTTCTCCCCTTCATTTTAAAGACTCACTGGCAGCAGGAGAAGGATAGAAACATTACTTTAATTTATGTTCTCTGGTAATAAACTTACTGACCCTGTCTTATTTTAGGCATTGCATGTGTAGTGATGCTAAGAAGAAAAGTGACATTACTGGTAATAATAATTACTGGTACATGAATGTTGTTAAGCGCTGCTAGACTCTGACTGGGGCAAGTTCAATTAAATATCAGTACTCAATTGCTGAGTAAATGTATGTTCCTGAGTACAGGATTTGATGGTTTCTTTTGAAGTGGTTCAGCTGTTTGTTGCAGCTGTAATGGTAAAATTCACACGAATGCCTTTGGTGGTTATAGACCTTTGAAGTGAACTTCAGCATTTCTCTGAGACATATCCTTACTATCTGGCCGTTGATGTAAGTCACTGTGCCCAATTTGGGAATAAAGATCCTTCCTTCAAAAGCTAAGAACTGCCAGCTTCTGGGATCAAACTCGGGAAAGGGCTTATGTCTCTGTAAAGCCTGAATGCGACTAACACTGCTGTAATATTTACTGACAGCAAAATAAATTCACCAGAAGGCAGTCAGTTAAAAATAAAGAGTGATGTCATGTTCTGCCTGTCACTTCCTATCACTGAGGCTGGCACAAAGCTGTTCTTTTTATGTCTGAGGAAGCATCAGAAGTACAAGATTTTTATTCTGAAGAATCTTTCTTAGAATCCAGCGAGCAGAAGAACTATTTATATATATTTGATATAAAAATAATTTATTTATATTTTGGTATTTTACCAGTGTGACCGTATTGATATTAAATATCAGTAACGAAGAGCTTGGATTCTTTTTCCATATAAAGTATCTGCAAGTGTGATTATAAAAAGAAAAACAAAAAGTGTAGTTCCTCAAAGCATAAAATCGTGTGTATTCAGCTTTCACAGTGTTACAAATGGAATGCATTTTTATCAAACCAGGAAATTCAGGAGCCTGAATTTTTTCCAGGGAATTTAAAAATACCAAAAGAAATAAATCAGTTCTCAAGTAGCTCTTTAAGAAAGCAGGCCATGAGAAGGGCATAGACTATCCAGCTGAATTCATCTATACCAGCAACTTGTTCTCAACAGCGGACTGCATCAAACATATCAGAGAAAAATACTGTACACACACAATACACGTCTGCCATGGGCTTCCACACTAGATCTCCTTTTAATCCTTTCACACCTCTAAGAGAGAAATTTCTAAAGCTGCTGTGCACCTGGAAAATAAAAAGTACATTTGTGACCATTCTTCAAATTTTGTGTTTCACTTTTTCATCCCAGTTCTGATTTTACATTGTGTGTTCTTAATTTTTCCTTCTCTGCTAGTTCTGTAGCTGAATGGAAAATCAAAGATGCATTTTGCTAGTCAACTAGCATCAAAAGTCTGATTGGTCTACTGAAAATTCCTTTTAGAAAAGGGAGAACAGGAATGTCTCGCGTTAATTTGTTTTGCTGTGAGTTTCTACTAAGGTTTCTCTGTTGTTTTTACTGTACAGGCGAACAGGAATCACGGTGTTAATCCAGATGGACAGGTAATCTCAGTGAGATAAGAGGGACTTCTTAATGCCCAATTTAAGAGTTTTTGAGAGGAGGCACGTGAGGTTTGCTGTATGATTTATGGTCTGGGAACAACCTAGAGATTTATAGCAGAGGAAGAGTACAAGTGCCCTTATACAGCAGTGGCATAGGTTTATATTTGATGCTGTCTGCATTTTCTACCACTGTTACTGCTTTCCTCGTATTTTTGTTGCTGTTGGTTCATAATTTATGTCAGTCTAAAGGGATGCTCTAGCAAATTCATGTGTAATTGGGATGCAGGGAATTGAGTCCTCTGTCCTGATTAGTGGTTTCCCAGTAAATACAATGAGAGCATTGATCCATTTGTTCCTTATCTCATCAGTGTTAGGCACAACCAGAGAACACAGCATTAGCAAGAATTGATTATGAGCCAAGCAAAAATGGCTGTCCTGCAACTTTGTAAAGACGACCTCAGGAAAGATGGACATTTCAATCACTGCTGCCTTTCAGTGATTTCTGGTTGTTCTGTTACTTAATTCAGTTTGTTTCTGTGTTACTGGCTTCAACTGGTCCAGATGCTTTTACTGGCTCCCGAAGTACCTAGAAATACACAGAAAGCTTTTGCTTAATTGCAGGCTGTGATGAGTGTTGCTGAACACTTGCAACTTTTCAAGGCTAGGTGGCTGCAGTGCTTTATGTAAGGGAGCTTCTGTCAAGTCCTTACATGGATGAAGTTCATGGAGAATTTGGCAAGCTCAGGTTTACAGGCTCACACACCAGCCCAGCCAGGTCATTAGCCCTTGTCAGGTAACATTAATTTCAAAGACATTATGTTTAAATTCTCAGGATTAACTGTTGCTTGGATTACCTGATGTCATCTTTCAGAATTTTCCTGTCTGATTGTTATATCTTAAGTAGCAGGTTACTTTGACTTGGAAATGTACAGTAGGAGCCAGCATATTTGAGAATGAGGCAGCCTGGTATTGGACTTAACTAATTGTAGCAATTACATGTGCATTTCAACTTCATTTTTACTCATATGGGCCAGATCCTCATGCTCTTTTCTCACTGGCAGTGCTATTTGAGTGCACTGACACTGCCATTCTTTCCTGCAACCCTGACTTCTGTTCATCGTTGTTGCCAGAGCAAGGGTGTAGGAACTCTTCAGAGCAAACAGTAGCAGATACCTGATCTGATTTGATAAAGGAGTCCCAGAACTTTTCTAAGCCGTATCAGCTACTGATGGTTTGACTGGTCCCACAAAAAGCTCCCAGAAACACAGGAGGAGGAACAAAAGGCATCTGGTAGGAGGAGTGTGAATACCTTGAACAGGTATTACCTCCAGGTTGGTTGGGTGGGTGGTTTGTTTGCAAGAAGTTGCACTTTGCACCCAGGTCATTTCACTCCAGCAGTCACAGAAACGGCTGTACTGGCTGCAGAGAGGAGGAGGTGAACCAGCAGTCAAGAAACTGGGTGAAATGGAGGGGTAGCTCATGTCAGGCTGCTTTTGCTGATGCACCAGAATCACGCAAGATAAATACCATCCCTTTGGGCCTGAGAAAAATCTTTGTGGATATCCTGTCCTTCCCCTCATGTTTTTTTTTTTTTTTAAACTAGGTCAACATATTTCTTTAAATTGTGTTTGCTTTACTCTGTATCTATCTTTTTCTGACTTAAGTTTATGTTACACATATAAAGGTCTGCTGTGGAAGTAACAAGTGAAAACCAAGGATGTGCAACTTCTTTCAGCTATAAGCACATTAAAAAGAAAAGTTAACACAAACCAGAATAATACATTGTTGAGACAACCACCTCTTAGTTTTTTGCCAAAAACCAAAATTACTCTTTAAAATCACTAAATTATATTCAGTGAAAGTTACTCACATGTTCTGTTTGTGGAAAGCCAACAACTGTTCTAGTATGGGGCATATCAGATACTACAGGGCTTTGCAACAATGTGGTCTAGGCAGAGAAGGGTCTCTTCCCAGCTCTGTCATTGACCTCTCAGACCATGGAAATTGTAAATAACAGGCCAGGAAGTTCTTAGCATTTTCTTTTTTCCAAGAATGTCATGGTCTATCCCTAAAAAAAAAAATGGCAGAATATGTTATTATTGGTAATATATGTGAATAATGTTTGTTATTAAGAATAGTTTCACTTCTAATTGAAGCTTTGGTAAGTCAAAAGGGTCACCAGTGAATGTAATTGTAGATATTTTCAGATGTGTCCAGCTTTTAGGAAAATCTGGTGGGGACTTTAAGAAACCTTAAGAAAAAAGCTTAAGTTTTTTTTAGTCTGAATACTTGCATCTGGTGAATTATAGGAAATTCTATTACAGACTTATGATCTAAGGGAGATTGGAAGTTTTTTGGAAAAAGAGATTTATTTTTGTTTTTGTAAGCAAAGGCTATAAAACCCAAGAGAACTAAAAATGTTTGGTTGTCATGCCATCGGCTGTACTGCGAAGAATGGCCATGGGAACGCAGTGACAACTGAGGGACAGCTGACTGTATGCAGTAGTAGTAGCCATGATTTTACTGCACTGACTGCAGTAGCAATCTGATGGTACAGAAGATAGCCAGTATTCTCGATCCATTCACCACCTATCTGCTGGAATAATCATGATCTGTTTTTTTCATTAAATACAACTCGTAGAAATATATAATCTATATGTGCTGGTAGGATGCTGTTCTACTCTCATGTAATATTTTTCCCTCCCCAAAGGATATTTGTATTTTCTCTGTATGCTTTTAATTTATGATCATGCATAAATATTTATATAGGTGTGATGCATTTTCTATACAGAATTTTCTTACTTAGTTTTGTTATCTGTGACTTGATGTACCATGAGATTGAATTTCCCTGCTTCTATAAGTAGTTGCAGAACCAGTTTTATTGATTCCATTTACACATTGTGACCATAGGGTTACAACTGACAGCCTTTAAGTAAAAGCCTTGAAGTAAAGCAGAATATGTAACATGGTATTACCAAAAGCTAAACTACAGACCATGATTTGAGAAATACATCATATTGATGTAGCATTTAGTCCAAGAAACAAACGACAAACCATCATCTAACTTTTCTAAGATATGCAGTCACCAGTAGGATTACAATAATCAAGTCTTTCTGTTGTAGCCCCAAATTTTTCTTGAATTTGTGATTGCATTCATTTTTGATCATATTTTAAATAGTAACTGTTTAGGGGCTGACGTTAAAACATAAAAAGTCCCGTTGACTTAAGTAACATTTATACAGAACAGGATAAATAGAAATATAAAATAATATGAAAGAATCCAAGGCTCTAGACAAAAATCTACATTTGAAATGGATCCAAAATTCTCAAGGTTGGGATGTGATCCAGTGAGGGTCAGGAAGGAAAGTCCTAAGGAAAGATTTTCATAACCATCTACTGTTACCTACTACATGGGTTTTGTTTGTCCCACAGCTTACTCTGAATGGCTCTTGTGGAAGCCATTATAAGAGACACTGTTTTAGATACCATATATTCATATTTCTTTTGGGGGAAAATAGACTTATTCTCTACTTGCTTCATTTACTGCAAAAAAAAAAAAAAAAAAAAAAGATATTTTATCTGATTTAGGAATAAACCGTTATGGATTATTGCAGAACATTGCAGAAAAAATGCCTGTTGTAACAGGAGTGATGTCCACTACAAAGGATTTGGTATACACTTAATGCAGTAGTAGCCATTAATGTATGTAAAGAAGATCTGGGGTTACATTATTTCACAGAGGAAGATATAGTTAAGACAAATAACGCTGTATTATTTTAGTTAATTTTGCATTATTCCTAAATAGTGTACTTTGTGTACAGTAATACAGAAAATTAATTACACTCTTACATTTTCATTTATATGTATCACAAATTACAAATACTAATTGTGTTGGCAGAAAATGCATTAGAAAAACAAGAAAAGGTTTCAATGATACCAACATGTGACTACCAGTATTAAAGTTCAACTAGAAATCATTACTGAAGTTAGAGGGCCCTTTTGTGTGTCTCTTCTTTCCACAGCATCAAAAATCTGGGGGCAGCATGTGGGGAACAGATGAATTTTGAACAATCACATTTACTAATTATATATGGAGATACAGTGACTAAATATGTCAGTGTCAGGTTCCTCTGGGGGCTACTAAAATAGACCATTAAAGAGGTCCCAAAATATTTAAAGTTCTACCTCTAGGTACTGAAATTTCATTTTTAGATTGTATAATAAGGACATAAATAAGCTCCAAAGCTCCAGCATTACAACACAGACTGAGACTGAGACTCAAAGGCAGAGTTCCTTCTCTGTATAAGATGTCTTCAGGATCAAGATGAAGCTACTACACATTCCTATATACATAATATAATACAAAACCAGCATACTTGAGTGAGTTTAGGA
The DNA here is from genome assembly GCF_037157495.1 of Lathamus discolor. NCBI lineage: Eukaryota > Metazoa > Chordata > Aves > Psittaciformes > Psittacidae > Lathamus > Lathamus discolor. The sequence continues at coordinate 70,625,521 of NC_088888.1, read as the reverse complement.
ACTCTGTAGAGATTAACATATTTTTTGGTTAGAAAATTAATGCTGAAATGGTCAGGATTTCTTTGGCTGATAAACAGTTTTTCAGGATGTCTCATGGTTGGGCTTTGTTTGGTTTTTTGTTTGGTTGTGGGGTTTTTTTAATATGGATTAAGGAATTCTCCACAGAAGGCTGTAATGTTGAATGATAACAGATGATAAATTTCACATGCACGAAACTGCTAGAATCTGCTTCCAGTAAGTTACTGACAAAAAACCACTTTGTGGGATCAGGCCTCAACATCTATCAGCTGTCTTGAGATGAGATTCTCTGCTCTACCTATAAGCAGCAGGAATCTCAGCCTCTGAATGACGGAGACTTGAAATAACTCCATACAGTGGGTTACTCCAGAGGAAATATCTGTTGATGTCCTTTGAATTACAGCAGCCCAGCTTTCCTTGCCAGAAGTACTGCCAGACTCTTCCAATAGTTTGTGACATAGGCCAGCTTCACCCTTGTGTAAAATCTCATGCAAGACTATAGAAAAGCTCTCTGCAGGGTATCTGTCCTTGCAGCATGGGAAAATTCATCTCTTGCCCCACCAAGAACTGAGATTTTAAGATTTCTGCAAGCTGCTTCTGCACCCTTTTTTCAGACATCAGAGGGAGCATGAAAAGTTACTTGTTCTTTAATACCTTAATCTGTTTGGGAAATGTGGGTGATCTTGTAATGGTTAATTGCTACGATGATGTGGTGTTTTCTTCTGTTTCTTGCACCCCTGTGGATGTACCATACTCCATCCTTGGGCAAAGGGCAAATAAGCAGAGCTACAGCCTGTTCAGAGAGGAGACAGAAGAATGTCAATTTCAGAATCTCTTCTCTCTCCCAGTGCTGAAATGTGGTATATCAGTTACCACCACTAGCAGACTGCAGCATACTCTGAAAGGATATTCTCACAAAATAAACTTTATGGTTCAGACTGTCAAGGATACCAGTAAGAAAGCTAGATATATTTTTCTCTTTTTACTGAACAGATGGTGGTGACCATTGCCTAGGGTTTTTTTCTGTTGCTTCACATGTATTTCAGGCTCTTCCATCATTTCCTAACACAGGTTAGAAAATGGAGTGGAAAGTAACTGTAATTTTTTAAACAGTAGTTGCACCTTTTGCTAAAACAACTTTTTTTTCAGATGTTTTGTCTTTTTGAAGCATAAATTAATAAGGTGCCTTTTTTTTTGTAACACAGTGTAGAAATTGAAAATAGAGCGTAAAAGACCAAAGTATATTAAGCTAATGTACGAGTAAAAGCTATTATGAAAAATATGAAAAACTATGCAAGTTCTTGTTTCCTAGTAATAGTTAAACTCTGAAAGGTTTAAATGTTAATACTTCTTACAACTTAGAATTTTATTAATGAATTAGTTGTGTTTGCCAGAGACGTTCATATTTATGTTTTCCTTATTGCTGTTGTATACTGAGAGTTGAAAGCCAACAATATTTGTTTTAACGCTACAGTTCTAGCCAGCATTTCTGATTTTGCAGGTCATTTCTATGATGTCTTTTCTGAAGGAATCTTGCACATGTGAGTCTTGTTCCTTTCAAGCAATATGCATAACCCCCCTTTTTTTCCAAACACAGCAGGGAACAAGACATAGTTTCCATGTTCAGAATTTCAGGCCCCCCACCAGACAACGTTCAGGCACACGCACACACACACACACACACACACACACACACACAGTGTTGTATGCTTTTGTTGCTTTTATGGACAGGAGAGTCTGTTGTCATCTATAGCCCCTGCTGTCATAAACCAAATGCTTCATTTAATAACTTCCATAATCTGTCTCGCTCCCTGCTGTTTTTTGTCTTAGATGTATGGAGCTCCCCTGCAGATACCTCCTAACCCTCCTGGCTTCAGACCAGATTGTTCAACTTCCACTCCAGGCTTGTCATTCTGGTGAAGGATTTGAGCAATGACTTCTGTGGCTTCAGATTAAAAAGAGAAAAGGTATGTTACTGTATCTGGGATGGAAGTAGGTTATCACCCCTACTAACCTTAAGTAGGATTTAGCTAGACCTTTTCATAGATCAGAGAGGTACATCTCTTGAAAATTAGATGCAGTCTGCCTTTTAGTGTCTCTTGCACCGTTTCTATCATTTAGAAAGTTAGATAGGACTTTCCTAGCAGAAGATGTGCACAATGTGCCTTGTTCCCACAGTGGAATCCATCATCCTGAAGTTCCTGTGTTTTTTGTGTGCTTAACAGGAGCAATTTAAGGCTGCAATCTAATAGTGCATTGTCTCTAAAGGAGAATCCTTCTGCTAGTAGCTCCCCCTCAAACCTCTTGCAAGAAGGGCTCCTCTGCCTGCAAGGTAAGCCAGCTCAACTCACTGCCTGTGCAGAAAACCATTGAGTTGTTTTTTTTTTTTTTATCAAAGTTTTCTATCTGAAGCATAAAAAGCAGATTATAAATTAGTTCTATATACCAGCAAATAAAACAGGTCAATGATTATTCTTTGACCCACAGTCAGCACATGAAGTCTACATCAATATGTATAAATCTTTATTGCCCCTTTTTGTCCATAGTGTTACATACTGTCCCACAGCTGAGTTACTGCAGCCACATTCAGATGATGTTAGTAACCTTCGTAAGCACTCCTCTGTTTCAGTTCAAATTTGACCAGGTTAGCCTAAAAACTGCTGAAGATATAAGCGCATAGCTGTATGCTCTGATACTATTTCTGCCATTTATTAGTACTCAGCAAAATGAAGTGTGCTGATAAAGTAACTTTCTTGCCTCAGGTATAATTACAATCTTCTTGTAACAGCTATGCTAAGTGATTATAATTGGGGTTGTTTTTTTTTTTTTTTTTTGCAATCCCAATCAAGACATCTATGTCAGCAAAGGATTTAAATTTAAATGAGGACTCACTCAGACTTGTCTGCATCCTAGCTCGGTCACATTTTCAATTCTTTTATAGTAACATAAAGGCATGAACCTTAAAAAGCAGAATTACAAGAGTACAAGCTAAATTTTCTACTTTGAGTTACTCAAAAACCATATTGCCTTTCTACTTCTTAGATTCTTGGGTTGCTCTGTTAGTACAGTCCTTGCAATTTCTGTGTGTTCAGTTTTACAGAACCCTAGAGGTATGAAGGTACTTTTGTACACTTGTTACATGGTGACAAACACAGATGCAGTTGTGAAAGACCAAGAACCGTCTATAACAAAGGATTTAGGGGTCTAAATAGGACATAGGGGGAATGTAGGTAAGTCTAGAACTGTGACCCTGAAAGCACCATTCAACTACTGCAAAATATTTAATTCAATTTTTTTTTTCAGATACCCCTTGTTTAAGGGGTGAGTAAAGAGCATAGCACATACGTCATCCTCAACTACAATCATAATCCAGAAAGTGGCTGAGGGTTTTCAAGACTTTGCTATCTAAGGTAGGGATATTATATCTCCTAATCTGTTATTGAAGAGACAAGGACTTCTAACTGATGTGCTAAGGATCTTCCTCTTACTGACTGTATGAAGTGTCTACATTAAACAGACTGAACAATCTCTTATATCCTAATTTGGGAGACTAAAACTGCCTTCCTCTAGTATGGCATCAGAAATGCCAGATTCCTCTTTCTTATATCTAGGTGACTGTTCTCCATCATGCTGTTGTCATTCATCTTTTATATGCCAACCTACTAAAATTTCCATATTCTCTGATCCCTCTGAAATAAGCCCTGTTTAGGGCTTTTAGGTATGGTCTTAGAGGGCATATCTAGTCCTGAATCCTAAAAAAGATATTTATTCCATGCATACAGGTGTCTTTGTCCAAAATGAGCTCAACAGACTTAATCTGAACTCCAGATAAATATTAACTGTCAATCATGTGAATCCATCAAATATTCCATTCAAGGTTTGGTTTGTTGTTGTGCGTTTGTTTTTTCTTTTTTGTAACGATGAAAAAAGATATATTGGGCTCTGGACTAGTGTACCTGGTGAAAATCTTGAATTACAGAAGTTCAGCTCCAAATACATACATACATAACTATTCCCACTGTAAGAGCAGGGTGCAGTAGCCTACAGTCACTGATGTCTGCAAATGCTTTTGTGTGGTGAAAGATTGGAACTCCTTGATCAGTTATGGAATCAACTATTCTCAAGGTGGTGGTGCCTGGAGAGTGAATAGTCCTAGGCTGAGGAAGACTAAGAACAACGTGCTACACATGTTCATATTTCTGCCACATGCTGTGTTTCTAATGTGTACTTGCTAACTCTTTTTATTCTGCTCATCTTCAGATATTGTTCTAACTTGCAGGGCTTTATGATTGAAGAATTAAAAATCATTTATTTTAAACACTATGATGAACAAATTGCTGGTGTGCATAGTTATTTTGTTCCTAATGAACATTCTAGGCTGTGGCAAAATTTCTGCTGAATTACATATTCATCTTCTGGTCATTTGGATGCTGTTTCAGGTTCCAGAGCTTGCCTGTAGTAAGGCAGCTGTGCGTAGCTGCTGCTTCTTTCCTCATGAGAGGGGACTAGTAGCAAGTGGCTCTAACAAAACTTTATGTTACTCACCATTCAAGCTTTTGAAGGCAGCACAGTATGGTCAGCTCTGCCAGCTTTGATCGTGGAAGAGGTGACAGAAAGTCCATTGGTTCTTCAGGCAGGTTAAGCAACTACATCTACTAAGCTGTAAGTTATTTATATGAGCTCTCCTTCAGTTTCTAACACCTCCCTCTTATTCTTATCAGGGAAATTATTTGTTGTCTAACTGTCCCAGAATTAAAAGTGCAGCAAAATTTGTCATTCTTTAAGATCTTCACTATCTCCATGCTAATTTCTATTGTAGGAGGGACCTGAACGTAAGAAAAAGCTGAAGGAAGAGTAACCTGAAGAGGCTATGGTTCCTTATGAACACTGATTTTGAAAACAAAGGCATGCAAAGTGCTCTACACTGAGACCTACGCTTTTCTTAGCAGCAGGACACCAAGCTGTGTGGTCCGGTTGATATCCTGGAGGGAAGGGATGCCATCCAGAGGCACCTTGACACGCTTGTGAGGTGGGCTGATGCCAACCTTATGAAGTTTAACCATGACAAGTGCAAGGTCCTGCACCTGGGTCGGAGCAATCCTAGGCACAGCTACAGATTGGGCAAAGAAGAGATTCAGAGCGGTCCTGCAGAGAAGGACTTGGGGGTGCTGGTCGATGAGATACTTGAACTAGAAACTATGAGAACATGAGCAGGCTTCAGTGTGCGCTCGCAGCCCAGAGGGCCAACCGTATCCTGGGCTGCATCAAAAGGAGTGTGACCAGCAGGTCGAAGGAGGTGATCCTGCCCCTCTACTCTGCTCTTGTGAGACCTCACCTGGAGTATTGTGTGCAGTGTTGGTGTCCTCAACATAAAAAGGACATGGAACTGCTGGAACAAGTCCAGAGGAGGGCCACGAGGATGATCAGGGGACTGGAGCACCTCCCATATGAAGACAGGCTGAGGAAGTTGGGGCTGTTCAGCCTGGAGAAGAGAAGGCTGCGTGGGGACCTAATAGCAGCCTTCCAGTACCTGAAGGGGGCCTATAGGGATGCTGTGGAGGGACTCTTCATCAGGGACTGTAGTGACAGGACAAGGGGTAACGGGTTAAAACTTAAACAGGGGAAGTTTAGATTGGATATAAGGAGGAAATTCTTTCCTGTTAGGGTGGTGAGGCACTGGAATGGGTTGCCCAGGGAGGTTGTGAGTGCTCCATCCCTGGCGGTGTTCAAGGCCAGGTTGGATGAAGCCTTGTGTGGGATGGTTTAGTGTGAGGTGTCCCTGTCCATGGCAGGGGGGTTGGAACTAGATGATCTTGAGGTCCTTTCCAACCCTAACTATTCTATGATTCTATGATGGTACCATGGCTTGCACCAACCTCAGTAAAGCGTTATATGTACAAGCTTATTCACCACAGTGAAAAAAAGCACTGCAGGAGTGCATGGTCTCTCTACCTCTTCCTGACCAATTTCCCTGTGGTTCTACCCCTGCTCTTCCTTCACCAGCCATACCATAACCCCTTTTCATCTGGTCATGGAGCTTCCCACACATCAGAGCCTACAGCCCCTCTTGCAGCAGCCACATGCTAAATGGAGCAACTACATTTTCAGAGTCCTGGCAGTGAAATATGCTTGCTTGATGTTAGAAATACACCTCCTACTTCACAGAAATAAAAACTATGTGTCACATCTAATGTGCCAGACTGTTTTGATTTCAACAGTGCAGAAGTGGAGAATGTTTTTGTTTAAAGCAGTCCCAGGCTGAGCCATCTTTAACTGCTCCTTGAAAATAGTGGGGGTCTAGAAAAGAGAGATGAAGGAATAAAACTGTTCATTTTCATTGGCCACCAGTTTACCTGCCAACAGTACTATATAGGTTGCTTAGAGAACTGTTGTTAGTTTCTTGTCTAACCTCCAGCTTTTTTTTTCCTTTCTGTAACTGTTAAGGACTGCGTCCAGAGCTGTATTCAGAACAACACACATAGCAGAGAAAGCATTACAAGTTTCAAAACAGGACTTTACACACTTTGCTACCTATCAGGAACCTTCCTTCCTCCTGTAGGGAATGTCATATCATCTGACTAAACCTGTTCCAAATGAAAGAACCAAGTCAAAGAAGTAACCCAGACAACTCCAATGTTATAGCAAATGCTATTATTTATATATCTACTACTGAGAAGGGAATAGTTACTCCCTTACCTGTTTTAATTTCCTATTGCCCACTGAGCTTCTTTTAAGCAGGTGCTGTCATGCAGTTGGTGTTTGTCAGCTCCACCAATAAGCAGAAAACCTGAGGCACTTACAGATTTTATTCTAGCTCCAGTTGCAAGCTTAGAGAATGGGGTTGCAGGTATTATTTCTTCTTTCTTTTTTTCATGTTGGACTTTTATTCTGTTTGTTTGCTTTAGTTGCTTGTGGTTTTGCAATGTAATCTGAAACATGCTCAGCTGAGTGAACTGCTCAGAACTTAGTGTTTGATATTTTTATGGTTTTTATCAAAATAGTGCTGCTTGGTGTATTTTCAAATGTAACTAGGATTTGGCTGCATTTTCTGGCTAATTTTCAGAACACTGAGATAACATGCATCAGTACAGCAGGTTTACATTCAGCTTTGCAAATCAGGGAGAGCACTGTAAGAGGAAATGATGGATTAGTATAGATGAGTTGTAAAGAGTCTCTGAGAACAGAAGGTTTACAGAATCACTGATTGCACACAGTCACTAAAACTTGTGGTTATGTGGGGAACTCACCATAAGTCATCATAAGTTTCAGAATTTTGCAAATCCATGCTGAGCGCTAAACTGAAGAAGTTTTCAGTGTGCATAGCTGAGAGTGATACATGATCCTGATATAGGATGGTTATCATTTTAGATGTTATCCAAAAACTAGAAGGAAAAACCACTTCCTGGCGTGGCTGGAACCACAGTTCAGTATAGTGTTCATACTGGTTCTGGTGACAGGAATTCTGAATTTACTTTTCCTTTATGGTGTCAGAAGGAGTAACATAAAATTCTCTATCTATGTTTGAAAACAGTATCAGTTTTAAGTTCAGCCCAGCTGTACCCTGAGGCTGAAACATGGCCATGTTTTGGCAGCAGGGAAAGCTGCCATATGTTGCTGTGATAAAGAAATTACACTGATGCCAGTCTCTGAAGTCAGACTTATAAAAAAATATCGAAGGAAGTATATTTGTAGCAGCATAAGCTTTATATATATATATATATATATAAGAGTCTGACAAGTCTGTATTTAAGGATAGATTTTATGTCTCTCTAACAGTCACGCACTTTGTAAGTGCTGCAAGCCACAATTCACTATTGTTCTTGAGAGAGGTTGTATACAATACATAAATCCATTGCATTTCCCCATTACAGAGAATTGCTCGCTGTGTAGCTCCCAGCCTCCAATAGCCATAGGACAATTCCATTCCTTGAATAAGTTCTTACTGACTGGCTTTTAGTTAGTGAACACATACTGGAAATTGATAAGAAGATTCTTTTTTTAGCAGTCATTCAGGTCTCTAAATGAGAGCACAGATGTGGAGACCCTGACCGTGGCTGGCAGCAACATGACATGCTCTTTCTTTTTTTACGGTCAGTATAGACCATCAGTTTTTAGATCTCATAGGTGACTTTTAGGGCTTTAAAATCATTAATTACTTTGATTTAATGCCAGCAGTATGTCAAGGATCTTTGAACACATGAGACTGTATTCTTGATATGCATATAATAAAATCTATTGTAGGATCTATTAATAAAATGTGGTAGTTCCAAACCATATCTACTGCAGCTTAATGCAGAACAAAATATCCACTACAAAATACTGATCTCAATCATAAACCTTCTGTTTTCTATTGTAAACACTGAAGCTGCTGTTTCTCATTGCTGAAGGACTGCTACTGATCCATAAAAATGACTGAGCAGTTTCAAATTCTCTCCATTTACCAGTATCCCGAGACACATTTGTCAGATTGCTAAGAAGTTGCTGAGAACAGACAGTGAATTCCACCAGCATCTTTTTGTTTTCACTATTTATGTCCTTGAGCTCTTGAAATAAATTATCCAGAGATGCAACAATCTTGTTTTGAAGCAGAAGTTTTACTGCTGACTAGGTCCATAGTTTCCAGGTAAACATTTTCTTGCCCAGCAGTGACGGTGGTCTTCAAACTTCTATTTTTTGACAGTACACCAGCTAATTTCTCCTGTACCTCCTGTGCTGACAGATCCAGCTGGCTTCACAGCAAGGACACTAATACATTTGCATTCTTTGTATAGACAAACTGTCATTTCCACTTCTCTTAAATTCTCCCATATTTTTCAGCTGACAAAAACCACTGGTTGTTTCTTCCTGTATTTTTTCAGTGTGAGACACGGATCTCCTACGAAGACATTAATTTCTTTTTATGACCCTCCATCTCACCAGCCACAGTAGAAAATTTCTTTGTGTTATTCTGAAACTGACAATTCAGTTCCAGGCCAATTTCCACCATATAGCTAGTATATATTTATTGCTTTTCCTAATCCACATATATGCTCCTCAGTCAACCTCAGCAGCTCAGCGTTACTAGCAAATGGCAGAGTCATGTTTTTTTCAGACATATAAGGAAGCAGTGGTCAACAATTTTTTATCAGAGGCGAAAGACGCTGATACAACTAATGCAAATACATTAGCTGCTGAACAACTGGTAGATAGGGGGCCACCTATGAAATATGCATAAGATGTCAACACCTGCTGCTTCTTCAGACTGTTCTAACAGAAACTTGTGTTTTATTTGACAGACCCTTCACTTCTCCTGCAAATGTATTTGCAAAAGAGCATTGTGTTGAACAACTGCCTTCTTATGATCCAGTTTTATATAGATCCATCTTTTGTAATAACAATAAATGGCTAGCTATGCCATGAAGTTTTTCTTTGGTGTTTTCCAAAACTGAATTCCCATATTCTTTCTTAGCTAGAGGAACCTTGGTTTCTTGCAGATTTGTCTGTGCTTCTTTCAGTTCTTTCTCCTTGATTTGCAGACCTGTTTGCATTGTTAAGGTTTGTCTTTATTAACTGTGAATGGTTTAGTAACTGTTTTCACTTCTTCCATGGCACTGATTATGTCAATATATTCTGCAGCTTGTTCTTCCTGAACTGTCAGCTTTCCTTTAAGGGCTTCACGATTTTTCAATGAAAATACAGATTCCCTTTTACTTGTGTGCAGCAGCGAGGTCTACTTCTAGATGCTGAGTCTCTTCAGTATCTTCATTAATAACAGCTCCTTTTGGCAGCTGCTGGTTAGCTTCAGGCTTCATTATGTTCTTTGCTCTGTGAGCATATGCCAGTGTACTCAATGTTTCCTCAGAATTTATAGATGTGGGAGAAACTGTGGCAATTATTGATGTTCTTTGTTGTTCTCTGAGAGAGTCTTGAAGGATTCTGTTAAGTCTCTGTGTCTCCTTCCACAAGAGCAGTAATAACTGTTTCTAGTCAGAACAGACTACTTGGTATTTCCACTTTCCCAAGCTCTTTTATCAACCACCCAAAACTGAAGTGTATTCACCTCCTGCAAGATCATCCAAGTTTATCTTTTCAGTTCTAGAAAGCTTTTGTCCATGTGCTATGGCTTCTTTCACGTGGATGGTAACTGAAAACACAGAGTAGGATCAACTGGAATATACATCCATGTTAGCAGCTGCAGTAGTTCTTTTTGCTGCACCTGTTTTCAAGATTTGGTAGGCTTCATTTTTGATGTGTATTTCTTCCAAGCCTTTCACGTTTACACCTGACTTGTTTATGAGATCATCAAACATCTGCATTCCTTCTCCAGCACTGGGAATAGGATTCGGAAGATCAAAAAGCTCTTCAATATAGATTTCCATAAGAGAGAATCAAGAAAAGAAAAACATCAGTATTAATTTCTGAAAGTTTTTCTAATATTCAGTACAATGTATTGTACCTGGTAGCAAATCCTCTTCCTAAGCATGTTCTTCACTGAGGCTCCCCTTAAATTGTGCACGTCTTTCCAATACCAGTTTGGCCATAAATGATGACTGTTGTACCTATAAGAAATTCATCCAAAATGTGACAACACTCCTGCACATATCAGTTGTCTGTGACTCATTCAGTGCGGACGCATGAGTTAACTGGCCCTGATAGGAAGCGGTGGCACTGTGTTTATGTTTCTGTTTTGAAACAGAAACAGGCCTCTGCCTAGTATGGCACTGCATCAGAACTGACCTCCTTTAGGCTTGACCTGGAAAAGCTTTGCATTACTACACAAAAGGCATCACATAGAGCATCCGGTGCTGTGCACTCTCTGATCTGACTTTCCAGTTTTTACTGTCTGCTCTGCAGATGAAAAATCATGGTATTTCTGATAGCTTTTGTGGACAAATCACAGCAGCACAACTCATCTGTCAATAGGTTTAACTAAAGGCCCACACTCTGAGAAATGTTTTAGGGAACTGTAATCTGAAAAGATCTTGAACTGTTCGGATGTGACATGTATTTAAATTTTAATATGGAAGTATACTGGAGATGGAGACAGAGGTTTTGATGATCTACTGGTTTTGTACTAACTGTAAAAATCAGAAAACCAGAACTGACTCCCAAGAATATCCAGTAGCAAGACGCAGACTCTGCTCAAAACTAGAGCTCCTCCATGCAATTCTCAAAATAGTATGTTCTCCTATATATTAATGCACTGCCCAGTCTTTCTTAATTGTATGAGTAGCTCACTAATCATTAGATTTCAGTTCTCCTGAATGTTCTCCACAATCATATTAGAGGACGAGTTAGAGGGCGGGGAAAGAAAAGCTCCCACTGCCTCACAGTTCCATGAGGTGAGGTTGAAAGAAAAGCAGTTACTGAGCCTCATCACAAGAACTGGGTATCATGTCCCTGCAAAGACAACATCTGCAAAAATACACTACTGCAGCATGCCTGCGTGCAGCAGGTTTATCTCAGAGAGATGTCTCTCGTCACTCTGGCAATAAGGTTTTTAAAAAGCCGCATCAAAATCCTTAATAGGATAATAAAGCACTGATGCTTTAATAAGCTGGGATGTAGCCCTCAGGCCCTGACCCTGCAGCGGGCCTGCCCTTCTGAAGACCTCTCCCTTTCCAGCCCTACTTCTTGCCCTAAAATCCCCCTTCGCAGCTCCCCGGCGCTGACAGCCCGCTGTCCCTGTGGTGATCCCGCCTCTCAGGTGCTCTGCCTACAAACTTACTGCTACTTCAGAGGCTCGGCCGGACCTTCTCGCTCCACTCCTCCCAGAGGGCCGTGGCCCTGGCGGGCGGCAAGCCTGTGGCGTTGCCGGCGCTCTGCGAACGCCGACGGCCCTGCAGCTTCTCGGGAGAGACCAAGAACCGCCGGCACGATCCCGCGGGCCAGGCCCGGCCCCTCCGGCAGGTGCGGCCCTGCCGCGCCGGGCCGCTACTGCGCACTGGGCGGAGCGGGGCGGGGAAGCTCCTCCTGTTCAGGGACGGCGGCTCTGCCGTGCGGGAGCTTCGTTCCCCGCTGCCCTCGGAGCGGGGCGGAACAGGCGGCGCCACCGCTGCGCGCGGGCCCGGCACCTGCGGCGAGGTGAGCGAGCGGCCGGGCCTGAGGCGGTGCTCCGCTGCCGCAGTTACCTCACTGGGGTGGCGGGGCGAGGCTGGGGGGCTGCCGCTCCGGCCTCTCGGCACCGCTGCCTGAGGAGGGACGTCGCGGTGGGGCGAGTATCCTGGTTGCCAGGGAGACCGTTCAAACGGCAGCTCCGGCCGTTGGGGCGTCCCGGGGTAACGGCGGATGCTCGCCTCAGCGGTGCCGCCGGACCTGGGCTCAGTGTAACTTCGGTGGCGGAGGGGAGGACGAGCCGGAGCCGGAGGGGGAGGCTTCGCGGCGCGGTGAGTCCCGCTCCCTCAGGGGTTGTGTGGGGACGTGCTCCAGGTGCTCGGTTTGTGGCTGTTTCCTAAAACATGGCTCTGCTGCCTCGAAGCGGGAGATGAAATGCAGCTCCTTGCTTAATGCGAGCTATTCTCTTTTTGTATCCGGACTTGAATGTACTCGTTTGGGGGAGAGAAATAAGCTTTTGCTCCTTTCCGGTGTTTAAATATGGGAGAACTCCCAGCTGGGAAAGAGCTAGGCACCTTGATTGCTGGAAGATTAAATCTGCAGCACTGGGAATTTAAAAGGTACTGCTCAGGTGATTGAATGCCTAGCTCGGGTTGGGGAAAGATTTGGTTCTCGGCTCTAAATCTCCTATTTGGTCGATCTGGAGCAGTTTTACAAAAAATAAATCACAGGTTGCTGCGATGCTGCATGTTGCAGTTGACTCGCTGCTGCCAGACTCCCTGGGCATGAATAGAGGGTGAATTCAGCCTGCAGAGCAAATCCGGCTTGTCTGTACGGTCTCTGGCAGAGTCCGACTGACAGCTGATATACATAACCATTACACAAACACTGGGAAGCAGTATACTTGGCACCGTACACCGCAGTAAAATGTGGAGGAAATAGGGCTACAGTTTAAAACTTAGCACAGTAAGTTAAACTGCAGATGTTGATCTTAGCAAATAGTATGAATATATATATTTAAGCTTATTATAAATTCATCTGGCTTTGCAGTAGGTAGGAGGATATCTTACATATGTATCAGAAGCAAGGTGTTTTATTTGTGTAAATCTTAATGAGAGCATTTCTTCAGTCATGCAAAGATCAGTTGTAGACCTAGAGGTCATAATCCTGTTAAGTGTAGCGCTTAGGGTAAGGAGTTACTGTAGCCTTATCAGTTCCAAGGATCCATTCTGTGATCTGCCTGCATGAAGCCATTAGCAGGGGCAAGGCCTCTGAGGGGTCTTCAACAATTGTTTAGAGTTGTTATCCAAAAACCAAGTTTACTATTTAAGTAGATCCTACAGACATCCAGCGATATGCCAAATGAATAATGTAATTACCACAGATGCTTTAAAATCTAGCAATATATCTGCTCAGTCAGATCTCTTTGTTTTGCTTAAGTTTACAAATTATTAGAAAGAATATTTTATTTATCTTTGAAAGTATTCTGGGAAAAAAAGCCCTTTCATCTTTTGTCTCCTTTTCAGATTGTGAATAATTTGATGATATTTGTAAAGCACTTTGCAACTACTATGTATGAAATATGAAGCTAGATATGGCTACTCTGAGAAACTGCTAGGGAGTAATAAGGTCTTCCTTTAGTAGGACACTAGAATAATGCAATCATACCATTTAATGAATGCCTCCTAAGTATAAGAGTTCTTTAGATGCTTACAGTGTTAAAAAAAAATAAATGTTTTATTGTGCATATGAGAAAGAAAAGTCCCTGTTACTTTCTGTATAAGCATGCATGGAGAAAATGTGCATTTGGGTAGCTATTGAGTTGACAGATGTGGGGAAAACAGTACTAATATTTAAAGGGGGAAGAAGCTGCCTCAGGTTTTCTTTAATAACAATCCAGTTAAATCTGCAGGTATATCTTGCACTTAGTTCTGGGAGCAAACATGCTCAAGGAAGAGAATTTTAATACAGAAATAGGAATATTGTTTAACTCTTTATAGATCAGCATGCTATATGAACACAGATACAATTAAGCATTGTCTTTATTGTTAGAAAAACATGGTATTCTAAAAATAAAGATGTGAACAGCTGTGTTTGAGGTGGCAACTACTGTTACAAAGACTGTGTATTGCTAAATGTGTAAGTTGACTTGGCTTGGGATTTGAATTTGAGCACACAAAGAAATTTGAGTAACATCGGGGAAGGTAGTTTCGGTTTAGTTTTTTTCCTCCCTTATCGTTCCCTCTGCATTAAGGGGAGCAATAAATCTGCAGTTACAATAAGCAGAAGTATTGTTGAAACATTGGTAGCAGATGGATATTTAGGCTTCCGTGGGCCTTTACTTGCAAACTAAAGTGAGCAGGATTTGACCAGAGAAAATGCAGCATTCATTAAATTAAACGGTTTTTTATTATCTCCATTTTGTTTTGGAATGACTTGCTTCTGCCTGAAAAATCAGAAATTGCTATAATGTAGCTTCTGACACTGATGATCAGCTTTTACAACTAAGCAAAAAGGAATGTTTTCAGTATGAAGTTGATGGCACTGCTGTGGTGATTTTGATTGACTCTGCTGACTAGAATATGATTGACTTAATGGCCAAGAATGACAGTAATTTAATGCCATGCTAGGCTGGCGAAGTGATGATTATAAATTGGACTAGAAATGGGAATTGGATTAAGTGACAAATGAAATTAATTTAAGCAGTTGGGTGAGAGCAGTTGACAGTGTTATCAGGAGAAACTAGCCATAAATATCATCCACTGCAATTATGCTCACCTACAGTAACCACATAGTTGTCTCATTTTAATTCCTTTTAGTGTAAAGAAATTATCTTTCAGATTTCTCATACATCTAGGGCTTTTATATGGCACTTGCCAGTGTGTTCTGTGCTCTGAGGACTTCAATTACTCCGGATCTGATCGTGGGGACAGGGAGGAGAATCGCATGTTCAGATTTTAGTATTTCACTTCCTTGGAGATGGTTAGAGAAACAGTGCCAGAAGACTAAAAATTAGAGGTTTTCCTAACAAATAATCCAATTTTTAGAAATATTATTTTGATTTTTATATTTATTTATGCCTCACAAAAATTATTAACTGCTTGAGATGGTATAAACCCTTAATTTCTTGAATTATCTGACAATTATACTTAGTGAAAGATATAGGATCCTTGACATGGCAATTTCTGTATCTTCACTTTGTGTTCAGGCTTTTGTGGCCTTTTGACCGCTTATGAGATAAAATGAGGTCTGATGTTGCTTCTGATGTTCTATATACTTACCCGTTTGCAAGAATATGTGCTTGTAGATGGGATGCTTTAATTTTACAGGCTTTTAGTGGCTTGATTTCAAAGGGATATTTTTAAATTTTCCTATCAAATTTAGGTTACTGAAAATCAGTAAGGAGCAGATAATTTCACAGTGTTTTTTAAACAATTTTTTAGTTTTGTTTAAATGTGGGCTCATGAGTCAGATCTACCTTTGACTGAATTTTGGGTGAAGTTAGAACCTTCAATTTGAGAATAAATGTGCTTAGGAGAGAATTTGAGGGACATTCTTGCAAAGTCTTTGAAGAAATTCCATGGGCCAGAAGCACCTCCAGGGGGTAGTTTCAAGAGAAGAAAATGAAGCAATGCTGTTGGAGTTGGTAGTTTAAACTGGGAAACCAGGAGAGCTCTGAAGCTTCTGTTCCTGGGTGTTCCCATGTGGATCCACCACCCTGAATATGAATCTCCCTGACCTTTATAGGAAGGGAAATATCTAATGTAGGCCAGGAAGCAGCTGCAGCATGTTCTGGGCAGGTGCTAGTCCGTGTCCCAGGGAGTCCGTGTCCCAGGGAGTCTCTGTCTTTGTGATTTCCAGCATGCATGGAGGAACTTGGTGCTATTGACTGCTGAATAACCTAGCCAAGAGCGGAAAAGGTTGGACATAGCTGAGATTTGACACTGAAGTCCCTTACTGGGCTTTCTGTGGACACCAATGTTTCTTTCTTCGGAAGAAATTTTGCACTCACAATGTAGCTGAATTAGAATATCATTTGTGCTCTATGATGTCAGTGGACAGCTAAGTCACTCAAAGTGCAGTCCCCTATGGGAGCTGGGGCAGTACTGATAGGTCTTTGTACATTGCTAACTCCTCAGAATATGTCTCTCTGTTGTCTTGACAAATAAAAGGTGTCATTTCAAAAAATTACATTCCAGTAGTGAATGCTGTGCAGATTCCATTTACACTTGTGCCAATTTGATCATATTGGCTTGGATATCAGCAGTTGGGGATTTCTCTGTGATAAGAAAACAACAAAATATGTAAACAGTTCTGAGTAAAACAAATTGGAGGCTTCAGAACATCAATAATAAGAGAAAAATCATATTTTCTCAAGTATGTTAGTTGACTACACTGAACAATTATGTAAACTGAGAATGTGTTCTGCCAAAATTTCTGTAGCAATATGCTGCAGCAATTTAGAAGAGCTTTAATTGTAGAGAATGAGCTTTATAGGGAGATAAATATTGTAAATATTTTGATTCATCAGTACTTATAGGTTGTGGTTGTTCTGAAGGGTGTCTTTTTCTGCAGCCATCTGTCTTTATTTTTCCTGACAGGAATGATGTGTATAGTTGTGGGTTTTGACAGTATAGAAGATGTGATGTTGCAGCCTAATTTACTGTTGTGTTTTTCTGAATGCTGTGATTACTTAGGATTTATCTTAAAAATATGTATGTGTATTTTTTCATCCAGTAGTCTAAACTTTAACAGCTCTAATTTTTCTAAGCCCTTGAACCAGCCTTTCATTCTACTCTTCAGAAGAGTATGCTTGAAAAAAATGTTCAGCATCACTAGTTCAGGTAACAGAGGGGGCTTTTGTTTTAAAGGTATCATATCTAAGAGTGGTTGAGGTCCAATTCTGCTGTGTTGATATGACTTGATTTCTATCCGGTTTGTTTTATTCTTTTAAAGTAATGGTTGGTTAAGTGTAAACACATTGCTTAAATTAATAACAAATTTTGAAGTGGACATGAGCAAGCTTATGGCCTTATTATGTCTGAAACATTTTCCATCAGGATTCACCTCAGGTTAAGTAAAGTAAAAGGGCTCCTGCCCTTCATAAGGTACATTGGGATTGTACCTGGCTTATCAAGACAGAACAGATAAAACCCTGTGGTTGAAGAAATGTCATCAGGTTACGTGGAATGTCTACTTTGCTGGTTTATTTTTGAAATTCTTGAAAGTTAGTATTAACATTTTTTTCCAACAGCTACATTTATACAAGCAAAGTAGTAGCTTTGAATATTTTTAACATCTATATTAGATCAGGAAAAAGTGATGTTTCAAAATAATAGACCATCAAGAGGTTCTCCCTTTAAAGATTTTTCTTTTCCTTTCTTTTTTTTTTTTCTTATATTATACTTAGTTTTGAAAGCTCCCTTTCAATTACTGAGCTTTTAGTTGCATAAAACAAGAAAAGCAAGGAAACAAACAAAAAAAATAACTGAGGTGATGTTTTCAGAGCATAGCTGGGACTTCGACTTCAGCAAACTGGGAGATCATAATAGAGATCTTAAGAGCTAAAGGCTGAAGTGTGGAACTTCCTTAGTGAGTATAACAGTACCTGTTCTGTGGGTTTGGTATATTCCTTAGATGAACTCTTTTCCCCTCCCTCTTGCCTCCCTCTCCCCCCTGCAGTAGAAAACTCAGGCAAACAAGCAGGAAGGGAATAGAAAGGGTCCTTTCTGTCAGGGTCTTAATGCATCAGGACTGGAGGCTCTGCCATACCCCTGCTGCGCTGGGCTTCTCATCCTCAGTGAGGTTACATTAAAATACACTCTGCATTTCTTGTGGTCTGTCATGACTTTTGCATACAAATGCAACTGCTATTATTTGCTTGTTCGAAAAGTGCATAGGAAATTCAATGATGTGGTACAGCTATGAAAATATGTGCATTTACTTTTCATATATGTGCTCCATACTCCAAAGAGAATTACAGAAATGCAAAACCATAGGAGTTGCTGAAACGTAAGAGGACTGGATGTGCTTTGCTTGGTTACTTAAGCAAGATAACTGTGAATGGAGGTGAATTCCTACAAATGCAGGAATTCAGCTTTACAGAGAGCAAGTCAAACTCCACAATGTTTCTGTAGCCAGGGCTGGCTGCCTAATACCTGGAGTTCTCTTGTGCCAATGTGACTGGACCCTCAAGTATACACTTAGATTGAAGCATGTATTTTTTTACTTATTTATTAGGATTGTTTAGTTTCTTTAAGACTTTTATAATCAGGACCATTGTGTTAGATGATTTATGGAGTCAGATTCCATGTTTTAGATCTTTGGGTACAAATCTTAGAATAGTTAGGCTTGGAAAGGACCTTAAGATCATCTAGTTCCAACCCCCCTGCCATGGGCAGGGACACCTCGCACTAAACCATGTCACCAAAGGCTTCCTCCAACCTGGCCTTGAACACCACCAGGGATGGAGCACTCACAACCTCCCTGGGCAACCCATTCCAGTGCCTCACCACCCTAACAGGAAAGAGTTTCCTCCTTATATCCAATCTAAACTTCCCCTGTGTAAGTTTTAATCTGTTACCCCTTGTCCTGTCACTACAGTCCCTAATGAGTAGTCCATCCCCAGCATTCTTATAGGCCCACTTCAGATATTAGAAGGCTGCTATTAGGTCCCCATGCAGCCTTCTCTTCTCCAGGCTGAACAGCCCCAACTTTCTCAGCCTATCTTCATATGGGAGGTGCTCCAGTCCCCTGATCATCCTCGTGGCCCTCCTCTGGACTTGTTCCAGCAGTTCCATGTCCTTTTTATGTTGAGGACACCAACACTGCACACAATACTCCAGGTGAGGTCTCACAAGAGCAGAGTAGAGGGGCAGGATCACCTCCCTTCACCTGCTGGTCACGCTCCTTTTGATGCAGCCCAGGATACAGTTGGCTTTCTGGTCTGTGAGTGCACACTGATGCTGGCTCATGTTCATTTTCTCATCGACAAGCACCCCCAAGTCCTTCTCTGCAGGGCCGCTCTGAATCTCTTCTCTGCACAACCTGTAGCTGTGCCTGGGATTGCTCTGACCCAGGTGTAGGACCTTGCACTTGTCATGGTTAAACTTCATAAGGTTGGTATCAGCCCACCTCATAAGCTTGTCAAGGTGCCTCTGGATGTCATTCCTTTCCTCCAGCGTATCAACCGGACCACACAGCTTGGTGTCATCGGCAAACTTGCTGAGGGTGCACCCAATCCCACTGTCCATGTCACCAACAAAGATGCTGAACAAGACTGGTCCCAACACCAATTCCTGAGGGACACCACTTATTACTGGTCTCCAGCCAAACATTGAGCGATTGACCACAACTCTTTGTGTGCGGCCATCCAGCCAGTTCTTTATCCACCGAGTGGTCCACCTATCAAATTGATGTCTCTCCAATTTAGAGACAAGGATGTCGTGTGGGACAGTGTCAAATGCTTTGCACAAGTCCAGGTAGATGACATCAACTGCTCTCCCCACTGTTCATCAGTTCTGTAGCCTCATCATAGAAGGCCACCCAATTGGTCAGGCAGGATTTCCCCTTAGTGAAGCCATGCTGGCTGTCACCAAGCACCTTGTTGTTTTCCATGTGCCTTAGCATGCTGTCCAGGAGAATCTGCTTCAAGATTTTGCCAGGCATAGAGGTGAGACTGACTGGTCTGTAATTCCCCAGGTTATTTGTTTTCCCCTTCTTGAAAATGGGGGTTATATTTCCCCTTTTCCAGTCTTTGGGAACTTCACCTGACTGCCATGATTTTTCAAGTATGATGAACAGTGACTTAGCAACTTAATTCGCCAGCTCCTTCAGGACCCGCGGATGGATTTCATCAGGTCCCATGGACTTGTGTATGTTCGGGTTCTTAAGATGGTCTCAAACCAGACCCTCTCCTACAGTGGGCCTAGGATCTTCATTCTCACAGTCCCTGCATCTTCCTTCCAAGACTTGGGTGTTGTGGTCAGAGCCTTTGCCAGTGAAGACCGAGGCAAAGAAGTCATTCAGAACCTCAGCCTTCTCCAAATCCAGGGTAGCCAAATTCTCCCGATAGCTTCCAGAGAGGGCCCACATTGTCCCTAGTCTGTCTTTTATTTGCAATGTAATTATAGAATCCCTGATATCTTAAAATTGGCTAGGGATGTTAAATTCTTGCTGGGCCTTAGCTTTCCTAGCCTGGTCCCTAGCTTCCCAGGTAACATCCCTGTACTCTTCCCAGGCTGCCTGTCCTTGCTTCCATCTTTTATAAGCCCCTTTTTTCCCTCTAAGTTTACTTATCAGCTCCTTATCTATCCAAGGAGGTCTCCTGGCCCTCCTGCTGCACTTCCTTCTAGTGTGGACTCAACACTCCTGAGCAGGTGATCCTTGAATATCAACCAAGAGTCTTGGGCCCCCCTGCCCTCCAGGGCTATATTCCGTGGAACCTTACTAAGCAGGTTCCTGAAGAAGCCAAAGTCTGCTCTCTTGCAGTCCAGGGCAGTGAGCTTGCTACATGCTCTTCTCACTGTCCTGGGGATCTCTAACTCAACCATCTCATGATCGCTGCATCCAAAGCTGCCCTGGAGCGCCACATTTCCAACGAGCCCTTCCCTGTTGGTGAGCATGAGGTCAAGCATTGAACCTCTCCTTGTTGGCTTCTCTATTACTTGCAGAAGGAAGCTGTCTTCCACACAAACGAGGAACCTCCTGGATTGCTTGTGCCGAGCCGTATTGTCCCTCCAACAGATATCAGGGTGGTTGAAGTTCTCCATGAGGACAAGGGCCTGTGAGCATGAGACTGTTCCTATCTGTCTATAGAGCACTTCATCCACAGAGTCCTCTTGATCAGGCGGTCTCTAACAGATCTCCACAGTGATGTCCCCCATAGCTGTTCTCTCTTTAACCCTGACCCACAAACTCTCTATTGACTGTTCACCTGTCCCCAGACAGAGTTCCGTACTCTCCAGCCTATCCCTAACATAAATAGCAACTCCTCCTCCCCATCTGCTGAACCTGTCTTTTCTAAAGAGCCTGTAAACTTCCAACACCCCAGTCATAGGAGCCATCCCACCATGTTTCTGTGATACCTGTTATATCCCCATAGACATGTACATATCTCTAATTCTTCTTGTTTGTTCCCCATCCTATGGGTGTTTGTATAGAGGCAATGACAGAAGAGACTGAAGATGAGAATGTCATGGACCAAACCAGTGTAGTTTATATTTCTTACAGCTCTTCACATTTCCACAGGATCCCAAATCTGGCATAGTGCAACTCTAAACTACCTTAAAGGGAGGAAAACTGCTAGACAGGCCATTTGAATTTACTGTCTTTACTCTTCATTGTGGACTTGCATTGATCTTTAGTGGTGTTGCTGGATAAGCGAACTAAGGCTGTAGTAACTGAGCCTTGTCGTTAGTAGTTTGTGTCAGTTTAAGACATAAATACCTCCAGCTTTCCACCTCCCTCTTCTTGTGTAACAGGGCTGCTAGAGTAGAGCACGTGCCTGCATTTTGACTAGTTGAAGGCATTGTCGTGGAATGTCAGTATGGGTTTGTACTGTAATGTCTACGGGATGGTAGCAACAAAATCACTGCCTGTACACTTGGGAAGGGGAGTGAAAACATTTTCAATGGCAGAACCTGCTTCAGTGAATTGCACTGCTTCTACCTTTTGTCCTGTCACTGGTCTGTGTGCTGTGAATTTTGAAGGTTGTTGCTGGACACACAAGGACTGAATTTTCACAGGCTGCATACTTATTTTTTGAGATTTATTCTTTGGTCCAGGTAGTGAGAGAGATTACAATGTGATTAACAAGGAGCTCATAGAAAACCAGATGAAGCCCTGAACATTTAAAAGGAGATGATAAACCCCTGTTGGTTTAGCTGTGGTGATTTAAATATAGGACAGATTTAAATATAGGAGAGAGGTGAAAGGTGACCTTTTGTTGTTTGCTTGTTTGGTGGTTTGTTTTTTTTTTATGTGGTGGGGTTTTGTTTTTTTTCCTAAGCCACTTGATATAGTCTGTGGGAGGGAGGAAAAAAGGACAAGGTTTCCAAACAGAAATATTTCTTTCACATAGACTTGAAGAGGGCTTAGAAGTCTAAACATTTGTCTGTTTCTTTTCTAATGTAATTTCTGGTCCTAATTGAAGATCAAAGATTAAAGTAATTTAAGGTCCTCTTTTTGGGTATTTTTGCTTGAACAGAGGCTTTTCTCCAGATAAGGAAAAGTTGTGTCTCAGACTAAGGAGGTCAGGGAAATGTTGAAGAAAATCTTGAGCTATAAATTTAGAACAACAACAAGAAGTCCCTGTAGCTGTTCTCGATTAAGATTATTTTCCATCTGTTTATCTGTATGATGCACATGTTAAAAACTGTCAGAAAAAAATAGGCTTTATCAGAACATTCAATCTAATGGACTTTTATTCCCTCATGCACCCTGTCTGGATATGTGGAGAGCAACAAGTTGTGGATCAGTCTCCTTGCCTTTCTGTCATGGTTTGATATAAGATGTTGTGGTTTAAGCCCAACTGGTAATTCAGTTTTGTTCTTGGGCTAAAGTAAAAAAGGCAGCACCAGCTACTAAGAAGGAGAAAAATGACTGCTACAGATGAGCCCATGACAGATGTCCTGCAGCAATACTGGCTTGAGGTGCTTATGATACCTCTGCTCTCCTACTGCAGTTTATTGGTCTTGTGTTTTGCTGGCATCACTGTGGAGGTATACTACGGACTGAATCACCAGTATGCCTCTTAAAGCTTTAAGGGAAATGAGAACCACCAAAACTTCCTAAAAATTGAAAAGCAACCTCACAGAAGTCTCTATACACTCTTTAGCCAGGTCAGGAAAGAGAAGGAAGCATAGAAGCCAGTGTTGCTGCTGAGTTTGTACCCATTTTTATTTGGAAAAAAAAAAAAAAAAAGAGCAACCAGTTGCTTTACCCTGTAATGAATACATGCAGACTAGAGAAAAACATGTTGACTGTAAGTTTTCTTTCATATACTAGGGGGTAATAGGTGTTAAATTAGTGTTTATATTTACCATATTCTTGCACTGAATTGGAGTAAGCAAATGTTTTTTACCGCAGCTTGCCATAAATAAAAAGAAGCAGTATTTGGAAACCCTGACCAGCTTTTGTGTAGGAGAGAGCAATCATAGCAAACTGGTACTGTGAGAAATGAAAACAAATACAAGATGAGATGTTGTTCATGGTTTACAAAGCAGAAGAGATTGTGCATAAAAGAAGGAAGTTATTTGCAAACACTGAAAACCATTATTTGCAAACCTGGGACAAATTTCAGTAACAACTCCTCCTATTTTAGTCTGTAGAAGATATTGTGAAACCAAAGGGCAATGATTTAACCAACTCTGGCCCTAGAGAAGTGTGGAAATATCCAGTTACTACGTTCAATACTGCTAGAAGTCTTGAATCTCCCCAAGGTGCTTCCAAGAACATTTCCTACCAGTTTGAGTGTTACAATCTTGCAGTCACTTACAATGTAGCAGTTAGCTAGAGCAAAGAATCTTTTAACAAAACTTTTCATAAAGGAAGACTTTTCTTTTAGTACTTACATCAATGAGATTATTACTTACTACATTGAAATTATTTTCCTTCTAATTTTGTGTTGTAATTTTTCAGTCTAACATTACTGTCCGAAGTGATAGGTGGGCAATGCTCAGATGAGTGGAGTATTCATTTCCAGTTGTGCAGCTGAAGGATGGATGGATTTGTGAGGTGTTTTGTTTTTTGTTTTTTGTTTTTTTTTTTTTTTTTTTTAGCGGGAGTTGTTATATGACACAAAATCCCCAAATCAATATTCCATTTTTACATTATACTGAAACTTGGGGGTTTTGACTCAGAAATGTCCAAGTATCTTAATAGCTGATATGACTTTTTTGCAACTCTTTTGTGGTTTTCATGCAACCACACCTGCACCACAAAGAAAGTCTCTAGCCCTAAGGGGTAAGGGTAGACTCAGACCAGAAATGATGCTGATGAAGTGATAATAAAAATCATGCCTAAAGCTGCACCTTTTTTAGTTGTTCCCTTTCTGGAGCAGAAACCTGTCTTAAGCAACCTTGGGGTCTTCACAGAGAATCTCTTGGTTGTAGGGTTCTGTTTGAACCAAGTAGGCTGAAAAATTGTAACCACAGATCAAATGGTTTTGTGACTGGTGGCAGGAAAAAGAAATAGTGTTTTACAGAAGGGATGAAACCTTCCATATAAACATATTATCAGGACATACAAGTTGAATATGCTATTCAGAGGTAGCCACTTAGTTCTGAACAAAGTAGCAAAGCCTATAGGAGCAGTACTGTTAGTACTGTGCTTCCTGTGGGTAACACATTGAGAAACTACCTAGATGTCTTTGCAACCCTCTGCATTGGGCTGTGTTGAATGCAGGTGAGGTGGTGATCTTTTAGGAATTGCAGATTAGTAAATTCCAATCCAGATTCAGAAATTTTATTCTCTGTGAGAAATAGATTTCAAAGGTCACAATTACACAATGGTAAACTGGGGAAATACTTGAATCCTAGCAGTATTGCTGTATCAGATTTCAAGTCATGTCTGAGAAGGTTTGTACTGTCAGTAATGCGTACTGATGGAATTTCATAAACACTTAAGATCAAATAGCTTCTTTCAGTTCTATTTGGTCTGTAGTTTGTGCTCTTTCTCTCCTGGAAGTACATGGGAAGAGCCTTTATCTCAGAATCAGTGTAAATTCAGAGGTAAAAGCTTGAATTTGGTTTTCAAATATAACAAATTGTTGCATGAAAGCATGCTGCAAAGCTAGTCATAGTAGTGATGTAACAGCTTCTCTCTGGTCACTGGCAACACTGTCAGATCAAAGGGTTAAAGAGCTGCAAGGTAGACAGAGATCTTTCAAACTTTTTTTTTATTATTTCCCTTTTTTATTTTTTATTATTTTTTCCTTATTTATTTATTTATTTATTTATTAGAGAACAAGTGTCTCCTGATTAGGTACGGGTGACTGTAGTGTTGCCAGGTAAATGAATGAACCTGGCCAAGGCTAGAAGTCAACCCTTTGTCTGGTTACAGTGACTCAGGTCATCTAGATGCAGTCCTGCACTTCTTGGCTGCATTCAGTGTGTTGCTGTCCAAAGATGGAAAAGAAGCAGTGAGTCTGTGCTTGGATTGCTGGATCATGTACAATGCAACTGCTCAGTTTGTTGGCAAGGTGAGGAGCAGTCTGTCCCCTGCAAATCCTCTGATTCAGATCCAGGTTCTTGTGTGTGCCATTTGGTAAAGAGAGAAATCAAACACGGTTTAATTATCCTCTTAGTCCTTGGATCTATCTGCAGTATCCTTAGGCTTAGTCATTGTAGGAGATGTGTGGGTAATTCGCACCATCTTTATTCCAGTCAGCACCGTTTGGGCCAGTGTGTCTCTGTTGCCAGCTCAAGACATTGATGAATAGCTTTCATTTGTTATTCAATGGCTTTTAATTTTACCGTTGTCAGCCTGAAGCATTCAGAAGTCAGTTCCCAGGCATCACGAATTAAATAAATTCAGACACTTTCCATTAAAAGTCGTAAGTCTGGGGCTAGATTATGTTTTCAAGCTTCTCTTGGTAATCTTCAGACCTATAAACTTTATTCCATGTTTGAAATGAATGCTCCAGGTGCAGTTTGATTCCAGGAGATACACTTGGTGACAGGGAAGAAAACCACAACTGTTTTAATTTAGGTTTTCCTTACCTTACAATGTATTTATTTTCTGATCACTGCTTACCTTTTTTTTGAAGCAAAACTTTTCTCTAGTGGTAGAGACTGTATTAAGATTTTTCTTCCTAAATCAGTGTGTATCAAATTTTGATTTAGAAGGTTGATTGCTTTTTGTGGTGATGTTGTCTTGTTGCTTTTTCTGGAGATATACTAGCCCTGATAAATCTAAATTTTATTATTTGCTGTGAACCAAATGTAGAGGAAACATAGACAGCTTCCATGTGGTTAGAGGCTGGGAATGTAAACTAATGAGAAAGTAATTGGAATAAAAGAAAATAGACCACTGTTGTCCTTTCTGTAATTCATGGTCGCCTTTGTTTTTGAATTCCTTCTCTGCCTAGCAGTGTGGTTTTGATAGATGTGTCCACCAGGGCCTGTAGGAATTCTATCTTGGAGCCTACCCACAGGAAGATGCAACTACTGGCTAGGTTGGCTTTACGCTTAACACTATTGATTTGGTGCTGAATTAAGTGTATCTTCTCCAGGAACTGCACCTGCCACCACTTTGCTCAGCTGTGGCTTACCAGTTGCCTGACTGCCTTTTCCAGTTCTTCCCATTCAAACCCAAAGATCTGTTCCATGCTGAAATCCTAGGTATCAGGGAGGAGTGTAAAAAGTTATCTCCCACTGTCTAATAAGCTCAGTTCCTTTTACTGCAAGGTGATGATTAAAATATGCATGATTGATTATTTAAAGATTTATTTTTTTCTTTCTTCACTAGTGGGAATGTTTTACACTTACCCTTGGAGAACTGCTTGCCAATAGCTAGGCATTTCATAATTTGCCAATCTGCATCTGTAAGAGTGATCTAGCATTAATATTTCACTAATTTTTTTCAAATATATAGCAGCATTTCTCCCAGCAAAGCATGAAACGTTGCAATAAAGATTCACAGAAATGTAGGCTGTTAAACTGTGAATTTAGTCTAATTCTCATGGAAGACCTTGACCAAATTATTGATGAATTTGAAAACAGCAAGGTTTGACCTGAAATAAATAGTAGGATATATTTTGTGTAAGTTAATGCATGCATACAGTATATTCATAATCTTCTCAGCTGTACTATAGAGAATCACGCAATGCACAGAATCATCTAAGTTGGAAGGGAGCTGTTGAGATCATTTAGTTAACCCACACCTATTCAGGTAGGGACAGCTAAAGCAGGTTGTCCAGGACTGTGTCCAGAAGTGATTTGCGTATATCCAAGAATGGAGACTCCACAGTTTCCCTGGACAATCTCTTTCTGGTGTTTAACCATCCTCAGAGGAAGAAGTATTTTGGTGGGTTTTTTTTTGTGTTCAGGTGGAATGTCATGTGTCTTAACTTGTGCCTATTACATTATAGAAGAAGCAATGTTTTAACTTGAATTATAAGTAGCTATTTGTAGCATTTAGTGATTTTT
The DNA here is from genome assembly GCF_037157495.1 of Lathamus discolor. Taxonomy (NCBI): domain Eukaryota; kingdom Metazoa; phylum Chordata; class Aves; order Psittaciformes; family Psittacidae; genus Lathamus; species Lathamus discolor. Next base: position 70,598,321 of record NC_088888.1, on the reverse strand, counting down.
AACATTGTAATTATTGACTAATTTTTTATTATTTTCATAATGTTATATTTTATAATGTTATTTTAGAAACAAGCGGTCCTAGAGCCTTGTTAAATTTAATGGGTTTTTTTGTATTGTCATGTATACAGATGTTGTCTTAGCAAAAGCTGAGTTCCAGTTTTCTCCAATGAATTAGGCTTGGCACTGTTTTATATTTCTTAAATGCAGTGGGCTTCTAGTGATTGGTATGCAATTCACAAACTTCAGTTTGGCATTTAGGAGTGTCTCCACAAATCATCTTGTGTTTGGTTTTAGGAGCAGTATTCACAAACCCCAGAGACTTGTTGAGCTTCCCAGTTTAATGTCCGGGCAGTGACAGATTCTCAAGAATGAAGATTCTCAACAAGCCGCAAGAAGTTTGAATGTATATGAAGGGAAGGACAGGAGGTCACTTTAGCTGATAGGAAAAAACTCGATGGTATTTGTGTTTAAAATTCCTCACTCTTCTGAAAGTAAACACTTAACTGTAGCCTTGCAAAGTCTTTAGTGGGTGCCTATGTTCACAGTGCCCTTATGAATTTCAGCAGCAAGTTGTTTCACAAAAGAAGTGGTTTACTTATTTCTTTTGAAATTCAGCTTCTCCTGGTTTGTTTTGATCTTGTTCTTTTTTTTTTAATAATCTAATAATTGTTGTTGCAGCACCTGGCTAATAATGGCTCTGAGTTCAGTTGTCCTTGCTGTGATGGGCATTTGAAACTATTTCTCTTACTTCCTACAGTAAGTAAAATAACTGTCAGACTAGAGGCAGAATTAAGTACACATGGGATGATTGATTCCCTCCTGCTGTTGTGGTTTATTGTCCAATGAAGAACATGCGCTTTGGGTCAGAAGGAGAGTGAGTAAGAACAGGTATATCCATTATCTTGTGATGGAGGGGGTGTTCTGGGGATAGGGAGACCTGGTTCTGTCCTGGGAGCTGGGACCAGAATGTTGAATTGGTGTTTTGAAAACCGGCTGTACTGCAAGTTTCATGTGCAGGCTGGTGCACAAGTATGAAGGAAATGGGAGATTTGTGTTTACTTTTTCTTATTTGGTCAGCTGTAAAACAGAGCTGATATAAAATACAGATGTTCAGGGTTCTCTGGTTAGAGTATCTCTGCATTCACTGAGTACTTCTATGTGTTTCCGTTACTGAGATGAGGTTATTCTTTACTGCTTCCATGTATTTATGAAAAAGAAAATGTAATAAATAGAAAACCAAATTTTCTAAAATTACCTATGATGGTTACAATCTTAGGAGTTTGCTACAACTTTGAATATTCTAGCACACCACTTGTGCTTGATGTGAGGATTCAAAAGCCTTGTTTGTGCTGGTAACTTCGCTCATTCCAGGCCAGAACTTGAAACTCAGACATCCCTCTTAGTCAAACCATTACAGCAATCTCTGGCAAGGTCTTGTCCAGAGCCATCTAGTGCTCTCCCAAAACATTTCCAGGCATAGCCTGGGAGTTAGTGGTTTTCCCCATTTAGTTGTTTGGATATGGCTATGTTGTTTTGGGAGCCACAAGAGAGAAAATGTGGGCTAGTTGTCTGTATGGGCAATGAAAGCAGCACTGACACAGTTAAATTGGTTTATACTGATGAAATTTTCCCAGCCTTCTGAAGATGCATGTGGGTAAAATTATCTACACTTCCAATGAAAAAGTGTCTAGGGTTTCTTTTGGCCTGGTAAAGTATATGAAAATTTTCATGCTCATTTAACGATATAAGGTAAAATTGATAGTGATTTTAGTGAACAGTTACTGTGTGACTTGAATAGATTGTCAAAACAGAAACGTGGAGGTCAGTAATCTCTTGCAGTGGTGTGGTGTTTGGAGAACTGCCAGTTGGTCATACTGTTATGTACAGGCTTTTTTCTTTTTCCTGATTCCTGCTGTTGAAAACACTCAGTGAACAGCAAGTATTTTGTGCTATTGCAATTATGCTGAAGTGGGAGGGAAAGGACTCCTTGAAATAGCCTGGTCACTGTCCTGGAGGTAATTATCTTCAAGTCAAGTTCTGCCACCCCGTGGCTACTGAAGGTCATTCTTAGAAGATGTATGATTACTTAGCTACTGGTACTCACAGCCTTTTCCTTTAAGATTGATGAATGGTTGTTTTTATTGGTTTTTTTTTTTTTTTGAATATGAATATTTTCTCCACAATATCTTGTGGAGAAAGTTGAAGGACTACTGTAGGTCCCATGGGGATATATAAACTCTCTGTGCTTTCACTGAAAGATATAAATATTCACTGGCAATGCCATTAATTATAAATCTCATGATAGTGTAATATGTAGACACACAACTGGTCACCTGGACACCTCAGTTGTGCAAGGTGCATATGCAGTAATCACTTATGCTTTTCTTAGGGTTTTTGTGTGGTTTTAAGCAGCAAATATGATCAGTTATGTTCCAGTCATAGATATAAAATGTATAAGTTAATGTAGACTAATTGCCAAGATTATATACTATCTACAGTACTACATACTTCTGTCTGACATAAGTGTTCCATATGCAGATTTGAAGGGGTTTCAAAAACATGCCCATGTATTTTTGAGTCTTACTATTCTAGAAAAGAATGATGGTTGTGTTCAGTAAAAACACCTTGATGATCATGACAGTTAAAACTCCAAGGCTTATTTGAGTGAGGCCTTGATGAAGTTGACAGCGTTTCAGAGCATGCCTCGCTCTCGTGTGGCAACTTTGGTGTTCATGTCTAGAGTTATCAGGAGAAATAATTATGATCTCTCTAGTTAAATTTATATTGCTTTCTACTATAAAACATTCTGACTTAATTAGAGAAAACATCAATGTTTTGCAACAAACACGCCAGATTTCCCAGAAGAAAAATGCTTAGGTTTAAAGAATGGGGGGGGGGGGGGGAGGTATTCTGTTAGTTTTTATCCAATGAAAATGCAAGTGAAATACCAGAAGAAAGTTCAGTTACAGACTACTTAAGTCACCCTGTCTTTTCTTTTCTTGAGGTCTACAGGAAAAATCTTGAAAGCATACTTTAGCAAAGTAACTGAAGATCTGGGTTCATACCAGCAACAATATGCCTTAAAATACCAGAGAGTTTTCACCCTGTCACTTTGTAATGACTGGGGACTCAATGTGTGATTTAGGTATTTCACTTTGAGAGTGCCTTGCATAGTTGTTGTTTCAGAAAGATGAGAAAATTAGGCAGTAGAATTATAGGATAGTTTGTGTTGGAAGAGGCCTTTAGAGGTCACCTAGTGCAGTCTCATGCAATGAGGAGGAACATCTTCAACTAGATCAGGATCAAGATGTGATGTTTTTGTCCCAGCCATTCTCTAACAATGACAGGGTCAGCTGTAAGGAATGCACTTCTTTTGCCACGTGAGTAATTAATTAGTATCATAGCTTAAATGATGGCAACAGTGAGTAGCCCTGACAAGCTAAGCTGATAGTGCACAATGTTATGTTATTACAGTTGTATAAAACTGATCTTTTTTTCAAATGAGAAATGTTAAACTGTATACATACATCCTGGAAATGAATGTATTTGGAAAGTCATCAGACTCCAAATGTGTGGCTTCCAGTAGAACTGTGGACTTTTTCCTTACACGGGTAGTATGCTACTGCATTGAGTTATATGATTGCATGCAGTTTTATCAGTAGAATGCAACAACCTTTTGCTCAAGTGGTAGTGTAGGTAAAATTTGCCTGAAGTCACACAGATGATCATAAACCTGGCTTTTTATTTTTTATTTTTTAATCTGAATGCCTCTTCAGAAAAAACTGTTCCAAATACTGATGTATCCAGATACACAGAAGGTGTAAATTTACAAAGAGGATATAGAGATGTAAAGATCTGGTTCTGCTTATACATCCTTTATCCCTGTGGTTTCATTTTAAATTTCTGTGGTTTAAAATCTTAATGATTCTGTGAAGTCAGATGGCAACTTGGTAGTCATAGACAATAAACTCATGACTGTATCTGGTGGCCCAAAGATAGCAATGACCTTTCCAGTCTCGCAGGAAAATGGTTTGTAACTAATCAGAATAGTGTAACAGTCTGATTTTGGTTTGGTTTTTCGTTTGTTTGGGTTTTGTTTTCTTGTTTGTTTTTTGGTTTGTTGTGGTTGTTTTTTTGTTTTGGTTTGGTTTTTTTTTGTGTGGTGTTCTTGTTTGGTTTATTTTTACTTTATAATTGATTTGGCTAGGTGTTTTCTTGCAATCTTTTGACTGACTCCTATTTTTCCAAACAATCTAGGTTTTCAATTTTTTTTTACTTCATTGGTATTATGTTTGGTAAATCTAAGGTATTTCTTTCACTACTATGAATGCTTTCCCTTGAAAGTCACTATATTAAGGCACTACATTAGATGAGAAGCTTGTGGTTGAGCTATAATTTCACTAACAGCAGTGGGAAGTGGCAGTTTTCCTCACACTTGTGATGTTCTTGAATGTTTTTGTATGGAATGAAGAAAATCTTTCAATCTTCAAAGGTCTCAACAAAAACGGGAAAAAGTAGTGTCTTCCAGGTAAGGGGGAGAAGTGCTCAGAAGAGCAAGTTTGCAGTCAAACTTTCTTTTTAGCGGTTTCCCTTTTGACAAATTAATATGAGAAAGGACAGCATTATCTTCTAGTTTTTTTATTTTGTGTAAACAATAAGCTCATATATCCCTTTCTCTGAAGCGACTTTTACCCAGAGAAGGTGAATTATAGCTTGAAATGATGATTTATTCTGACTTACAAAACCTAGAGTACTTTAAAGATAAAACAAAAAGCTCCTACGAATAAGGATCTAAACTAGGACAAAAATTGCCATGGGTAAATCTTAATGGTCTGTCCCTGTGTCTGTGACAGTCTCCTTCAAGATCTGCTATGAAGTCATTCTGGAAGGAAATGGATGTAGTGTACTGCTGATAGTTTTAAATGTTGCGTTTTCTTTTTAAATAAAGACCAAATTTAAACCAGATATTTGAAGTTGTCAAAGGGAAAATAACACTTAACAGAATACAAGTGCCTTATGTCACGACCTATCTAGTTGGTTTGAAATTTTGCTTTCCTATAGGAAAGAGTAACATGATGCTTATGATCCCTTCAGTTCATTTTTGCACCTGGTTTATGATGTTCTTTCTAATGGGGAAGCATGGAACAAGTGAAATTGGTTTTCAGTACTTAAACTGCATAATTTGAAAAAGAGAGCCTTGAGGGAAAGAAGATAACTAATTGAAGATAGCTACTTGAAAATGCAAAATCTCTTGAATTCTTTATATACTGAGTATTTCTAGTCTTGTTAACAATTTTTTTGCATATGAATTTTCATAGTTTCTGTCTAGTCTAGTTTGGCAAACTGCAAATGTAATGAAAGTAATGTTGATTCACTGTTTTCCAACGTAACTGAAGAGTCAGAACTAAGAACATTAATAAACATATCTAAATGAAATATTGCTAACTGAATTATACATTATCTGTACTCATGGAAAAAAAAAATCACATCTAGTGTGAAATGTTACATATCAACAAGTTTTAATGGTTACTGAAAACTGAGACAGTTTAGAAGGATAATTAAAAGCTACATATGTGGAATGAGATTAAAATCTTAAATCATAGAATGGTTGGAAGAGACATTAAGGATCATCTGTTTCCAACCACCCTGTCATGGGCAGTGACACCTTCCACTAGACCAGGTTGCTCAAAGCCCCGTCCAACATGGCCTTAAACACTTCCAGGGACGGAGCAGCCATAGCTTCTCTGAGCAGCCTCAGGGTTTGGCTAGCTGGTTCGAATGGGTGTTAAAATTGATAATTTAAAATAATTTTTTTTATAGGTAAGATTGTTTTAAGTAATGTGGAAAGAGATAAATGAGTGGCTTTCTCAACTCTAAAAAAAAAAAAATGAGGAGAAATTGGAGGGCTTTTCACACACTAGAGGAGTAATACTGAAATAATACAGTGACATTCTGTGAAGTTTAATGGTAAATAGATGATCAGCAACCTTATTTGTGATTAACTGGGTAAAAGTCTTCTCTGTACTACTGTAAAGGACTCCCCAGTTCCCTAACTTTCTCATAGCATTGTTTAATAGGAGATGAATAACGTAGATCTTCCCAGAAAGGCAAGCCAGTTTTTCTGTCACTGTGTGAATGGGTCTGAAGCAGCAGGAGATGTTGTGAGGAGCAAAGCAGTACCTGCTTTCTTCCACTTAAAGGTTTTTTGATAACCTGCTCTCCTACCTCACTCCAAATATGAATCGTCAGAAGAGCAGTGGTGTCAAATCTGGTTGCAATGAAGGTTTTTGTATGATAGCTGTGTGGACCTCAGTGAGCTGTCTGAAAGATATTGGGCTCAAATTTTGTGTTGCAAAATTTCACAGTTACGCTCTTTGGTGGGGGAAAAGGTATAATTTGCTGTGTAATTTTATGACCTTTCTTTTAAAAGGGTTCTGATGCTGGCTATGATTGCAAGAAAGGATCTTGTCTGTTTACGAAAACATCATAGAATTATAGTATGCCAGCTTGGAAGGGACCTCAGGGATCATCTGATCCAAGCTTTCTAGACAAAGTATGACCTAGACTAGGTGTCCCAGCACCCTGTCCAGCTGAATCTTAAGTGCCCAACATTGGGGAATCTACCCGTTCCCTGGGGGCATTATTCCAATGGCAGATTGTTCTCATTGTGAAAAATTTGCCTCCTGTGTCCAATTGGAATTTCCCCAGGAGTAACTTGTACCTGTTACCCTCATCTTTTTCCATGTGACTCTTTGTAAAAAGGGAGTCTTTGTCTTCTTTGTAGTAATCTTTGAGTATCTCTTGAATATTGTATTAAGCTGAACACCCTGAACTGGTAGCTGCCTGTGTTTCACTTTGATTTCTCTCAAATTGCAATTTGTCTTTTCCAAATTCCGGGGAAGGGCAGAGTCTCACTTCTCACACAGCAGCACAGTGTGTTACTTAGAACTAGAGGCAGATGAGAAGAAAGCATGTGGATGGAAAGAGCAGCCCAGCCAAGGCAGAAGAGGATCCTCCTCCGTAAACTGTGATAGCTAATGACCAATGATTAAGTGATCTGTACAACTCTGTTAAAACAGAATTTTCTGACTTCTAGATAGTCAATAGACATCCCGCTTTCCTCTAAACCCAATGTGGGGCTCAGGACATAGGCAAGGAGTGAACATTTTGAGATGAGGGACAGGTTAGTAACTGCTGCCTAGGATGTAATCACCTTAGTAAAGAGGACAGAATTAATTTCTTATTTAAAACATTTTTATTATTGTTTAAAAACATTATTTTTGCAGTAGGAACACATTTAAAATCAGGATTTTTCAAATTGCTTCATTTCTGATTTATGATAAAAAGTAATGCTTATGTTCGGTGAGTTTATATTGAGGGTGATTGTAGCTCGGTTCTTATTTGCATAAAGGAAATATGAAAATTGTTGATGAAACTGTCAAAGTGATACTTATTTTATGTAAACTTGAATTATGTAGAAAAGATATATTTTCAGGTTATTATTAATAGACATTTCCATTATGAATAGTTTTTTAATTTACTAGCTTTAAAGACAAAGCAAGCATGATTAGAGGGGAAGAAACGTGTCTGAGGCACCAAATCTGAAATACAGGGCCTGTTTACGCACAGAATCAGCCCTGTGATAGTCTGGGCTATGAGTTAAGTCCCTATTTAAAATTGCAAATATGAGCTAGGAAAAAAAAAGCTTATTGGGGGATAAATAGTGAATTTTGTGGCATTCAAGTTTATTTTCTGCAATGAAGTAGACTAAATGAGTTTTGTTTTGATTTCCAGTTCCCTTCCCTACCTTAATCTAATCCATTTTCTGTTGGCTTGTAGTTTCAAGAACTTTCTTTCCTGCAATTCATTTCTAGAAGATGGGGGTGGGGGGTGGGGGGTGGGAAGATTAAAAGTGTAACTGAAATTCTCTCAGTGCCTCAGATGGATTCTGTGTAAACCTTGAATGTGGTATTGGCTCCTCGAGATTAATTTAAATGAATGAGAGCTTTCTCTGAAAAAGGACACATCCATTCTGCCAGTAAATGCTTTTTGGAAAGAAACTGCTTTGTCTAGTATTTCCAAACCAATATTGCAATCAACTAAATTAAAGGATGAAATACTGCTTGCTTACATACTGTTTTAATAATGTTTGAACAAACAGTTCTTGAGCTACACTGCTAATTTGGAGAAGCAGCGTAGCCTAACAGTATACGATGGATGCAGCAGAGTGGCACACTGTTCCAAGATTTCCTCGGAGAGTAAAAACCCTACTTTTTACTCTGCTGCATGGTAAGACTAAAAAAATATATAGAAAGACTGGCACTTTGTGAGGCTGCCACAGAACAAACCGTGGTTTAATATGTTAGATGGACCTGATCATTTTCATGGACAGTGTGATTTCTTTAGAATCACTTATCTTTGAAATCATAGAATGGTTAGGGTTGGAAAGGACCTTAAGATCATCTAGTTCCAACCCCCCCCCACTGTGGGCAGGGGTGCCTCATACTAGACCATGTTGCCCAAGGCTCTGTCCAGTGTGGCCCTGAACACTGCTGTGTTTTCATGAAAAAATACTGATCTCCCCACATGTTCCACCAAATCATTGTTATATTCTTTCAGCAACAACTAAATCTTTCAGATTTTTCATTTTTGTAATTTTCTAGGATGTGAACAAATTAATGAAACAAGAAAATTAAAGTTATAAAATAGGATCAGTGGTTAGTGATCTTCATTATTTGTGTCTCAAAGAAATATGTAAAATAAATATTTTAATGGCAAACTTAGCATGTATATCAAACCTAAGATCTAGAAAGTGTTTTCTGTTTGGCCTATATTTTTGCTGTTAATCTCCAGTGTAATGGAGTGTTTCACTAGAACAAAAGGATTTAGGTGGAATTAAAGTTTTCCATTCAAACTATAAGTCTTATCTTTAAATTTATAAACTAATCTTTTAAACCAATTTAATTACTTAAAGGAGTTAAATAGACAATAGAATGTCTTAAACTTTCTAATGCAAAGAGTTTCCTTGTATATCAGACAGTTTACATAAAGAAGAGAGATCCAGCTATCTGAAACAGAAGAGCTCTTAGTACACACAATTTTGGAGCTGTCAGACTCAGTGCATCCAGGCAACAGGTCAAAGTGCCTGTCTTTTTTTACAAGGAGAAATAAATACATGAGAATTTCCAATTATTAAAAAGTTTGAGTTGCATAAAGTAATTCTATATGGCTAAACAAAATCAGTGCAGTATAGACTAAATTATTAAGATGCTGTTATAAAGTTATAGTACTCTTGTATAATGTGATGTAGACTTAATAAAAAGTGAGGCATGCTGCACTGGCACTGGGGAGGAGACAGGATGTATGGCAGAACTTAAGAAAGCTTGATTTGTCTGGGTAAAACATTGAGTTGAGTATAGGACTGTTTAATTAATACTTTTAAGACTAGGCCTTAGTTATTTCCCTTGTTTTGGCCCTTCTCCTGTTTGTTTTCACTGCTGCTTGGGGTTTTTTTGTGGGCTAGAGAGTTTGGACCTCTTGAAATGGTCAGAGAAAGCTCGAATTTCTTCCCGACTAGTCTTGGGGTGGTGTAGTATTTCCTAACTGCAGCCAGCAGTATCAGGAGTGTTGGACATTTCTTGACTTAAAAAATAGGCAGATTGGAGAAGATGAGGAAAAAGAATTGATTAAAGTTTCCTGCTCCTGTTTATAAAAATGTGAATTGGGCTCTGCTGTTTGCAGGAGAGTTTACCATTATGAAAATACTTGCTTCCGCTGTGCCATGATGAGTAGGGAGGAGGTTGGCCTGCTGAAATTCCTGATGATTTGGTTGAGAAGCTTAACAGTTTATCGAGCTGTACTTCTAGTGGTGTTGACTCTGGATCATGAGAGGGACAAAAATAGAGAGAAAGCCCTTAGTAGCCTGTCTTCACTCAAGGGCCCAGTCAGGCCCATGTTTTGACGTACCCTTGTGTGTGATTGCAGGGTGGCAGAAGAACAAGTCCAACAATGTGGAAAAAAGGCAGTGTATCCTAGACATGTTTTGCAGACCCTGATGAAAGCCCCCTTGAAAATGCTATCAAGCTGTTTGAAGGCATCTAAGAGATTTTTTCCTATTCTGAAACTTGCATTCCTAGGAGAAGAATGGCCATTTTTCCTTCATTCTTCAGAAAATGTTAAGTTCTGATCCCTGAGGCTGAAAAAAGTACCTTCGTTCAGATGTGACATCAAGGTGGATTGCTTTAGACTGGGAGACTGGCTAATAAACCAATGTGCTATGATCTTTATTCTTATGCAGGTATTTTGTATAAATATATATATGTTATATTTAATCAGAATGTCTGATAAGTATATCTGCATAGACTTGATTATTGTAAAAGTTCTCATTTGATTTATCTCAATATTTGGGCACCTCTTTGGGTATATTTCTGGTTTCTGTTTGTAATGCGTTGTTTTATGATACAAGGAATTCTGCATATCTGAGGAGAGTTGCTTCTGGCCACTGTCTCTCCAAACAACAGAGTTCAAACCTTTTATTTGGATGTCCATATTCACAGCTGTGGTGTGAATTTTTGCTCTAGAATCCTTTGTGCCAGTATGGGCAGCACTGGAATTCATATGGATGTTGTAGTGGTGTAATAGTTACACGTTAGTTCTGTATTAGCAGTTCTAGCGCAAGACTTGCGCTATTTAAGGACCTAGTTAAAACTTTTGTTTATGTAAGTCAACTTAACTGCTGAGTTTCCCCTTTTGGTACTGACAATTGCAAAGTTAGAACCAAAAAAAGCCCCTTGCTTTGATGACTGGGATGTTGCATAGATCACATGAGTGTATACATAGCAGGTGCATTGATCAGGAAATATTTGCTTTGTTAGTTGCCCACAGCAGGGCCACTTACTTATTATGCTGTGTTTTTCTGTCTCTGGAAGAGTGAAGTGAAGTGTCTCAATATAACTAGAAATTAAGGTGATGGTGAGAGTGAAATGTTCTGAAACCATCACTGGGAAGCTCTTCATGCCAGTTTGCTGAGCATCCAGCTGAATCATCAACATGAGTTCTAAATGACCTCACCACCTTGCTCAGCATTATGGCCTTTTTGGAAAAGGGAGGAAAATAGGAAACATCTCCATTCTTCAAATTTTGTTGAATTGTAACTCAATGAAATGAAGTATTACATTAAATGATCCACATATGGTTTAAATAAGCAGCCAAAGAAAGCAGTATACCTTTCTGTTGACTATTCCATTAAAATCTACTTTTTCTTTTATACATGATGTATGGAGTTGAAATGCCATGTGTTGGCTGTGCGGGCTGTTACATCAGTTAATAATTTGACACACAACCCTGTCTTCAAAAGCTTATTTCTTTGGACACTTCAGCTGTTGAGATTGTAGCTTTCTATGCCAGGTACCTGTTCTGGGTTGAAATTTTAGGGATTGCTCTTTTTGAGAATGAGATGGAGAAAAACTGCATTTTATATAGCTAAACACACAATTGTATATGAACTGAGTGGCCGTTGCTCCTTCTGTGGTTTAGAATAAGGACTTGAAGTCTACAAGGAATTCTTAAGAGTGTTCCTTCTGTTGTGTTCCTAGACAATCAGCTAAACAATGTTACCAGACTCCAAAATTAAAACTCTTGTGTGGTCCTTCCACTGCGGTGGTGCAGGTGACAGCACTTGCCAAAAGGTACATGTCACAGTGCCTCTCTGGCGAGTAAAAGCTGTAGTTTTCTCTATAGAATGAATTGTAATTGAGGGGAATAAGAAAAGGATTAATTGGCCTTTCTTGCAGGTCATTCGTTTGTTTGTTTACTGGCTACCAACTAAGGGCTTAATTCTGCCTTCATATATCTGTTGCAGAGTCTCCATTAAATTAGCGCTTTCAAAGTATTAGAAATTGGGCTTTCAAAGTAAAACTGCCAGTCAATGTAAGATTCACAGGGAAAATTATCAACAAACTAATACAAGCAAAGAACTGGATTATTTGCACTTTAATTAGTAACACTACAAAGGGATGTTTGTGGTGTTTCAGTATTGATCTTGGTGGAAGCCTCTGATAGCACTTGGAATAGGGCATAATGTTAATTGGAAAGCAGAAAAAAACCCTTGTAGTAAATATGACTACTTTTACTGGGAAACACTGGCAACCAGCAGTGTCACCTTATTCAGGTATTGGGAAATTGGTGTAAGACCTGTAATTGTATGGCAACTTTTGGGGAACAATTTTTTGTTACAATAGCCTTTATCCTTTTTGTTACAAAGTAACTTTCAGTAGTCATTAAGCAGCATGGATTAATTTATGTGGTGACTTAAATATTTTGCCTTTTAAAAAAAGCTGTAGAGTTTATAAGTCTGATAATATCGCTTGTATGTACTGGACTGTTTGTATTTGCCAGAAGGTTTGTTCATAGAGTAATAGAATAACATAGGTTGGAAATGACCTTTAAGATAACCAAGTCCAGCTGTTTATCTAGCACTGCCAAGTTCATCACTAAACCATATCCCTAAGCAACACATCTACACGGCTTTTAAATACCTCCAGGGGTGGTGACTCTAATGCTTCCCTGGGTAACCTGTTCCAATGATTGACAACCCTTTTGGTGAAGAAATTTTTCCTAATATCCAATCTAAACCTTCCCTGGTGCAACGTGGGACCATGTTCTCTTGTTCTATTGCTTGTTACGTGGGAGAAGAGGCCAACACAGCACTCACTACAAACCTCCTTTCAGGTAGTTGTATAAAGTGATGAGATCTCCCCAGAGTCTCCTTTTATCCAGGCTAAACAACCCCAGTTTCCTCAGCCGCTCCTTGTAGGACTTGTGCTCTAGACTCTTTGCCAGCTTCATTCCCCTTCACCCAGGTTAAGAAGTACTTGGTCGTAGCACAGATTAGTCATTTGAGAGTGTTGCTCTGAGGAAGTAAGAGCTGCCTTTTGGAGTACACAGTAAACATATCCCCTCTCCACTACTAAATTGTGTTTTCAGGATAAATTAATATAGTCAAAGCATGAGTTCAGGTGTATGGCAAACCTCCTAGACCCTAGAGAGGCCTGCGAGATTACACTGCAAGAGATGTAAGATCTTTATAGTTGTATGTTATTCTGGGAGGCAAGCAAACACCTATAGATGCTTCTGGCTGACTCTTCAAATTGAAGGATTTTGGGGAAGATATTTCCTTCCTCACCACTTTTCTACTTTCTTGAAATAATATGTGTCCCAGAGTTTGAAGACAGGAGACATGCCTCTAGGGCAGTAGGTGCAGGAAGTTCAGATGGTAGGGTGTGAATTTCTAGAAAAGACTAGGGGAAAGGCCACTTTCAGACTGTGCTCAATCTATCCAATAAAATTTCATTTAATCTATATGGCATGTTTTTCTGAAAAAAGTTGCTTTTGAATTATACATCCTGAAAAGTATTGATTTGTAAGGCTGAGGCTGTGTATGCTTTGAGTTTTAATGTGCCTTTCCTTTCTCTCTTTCTAGCTGGAATGCTTGCTGCTTTCCCTGCAGGATTATAAACTTTGTTATTCAGAAGAGCAAAACTGAAAGATGCCATCTGAGAGGTGCCTGAGGTATAGTACTTGGTAGCATGTAAGAAGTTGTTCACATGTAGGATAATGTTTACTAAATCAGGTAACGGAAAGTAGAAATGTGGAACTAATGATTTTGTTCATTAGATAGGAATTCACATTATTAAATACATACCTATGTTATAATCTGCAAAATATTCCTTTCTTTTTACCACTTATCTCTAGCAAAAGGAAGCATGCCCGGGACTGATGTGGGAGCCATAGTCTCTTCATATGTTATCTTCTTTATGCCTTTGTCTATGCTTGGAATTTTTTATTGTGGTAGCAACTGGCATTTTGCATTCATGCACCTGAATTGGTGGCTCGTGATCATTTGTGTGTATAGTGTTCAACTACTTAGGACATATATTACTCTTTCAGTTCTTTGAAATGGCTCCAAAGCATTCTTTCCAAACTCATATTCCTGCCTTCCAGAATCTCCCATTCTCTTTCCCTCTTAAAGAATCATATTCATATACATGTACTTGCCACTGTAGCCTTTCTAATTGATTTGCGTTGTCCATTGTGTCATCAGATAATTTGTTATTTATAGTTTAATTAGTTTTTGAGAGCACTTTCAGGCAGAATTTATCAGTCTAGTTTTTTTTCTGCAGAACCTTGCACTAGTCTGATATGCTGCTGTTTTACTTAGTAGTTAACACTCACGGGCTGATATGGGAGCTCAGACACCTACCTGATGATATTAATGGGACATCATATCATTCCAGTTGTGTTCTGCTTTCCCTGCTATGTTTCTGCAGCAGAAGAGAATCAGGAATTCCTTGCATTTGATAGCTGTCAGGTTTACCAGCTAACTATCACTACAAGGTGGCCATGTTATGAGTCAATGACTTCTCATTCATAAATTAAAGTTAAATTGCCTTGCGTATGTATACATTCTTTTTATGTTGTTAATGAAAGGGTTACAGAAAATTGATTTTCTGCTTTGGTCATTGAATTGAAAGAACGATTATGATAGATTTAAATTTAAAACCAGAGACGCCTGATTTTGTGTGTGTGTGTGTAAGGATATATTCATGTCTTCGTGTATATAAAATTTCCCCACAAAAATTGCCCTAGTACCTTGTCCCTCTCATCTGTTTTCTGTGGAGTGAAATTGTTCTTTTCTTGTGGAAAAGGATTTTGACCTCTGAATGATGATGAAAAAAGCAGTGTAGGAATGTGGGTCTTGGTTCACAACACTGGGTGAGGGGCTAACAAAAACAGAAATAAAGAGATGCCATCTCTAGCTATACCTAGCTTTTTATACTTGTGCCAATTTGATTTAGTCACTTTGCTATAGAAATTACAGATATAATTGTTAGAAATAATTCCCTTGTATTTTAACAAGATACATTTATTGATAATTGTCATTTAGAATATCAGTGCTGTTCCACAAACAGAACAGCAGAAGGAAAATGAATCATTTGAATCCATCAGTTTGAAATGTATGTAGGGTTTGTCCATGTGTGGAACCTAAACTATTGGAGAGGGGTGAAATTCAGATACATGTTTTTCCTCTGTATTTCCACTTTGGCCTTCCTTTTTCTAGAAGTAATGTCTTAGTCCTTGGGTTTTTGTTAAAGATTAATTTGGATTAGGGCAAACAATCTGCAAGGCAGGTCTGCATTAGTTTACAGATGCCCAAGGTGCAGGAGTGGGATAGGCAGTACAGACAGTGTGTGTTGCTGGAAAAGGAGAATATAGCAGCCACACAGCTGCTGTATAGCATGTATGCAGAGTGAGTTACATGAGTGTAGTGGAAAGACAATAGCTTATTTACCTCTTAATAAAAAAAAAAAAAAAAATAATTTTGATTTACTTGGGAATCACTCTCTTGAAACTCACCTTTAGTGAAAACCTAGATTCTTGGGTAATAAAAGTTGCTTTAGTCTCACGGACTTCAAATAAACTGCATTGTGTTGTACCAAAGAAGATTTGCAGGTTTGTTTGATTTGTTTCTCTTTGCATCAACAGTTATATTGTCTTTTCTGCTGTAGAATAAGAAACTGCAATCAGACAGTCTTAGGCTGGATGACATGGAAATTTGTATTCATACATATTCAGAGGTGGTAAGCCTTAGCATTTTAAAAACAAGCACACATCCCTTCCCCAACATAAAACAAACAAACAGGAAAAACCCCACAACACTTCATAAACGTGAATGACCTGAAATCAGTAATGAAGTGTATCAGACCTGAGCAGGCCATCTAACATCCTTTTTAGTAGGACCAGTATGACATATATGTATATATATATATATATATATAGCTTTCCACTAATGAATCAGTTTAAGTTTTCTGTCAGTCCATTGGCACTTAGGCCCCTTATTCTTCTCACTTAATTCTAAAATTATTCTGAATTAATCCTATGAGTCCAGCTGGCTTCCAAATGAAAATCATAACAGTTGAGATTTTTAAATTCAAGTATATAGTCGGGTTTCATAATACTTTGTTTTACTGAGCTTTTCTTGTTATGTCTATACCATATAACGTTTTTTGCCTGACAGGGATCATGATTTTTTTTCCATTCCAAGAATTATCAAACAGTCTTGTCAGAAATATTGAGGAACTTTTTCTAAGACAGAGCCTGCTTATTTCCTTTTTTTTTTTTTTTTTTTTTTTTTTTTGACGAACTCTTTCTCTTTTTGCCTCTCAGTGTTCAGGAAATGCTGACAGGTCAGAGGCTTTGTCAGTCCAGCTCCCACAACGATGCTGTTCTGGCAGCCCTGAACCAACAAAGAAGTGATGGCATACTTTGCGATATCACCCTTATTGCTGAAGAACAGAAATTCCACGCACATAAAGCAGTCCTGGCAGCCTGCAGTGACTACTTCCGAGTAAGTGCAAAAGTGTATTATTATTATTTTTTTCTTTTATTATAATGATATTAAAATTATCTAGGAGGGGCAGGGCAGGGATTGTATAGATACCATACTGAACAAGCTTTAAATTTGAGCCTATGGAAAAGTCAGGACTGTTGCACATTCAGTAAAATACACGACTTCAAATATCCACATGCATTCATAGGAAAGAGATGTTAAGATTATTAAGGGTTTTTTATTATTATTTATGATTAGTCTTCTTCCATCACTTAATAGAGATAGGCAGTACACTTCTGCATGTGAATCTTATGCCCTAGTAAAGTCAGAAAGTGGAAGATTTTCAGAGCCTTGGGCAACATGGTCTAGTGTGAGGTGTCCTTGCGTGTGGCAGTGGGATTGGAACTATATGATCTTAAGGTCCTTTCCAACCTTAACTATTCTATGATTTTATTATTATTATTATTTTTTTTTTTTTTTTAGAACACAGACATTTGAGATGGTTGCAAGTAGAGCATGGAAGAATGGGCAGAGGGAGTTTAAAGGTTAATAAATGCAATCTGAGCAAGCTCAAAAGTGGATTTTTTGCACGGATATAAATGGATACTCTCAACAAGGGGGGCACAGTAGTTTCTTAAGGGTAGTAAAACTTATTTTCAGAAACAAGCATTTCTGAAATGTGAAGATTAAAATATTCCATGGGAAATCTAATTCAAACACTTAGCATGGAATATTGAACCCAGGTGCTAAAATTGAGGTAACTGGAGAATTGAGGTTTCTAATAGGAAGAATATTCTGTATATGAAGCAATTGTACTAACATTCATTATAATGCACCAGTGCAAAATGTTGGACTGTCTATAGCTCTTCAGTTGACTGGTGTTTCTAAGCATGAGTCATCCTATTGCTATTCAGAGACTAAAGCTGAAATTAATTTAAAGGTCTGTTTTCTCTAACAAAGTAAGTTTATTTAATATTTTGCCTGCACTGTAATTGCCTGCTGCAAACTTCTTTATGGTGACCTTTTAGTTTTGTTACAATAGTAATACAGTGTATGGCAACTGTTCTATATCCTTGATTACCTGAGCAGAATTTTTATCTTACTGTCAGCTCTGCCTCTCTCTTTCAGTTAGAATTGAGAGTTAATTTATTCTGTGTACTTCAGAAATATTAACCTTGATGTTACTTTCACTGTGGTGATGGTGAGCCAATTGATTGCTGTTTTTTCAAGCCCGTCTGCATGCTTATGTGTTCTGATGCTGCTGACTTTGTACTGCCATAGCTGCTAATGTTGCTTTGTCATGGTGCGCTGGCCTGCTGTAACACAGATTGTTTACCACTGTTTTCCTTTTACCCCAGTGCACAGAGAGGGATTTGGAAGCTTTCTAGCTCTAGCAAGTGCTCCATATACTTGTTGATGATAGATATACTACAGGGCTGCTGTTCTGGTTTCATTTAAATATTTTAATAAGGGTGTCATATAATTCCTCTGCACCTGTGATGTATATTGCTTCAAGAGGTCATCATACCCTGTGCACGGAAACATCATAAAGTGGGCAGCTGTACCCACTGTTCAAGTAGTGTAGTAGGACAGCTTCTACCTTGGTCACTTACTGATTATCTCAAGATTTGAGGCACTGTGACTCATCTTGTTATTTCCAATTGAGTTACTTGGTATTTGCTGGACAGTTATTGCAAATTAAAATCTTAATGACCTACAGAAAAGAAAAAAACAAACCCAACAGTTTTACAGTAGATCAGATTGCTAATTGCTAAGTAAATATTTTCCTATTAAAAAAATACTGAGAGAATGATCAGTGCAGCATTTGGTAATTTGATCTGCCTCAAAATTGTTATAATTTGGTAGGACGCATTCTTTAGATATCAGCTATAAATATGGAGCTCATGCTTTCTGAAATCTACCAAACCACTTCTATTATTAATGGGCAAAAAGCCTTGTTAGAAAATTGTGAAATGAGATTTGTCTTCTGTAGGAAGACAGCAAAAAAAAGTTGCTACATGCTTTGTTCCTGATTCTAATAATGTAGAAAAAGCAAGAGTTGATTAAAAAGCAGTAGTGTTTTGTATTTAAACTGAGATTATTAATGATTTTATATCTAGGGGGATTTTGTCTAATTTGGGCTATCCGAGTATTCATTTTCAAAGATTTAGGAGAATGATGCCCAGCTTCATTCAGAGTCAGTGAAGAGAAATGGGCATTTCCAGAGGATGATAAAGGAGGATAAAAGATTTATTTAGAATGAAATGAATGACCATCTGGAAGTGCCAGATCTTTCCCCACTGGCTGTAAAGACCAGACTCCCATGTTTCAAATTTAGCTGCTAATATTACATAAGATGATTTCTATTCTTAGTTTTTCCTGGATTTTCTTGGGGGAATTTTTGGCCAAACCTTGCAGGTTTTCTAACCTTGAAGTCATTTATGAAGAAGTAACTGCCATGGAAAGCTTACTTTTCACTAATTTTTGTGAGATGTAAGCTCACCCACTGCAGTAGATGAGATTCTGAGAACATCAGATGTTGGAGTTGCCTTGAATAAAACTAAGATGATACCACTATACATCAGTGTGACATGCAGAATTTACCTACCATAGTTTGTGCTTACTGCAGCTCAAAGATTTGATTAGTATACCAGCCCTATCTGGAGAGGCTGTTGTCCAATTCTTATGCTTTCACAGACTGCTCCAGAAATATGTTTAATTCTACACAGGCCTCCATCAGAATGAATAATGATTTTTTTTTTTTTGTTTTCTCTTTTTTAGCCAGTAGAACAGCTTGTACATGAGACTGGATATTTGCTTTCTACAGAGCTTTTTAAGGTTTTTTACATGTTCGTTGTCTACTTTGATTTAGATAGCGCTACTTCTGGAATTGTGTTTGGTTCAGTCAGCTGAGCAACATTTTTGAACTGTTTTTTTTTCTTCAAATTACCACTTTTCTTTCTTTTACTGCAAAGAAAAGTTTGTTAACACTAGAAGGGTAACTAAATATGTGTCATGTCACAGATTGAGGAAATCGGAGCCATTTTGTGTGGAAGAGCAGAGAAGGTCACAGAGTTTGCCTTATCAATTTGTCTTTGAGGTTATAGTCCAGAATAAAATTTTCATTTGCTTAAGTAAGACAAGATGCAGACCTGAACTTCAGCAAGATATTAAAGGCCAGATTCTTGGATAATAGCCGGCCGTCCCTTCTTCCAGTTGATCTAGTTAGTCTTTTGTTTCAGTTATGCAGCAACATTGGAATTTAAATCCTAAGCAAAGCACCTGAATTGAGAATTTATTACATTTGTACAAAAATATTGTGTTTTTTTTCTGTAAGCAAAAAATCCATTAGGAAATTGCATATAAAGACTGCACGAAAAATACAGTTAAACTGCATGAGTAGAAACCCCCTGAAAATTAGGGGTTTGTATTTGTTTTCTCTTCAGAAGGAACTCTTCTTTCAAAATGAGCTAAGGAATGCAGTAGTTAGCTCCATGCCCTGAAAGATTCATATGAAGAACAGTAAACATAGATATTCTTATGAATTCTTTTTTAAGCAGGAAGCAGTGTTTTAGGCGAACTTTTTCATACGACATGCTGTCTATTGCAGTGAGACAAGGCAGTTGAGTTAGTGAGTATGTGTGCATTGTGATAACTCTCTCAAGCTAAGTCATTTCCAATTAAAAGATTCTTTTTCCTTTTTCCCCTCTGGGAGCAAAATGAAATGTTACTGCATGACTTCATTAGTAGGCATTTACAGTGTTGGCAGGTGATTATATAACTTCAAGATTTTCTTGTACAAAATGCATTGGTTTTCCAGTCAGAACAACTTTCTTCTTCCTTATTTTTCATTTGAGTGGGTTTATAGTCACAGGGTTTTGATCTTTCTCAAAAAGATGCAGATTTTCCATGTAATCTGGAATAGATTATAAAATGTCAATAATATTCTTCCTTCCCTCCCCCCAATGATTCTTCTTAGGAGAATTTTTCTTCTCTGAAATGAACTAGTAGATATAAATTTTGCATATAGACTTTGTTATTATAGTTGGCATAGTTGATTTGTGATTTCTTGTCAGGGTTTTTTCTGTGCTGTCTTTCCTCCCTCTCAACAGATAGTTTCTTCTTGTGTACACAACACTGCTGATTGTTTGTATTTGCAATATATCATGTTTCTTGATAAGGTTAGAGAACTAATGTTTAGCAAGAAATCCCTGGGGTATGAAAGGCTGTAGGATGCAATAGCTTTCGAGGTCGTCTTACAGGAATCATAAAGAGGAAAAGGCTCTCCCTAACACGTCTTAGGGTTAAATCTAAAGACCTGGCTCTGAGAAATCAAAATTACTTTTGCTTTTGCAGTATAACATGGTTTTGGTTTTCAGTATTTTACCCTTGATGTACACATACCAAACAAATGGCATTTTCCTTGCTGTTGTACCCTGGGAGTGCTGCTACTTAGAAATTGTCTTTCCAGATAACATTTAAAAATATTTCTTTCCACTGGTCCAAATTAACTCGTCCTCTAGTATTATCAAGTCATTACTGAGACTTTCATGCCGAAAGGTGCTCATACCCCATTTTTAGCTTCTTATATATCTAAACTTTTCTTGGGATCATTTTAATTTTGTTTGTTGGGAAATGAGAACTGGGTGCTGTTGCTTCTCATTAGGGGGGAAAAAACCCCATAAACTTGCCTAAAATAAGAAGAGGCCTCTATTTTTTTCTCTCTTTCAAAGTTGTACTCCTAGCATAATACAAAGGTTTAAACACAAATTAGAATTTTGTTACTAATTATTCAGTAATCCAGTTACAGTTGAATGTAAATAAAGCAACGCATTCCCTCATTTAAAATATTTTTTTTTTATTGTAGGCACTGTCAATGGTTTTGCTAAGTTTAATCGAATCACTGGAAGCAATGTAGCATGGGCAAGTGTGGGGTGGCTTGTGTGAAAAAGTTTTAGACAAATATTACATCTGAAGTATACACAAAAATGGATAGCAAATGTTGTAAACCTTTGTAAATAAGTATTATAATATTCTCTGAAAGTGGAGAAAGTAGGGAAGTATATCTGTGTTATTTTACTGTGTTCATCCTTATCTCTGCAATTAATGGGTTTTTATTCTGTGAGTCTATGAAGCAATTTTCCTTTGCTGCAGACAGAATTCCCACAGCCCAGCAATGTGGGTGCTAGCAAAACCATTTACAAGATCTTCTCTCTTCGGTATTCTATTTTTGAATTCCCAACAGTTGTAATGCTGTTGGAGTGAATATGTTTCTGTTGCAATTCGCATTGAATGTAAATGAATTATTTGCAGTTCTGCCAGTGTTGGATGGTAGACAAAACGGTGTCTTACTCTCTGAGATATCCTCTTGATTATTTTTATTCTTTTTCTTTTTTGAAGTCCTTATGCAGTAAGTGCACCATGAGTAAGTATGGCAGAATCAACCCTGCAGTTAGTGAGATAGGCCATAGGAGACTATCTCATTGCCTCAAATTAGTGTTATAAAAACATGTGGTGTTTGCTTACTATTTAGTTGATATATTTTTCTCAGTTTAAAAGCAGGATAGAAAGGAATCAATGTAGCCCTGTTGCGGTAATTGCCAATTTTCTTTACCATCTTCTTTGCTTGCTCCAGGCTACCTTGGTTCAATTTTGCAGTGCTGCTAAACAAAGTGTTTTGAAGCTGGGTTGGACTCAGCTGCAATTTCTGTGTTGCTAAGTGTCTGCCCATGGAAAGACAATTTCTTGTGGTAGAGAACTGTTTCATGTCTATTTTCTTCTCAGTCCCTATAGTCTGCTGAAGAAGTCTTATATTGTAGAATATCATTGGATGCAGTAGACACTCCTGTATTTTGCAGTCTCCATCAGTGTCTTCCTACACAACCCCAGGAGAAATTAAAGCTATTAATCTGTGGGTGTAGTGAAGCTGAAAGCACCATAGTGAATTATTTGGGCACAAATACACAAGCACAGGCTACGGGCACAAATACACAAGCACAGGCTACAGGCACAAATACAGGCTAGGTGAAGAAAGACTAGAGTGCAGCCCTGAGGAGAAAGACTTGGGAGGTGTTAGTTAACAAGAAGCTCAACATGACTTTGCAATGTACGCTCACAGCCCAGAAAGCCAACTGTATGCTGGGCTGCACCAAAGGAGTGTGACCAGCGGATTGAGGGAGGTGATTCTCCCCGTCTACATCATTCTCGTGAGATCCCACCTGGAGTACTGTGTGCAGCTCTGGGGCCCCCAGCATAATAAGGACATGGACCTGTTGCGAGTGTGTCCAGATGAAGGCCGTGGAGATGACCAGAGGCTGGAGCACCTCTCCTATAAAGGCAGGCTGAGAGAGTTGGGCTTCTTCAGCCTGGAGAAGGGTCCAGGGAGACCTTACAACAGCCTTCCAGTACCTAAAGAGGGCCTGCAAGAAAGCTGGAGAGGGACTTTTTACAAAAACATGTGTGTAGTGACAGGAAAAGGTGTAATGGCTTTAACCTGAAAGAGGGGAGATTTAGATTAAATATTAGGAAGAAATTTTTTACTACGAGTGTGCTGAGGCATTGCAGCAGTTTGCTCAGAGAAGTTGTAGTGGCCCCATCCGACCCTGGAAGTGTTCAAGGCCAGGTTGTTACAGGGCTTCAAGTAGCTTGGTCTAGTAGAAAGTATCCCTGCCTATGGCAGGGGGTTGGAACTAGATGATCTCTAAAGGTCTTTTTCACCCCAAACCATTCTATAATTTGAGCAGCATGTCACTTACAGAGTCAGTGATTAGGACCTACATACCATTTTCATAACTTGAGAAGTATCCAAAGAAAGAGGCAAGACTGCTGAAGAGCTAAAAACACAATCCGTATCATAGAATCATAGAATGGCTAGAGTTGGAAGGGACCTTAAAGATCATCTAGTTCCAACCCCCTGCTGTGGTCAGGGGTGCTTTGTACATATAGCTGGTGTTAGGATATTTTAACATTACTGAAATTGCTGGCTTCCTTTTGGATGCTCCCTCAATTCCCCTTCAATTTTATAAGGAGAATCCCATCACAATGCATATACTTTCACCTCTTGCATTGCACATCATCCTGGTTGGAAGTTTAGAGAAAATACTTTTCTTTAAACAAATCTTTCAATTGTTTGTCAACGGTGCCATTATTTCCACACCCTGTTCACAACTTCATTTTAATATACTGAAATATGATTTTAGCTAGTTTAATTCATGTCACTGTAGACCTTAATCTAGTAAGAGGTTGGATTTAAGAAGTGGAACCTCTACATTTGACTGTCCTGAACAGCTTTGTAAAATGCTGCTGATTGCTTATATTTGGCAGGAGTTAATCTTCCTAAGTCAACCTGTTTTCAGACTTAGTCATCTAAAACCTCTCTAAGTCCCAATCCACTCTTACTGGATGATATACTGTGCAAGTGGTGAATGAATTATAGAATAGTTAGGGTTGGAAAGGACCTCAAGATCATCTAGTTCCAACCCCCCTGCCATAGACAGGGACACCTCACACTAAACCATCCCACCCAAGGCTTCATCCAACCTGGCCTTGAACACCGCCAGGGATGGAGTACTCACAACATCCCTGGGCAACCCATTCCAGTGTCTCACCACTCTAACAGGAAAGAATTTCCTCCTTATATCCAATCTAAACTTCCCCTGTTTAAGTTTTAACCCATTACCCCTTGTCCTGTCACTACAGTCCCTGATGAAGAGTCCCTCCCCAGCATCCCTATAGGCCCCCTTCAGGTACTGGAAGGCTGCTATGAGGTCTCCACGCAGCCTTCTCTTCTCCAAGCTGAACAGCCCCAACTTTCTCAGCCTGTCTTCATATGGGAGGTGCTCCAGTCACGCTCCTTTTGATGCAGCCCAGGATACAGTTGGCTTTCTGGGCTGCGAGCGCACACTGAAGCCGGCTCATGTTGATTTTCTCATCGACCAGCACCCCCAAGTCCTTCTCTGCAGGGCCGCTCTGAATCTCTTTGCCCAATCTGTAGCTGTGACTGGGATTGCTCCGACCCAGGTGCAGGACCTTGCACTTGTCATGGTTGAACTTCATAAGGTTGGCATCAGCCCACCTCACACGCATGTCAAGGTCCCTCTGGATGGCATCCCTTCCCTCCAGCATATCAACCGAATCACACAGCTTGGTGTCATCGGCAAACTTGCTGAGGGTGCACTCAATCCCACTGTCCATGTCAGCTACGAAGAGGCTGCAGCTACTGCAAAAATGTATGAACAATTTTATGTTTGTGTGTGTATGTGTGCAAAAATGAAATTATCACTTACCATCTTAGACATGTGGAGCATTCTCAGGTACTGTTGAAAGAACCTGTCTTTCCAAGGTCATAGGGTACCAGCTATAAAAATAGTCAACGAATGTACACAAAGCCCATGTGAAATTAATATTACTGACTCTTAGGGTGCCTTGTGAAATGCATTTTCAGAAGCTGTCATACCCGCCACTCAAGGATTTACCTAACCTCCCACCTAAGAATCTTACCTTGGTTAAATTTCAACCGAGAAGGAATATGTGTCAAGACTATAGAATTTGAGAATAATTAAATTGATGTCATCATGGTCTGTTGCTTTGGAGGGGGTTTGTTTGTTTGAGATGAAGGAAGAGCCAAAGACTACTGAAAATAAAATGAAGATATGATTTTACAGAGTGATAGCTAACAGAGGACAGAGCTCAGTTGATGGTGAAAGCTACTGTGACAAATGACTGCCATATTAACACAAGCTTGGTTAGCCAAGTCATCCTTCTTTTATTTAGCATATTCACAGAATCACACAGAATAGTTTGGGTTGGAAGGGACATGCAATGGTCATCAGTCGGCCCTGTAATAAGTAGGGCCATCTTTAACTAGATCAGGTTGCTCAGAACCACATCCAGCCTGGTCTTGAATGTCTCCATGGATTGTGTATCTTTATTGTTAGTGTTTAACTGTATTATCAGTAAAAGGATGTGGAAAACTGAAGAAAAATGGTCAGTGAGATGGTTTTACTCTTTGGTCTTAGTATGAAGCAATTTAATAAATAAGTTAGTGGGAATTATGGGTACTACTTTAGCAAAATTATGCTATATTCTGACTGGAAAGCAGGATTTCTAATAATAATGTAAAATAGGATTCCTTTTAAAGGATATGAAGGGTATCTAGTTCAAACCTTCATAAAATGAACCATTTCAAATTTCAACAGTAGGATTCTCGTATAACAAGTATGCTTTTACAATTAAGCTGCAGAATAGAAAATTGACATAGTTTACTGTTGGTTAGAACGTTTGGATGCTAGTGTCTAATGACATTTACATCACACTATAAATGGCTTCTTAAGAAGCTAATTATAATAATAACTAAGATTATGTTACTCCAGTTCTGTTGGATTAAGCCTTGCTGAACAATTATTTAGTTAGTAAGAAATATGTCTTGATGGTACTATATTAAGTATGCTTTTAAAAATAAGCTCCTTAAAGGTGTCAATGATTTGATCATGGTTTTTCCCTGCAAAAGTAAATCACAAGGAGCTTTGCCTCCCTGAATGAAATGTATTGTGGTAGTTAAAATGCTAATTCTAGAGCTGACTTTTTTTCCAGTTTTATTTTGGGCTTGCTTTTGATATCACTTGCTAAAATCATCATAGGACAGGAACAATAGGATTATGCATTCACTGGGAAGCATTAAACCAATTTAAGCCAAAATTTGCAAATGTGACTCATACTTTTCTGTGCTTGACTGGAGATGCTGGAAAAAAAAGTGGCTTTAGTTGTGCTGCTCCCTTTATATACCAAAAGACAGGCCTGTTTAAGAGTGACTATTGTTAGGACAGATTGTACATTAGTGGGGATTTATGCAGTGCTTTGCATGGCACTGTTTTTACAATTCTGTTTTCTTGCTTCTGCCACAATGAAAACAATGATTTTAGTATTCAGGACCACCTGTGATGACTGACTTATTTTGAAATATTGGAACTAATAAGGTTACTATGGCTGTAGCAGCTTACTTTTTTTTCTTTAATTATTCTGGTATGGGGTTGCACATGAAAATTGTGGGATTATTGAGTTTCTACTTCACAACTTCAACTATTTTTGAATATGTCTCTAGCGATGAGGCAGCAACTCATTAGCAGTGTGCTACAATGTATCCTTTTTCTTTGTGTCATAAATTATGTTTGTGCATCTAAGCAGCAATTTGAGGAAGACGCATTACACTGACTATTAAGCTGACTATCAAAACATAAATAAGGTTTGATGCAGGTTTAACCAAGAAGGCAACTTCTTAGAAACAAATGCTTATATTGTTTTTATTTTGACTGGGACTGAATATTCTGTGCCTTTTCACAACCAAGAAAACTACCTTGTTCTTGCTGGGTTACTTCCCAAAACAGGAAAAGAAAAAAGCCCTGCACCCTTAAGCCCTCTAAACTGTAGGCTAGATCTTTACTTCAGTTTTAATTACTTATTTCTAAATATAATAAGAATGATATTTTTGTATTAACAGTGCAATGCAATAAATGCATTGTGTGTATCATTGATTTGGTAAGCTCTTAGGGACTCTGTAATCATATATCACTGTCTGACACTGTGATGTACTAAAGAAACACGAAAGGTTCTGTGGAATTTTCTTTGCATACAGTACTATATGTGAGACTTCAGTATGTGCATAAAACCATGTTTTGCTGCTGAGATTTTCTTTTATTTCTTCTTATTTCTATAACTATATATTCTCTTTAAACTGTGAATGATATCTGACCTTTTCATTTTACAGGATTCATTTTAGTTGCTTGGCAAATGCTTAAAAAACAGTATTTAGGCAGATTTCATTGAGCAGATGAATTACAGCAGGCTCAGTTATCAGTGACTGACACTATGTGACATTTTCTCTGGGAATTTGTATAGAACTTTTTGAGAAGAATCATGTAATGAGCCTCTTAATCACATTTCATGCCATTGGTATTGATAGATATGTTTTTCAGTGTGCAAGACTCCAGAGGACATGGCTGATGATTGACTTAGGATAGACAGGCTTAAACTGGGAGGAAAACAAAGCAAACTATGACATGCCTAGTTAAGAACAAGCCTCATTTTTACATGTGGTAAAGTAACATTCACATATTAAATTACTTATTTGGATAAGGATACATTACCATTGCATATCTAGAACATAGCTGATACTCAATGTGGACATCATCATCTGTCAAAGTAGTAGTTTGATTCCTGTTAATTCATTCTGAATATTTTCCTTTGTGTTGTGATAGGTGAAAACAGCTAAGAGGAAATAATATTGCTTAATGTAATGAAGGATTAGAACATGAAGTTAACACTTTATTTCTATTACATAAACAGTGAGTTGTTATTTTTAGTATGAACTACAAAGGAGAATATTTTGGCCTGAAAGACCTTAAAGTCCAAATAGATAAGACAGTCTCAGGATAGGATATGTATGAGTGACCTATATATGATAGGCTTAGGTCCCAAATTAGGAAGAATGCACAACTAAGCTGTTCCATTGATGCCAGTAAGATTTCTCAAAGGCTTAAAATTACATATAAAGTAAAAATGTCTTGAAGTGTCATATCATAACTGAGCTCCCTGAGCAGTGTAGGAAATTGATCCGAGATCTCAAAAGTGTTAGTTTGCTTTCTTCATAGTTTTTCTGATGCATGATTTAAGTGTGATCAATTTTCTGTAAAGAAAAAGATATGAAACGGGTGAATATAGAAGTGCATATACTTGGGAAGTGAATTTGAATAAAACACTGCACTTAATGAAGATGCCTATCTATTTTAAAAATAATTTTAAAGAGATCTCAAGCAACATAATTGTGGAATTGTGGAGGCAGAAATTTGAAATTACAATTCTGTTCTTCTAAGCCAGTAAAACAATGTTAGGTAGTGTTAGTTACTTTCAGAATTCAGTGCATGGAGATAAATAGCTAAGGAAAACCTTGGCGATGTCATTGATCAGTTCTTTAACAATTAGTTTGCTGGATAGACAGAATAGATGTTTAATCACTTTCAAAATTGTTGTAGTGTTCTTTTTCAGCCGTAAGTATACATCATTCTTTTTTGGGTTTTTTTTCAGACATGTTTCTGAATTGGGTGGGAAAGTTTGTTAAATAGTTAACATGACTACCAAACAAGTTGCTTGGTGCATTTTAATTTTTTCTTGTTGAGCTCAGCCTTAGTAATAAGAGGCTGGGTGGGATGACATACTTAAAGTTTAGTTTATGGTAAGACTAATAAGAATATTTTCCTATAATATTTGACCAGAGTGCTTACAAAATAGTTGATAACTAGTAGGAAAAGTGATTCTTTTAACACAGTGCTCTGTACTGACTTGGAGATGAGAAAGCTCATGTGTGTTGAGCTTAACTTGTTGTTAGTGTCTTCCTGGATGTTCATCTTTTTGAGTGTGGTGCAATGAAAGGAACTACAAGAATGCTAGTTCACTGTGCCAACTTTCCACTCTCCCTATCTGGTGGTGATTGTGAGGAAGTGCAGCAAATGCTTATGCACTTTACAGTAGAGAATGTGTCCAGTTCCTGGATAGGCACACAAGAGCAACAGCTGGAGGTAAAAGCAGGCTCTTTCACATCAGTTGCAAGAGCTTTTCACTGCCAGTTAGTCAAGGACGAAAGGTGACAGGGTAAGCTGAGTGGGAGATGTACTGAGTTAAGATATATTGAGCAAAACAAGCAGAAAGCTTTGCTGAAACCCTATGAACATCATGTGAATGCAGCTTTTAATGCAGGCAATTCTAAAATATCCCAGGACTTTATTATTGTGCTTTCTATTCCCTGCTAAGTTGGTGGTTGAACAGAATTTGTATAGGTCAGAGCTATGCCTTGGTGGGAGGACCAAATGTTCACTTTGTATTGTAGTGGACTTGGAACCAGGGCTGCTATTGATTGTCAAAATGGCGTTTAAGAGGGAGGAAATTTGGAAATGTTGCTCTTTGGGTTACTAAAGATTGCTGTAGTAAACTCAGCTTACTTTCTGGCTTTGAAAGCTTACATTTCTTTTGAAAGTTGCATTTAGAGTTGAAACAAAGAGAAATAGATAATGATGAATGTCTCTTCACAGTCTTGCTGAAGGAACATTTGAGATATTTTAGAGGTAATAGCTATGTACTGGAACCATGTACTTTCCTCCTAGAAGAGCTAGGGTATTTCTTGAAGGCAGTCATTTAAATGGTCATTTGCTCATCTCATTTGGAACACACCAGAAAATTTGGCTAGGGGCTGGTGTAGCTGAAATAAAGGATGAGCATAAGAAGGTTAAGATAGACACATTGAAGGCATTTTGTGTGGATTCAGCCTCTCATAATTGGTGATCTGTAACTGTTTGGTTTTTTTAAGACCCACTCACCTAACACTTTTAAACTGAATATTACTTTACGTGTGTTCAGAGAAGTGGAAGAAAACTCTGGTTCTTCTTCTATATAGTAATTTGTCACAGGAAACAAACTTAAAGGTGCAAACATTTCTCAGTTTATTGTTGCCATCATTGTTTGTAGTTTTCATTCAAGAAAAACTTATCTTCAAAAGTTATTTTTCTCCTAAAATGAATACACTAGAAGGACACAATTCAATCTTACCTCTTTGACTTTCATTCTTCAGTTCACTCAACCCTTTACACTTAGGATTAAAGTTTTCGCCTATTTTGGGCATCTAGGCTAGGCTACTTGTTTAGGCTTCCTGTTCAATTAGAGAAGAAAAGATACTTCATCCCAAGAAGTTCTGTAAATTGGTGCCTAAACATACCTATTTCTGTCTATTGATTACCCAGAAAACACTTTTACTTATTTTGTTATATAGCTACCTAACTTCAGATACTGTTATTACAGGCCCTGATGACAATTTCCTCTCCTTTTCTGTCAAGTTTCCAGGCATTTTACCAGTTTCTCTTATATCCAGTATTTACTCTATGTATCATATTACTGTTCATTTAATGACTTTATTAATTTCCTTTAAATATCTTTAAATGTTAAACAGGTTTTATACAGCTCTAAATTAGAAGCCAATGGTTACCTCAGTGTTTAAATATGTATATTATATATATATAAAATATATATATTAATATATATAAAAAATATATATACTATATGTATGTCCTGGTATATATAAAATCATAGAATCAAAGAATAGTTAGGGTTGGAAAGGACCTTAAGATCATCTACTTCCAACTCCCCTGCCATGGGCAGGGACACCTCACATTAAACTAAGATACCCAAGGCTCTGTCCAGCATGGCCTTGACCACTGCCAGGAATGGAGCTTCCCTGGGCAACCCATTCCAGTGCCTCACCACCCTAACAGTAAAGAATATTTTCCTTATATCCAATCTAAATTTTCCCTGTTTAAGTTTTAACCCATTAACCCTTGTCCTGTCACTATAGCCCCTAATGAAGAAAAGAAGAAAGGAAGAGTAATTGTGGTGGGTGACTCCCTTCTGAGGGGAACAGAAGGGCCCATTTGTCGACCGGATCCACCCCACAGGGAGGTCTGCTGCCTGCCTGGGGCTCGGATTAGAGATGTTAAAAAGAAACTCTCTGAACTGGTGCAGCCGTCTGACTACTATCCGCTGCTGGTTTTTCAGGTTGGCAGTGACGAAATTATTACGAGGAACGTAAGGGCAATGAAGAGAGACTTCAGGGCCCTGGGACGGCTGGTTAAAGGGTCTGGAGCGCAAGTGGTGTTTGCCTCCATACCTGTTGCAAGCGAGGGTGAAGGGATATATAAGAAGACTCTGCAGGTTAATGTATGGCTACGTGACTGGTGCCAAAGGCAGGGGTTTGGGTTTTTCAGTCACGGGCTGCTGTATGGGACACCTGGTTTGCTGGTGACAGGCGGGATACACCAGTCCCAGAGAAGAAAAAGGGTTTTGGGGCAGGAGTTAGCAGGGCTTATTGACAGGGCTTTAAACTAGTTATGAAGGGGGGAGGGGATTTAACTGGGCCTGTTGGGGACAAGCCCAAGAGGAACATGCTAGGGATTGAAGGATGGTGGGCTAAGGAGGACTATCAATCTCTTGTTTCACTTGTGGGAAAGGATAGCTTTTTAGACCCTGTCCCGCAGGGGAAAAAGGGTACTAGGACTGGCTCCCTGAAATGCCTGTACACCAATGCACGCAGCATGGGGAATAAACAGGAGGAGTTAGAAGTCTGTGTGCAGGCTAAAGGTTATGATCTAGTGGCAACTACAGAGACATGGTGGGACAGTTCACATGACTGGAATGTGGTCATGGATGGCTATGTCCTTTTTAGGAAAGATAGGTCAGCGAAGCGAGGTGGTGGAGTTGCTCTTTACATGAGAGAGCAACTAGAATGTATTGAGTTCTGTCCGGGGTCGGATGAGGAGCAAGTGGAATGTCTGTGGGTACGAATTAAGGGGCAGACTGGCACGGGTGATACAGTTGTGGGGGTCTGTTACAGACCTCCTGATCAGGACGAAGGAGTTGATGAGGCTTTCTACAGGCAACTGGAAGTAGCCTCGCGACTACATGCCTTAGTCGTCGTGGGGGACTTTAACTACCCCGATATTTGCTGGAAGACTCACACAGCCAGTCATTCACAGTCTAGGAGGTTCCTCGAGTGCATTGATGATAATTTCTTAATGCAAATGGTGGACGTACCAACTAGGAGAGCAGCGCTGCTAGATTTAGTACTCGCCCACAAGGAGGGTTTGGTCGAAGTGGTGACGGTCAATGGCAGCCTTGGCTGCAGTGACCATGAGATGGTGGAGTTTAGGATCCTGTGTGGGAGGAATAGAATACCTAGCAAAGCCACAGTTCTGGATTTCCGAAGGGCCAACTTTGGCCTCTTCAGTCAACTGCTAAGGGAAGTCTCATGGGAAAGTGTACTAGGCGGTAAAGGGGCTCAAGATAGTTGGCTAGCATTCAAGGACCGCTTCTTCCAAGCTCAGGATCGGAGCGTCCCAATGAGTAGGAAATCAAGTAAGGGATCTAGGAGACCGGCGTGGTTAAACAAGGAGCTGCTGGGCAAACTCAAGTGGAAAAGGAGAATCTATGGATTATGGAAGGAGGGGCTGGCCGCTTGGGAGGAATATAGGACAGTTGTTAGAGGATGTAGGGAGGCAATTAGGACAGCTAAGGCCTCCTTGGAACTCAATCTTGCTAGTCGGGTTAAAGACAATAGAAAGGGCTTCTTCAAATACATAGCAAATAAAACTAACACAAGAGGCAATATAGGCCCACTGCTGAACGAAGTGGGTGCCCTGGAGACAGAGGATATAAAGAAGGCAGAGGTGCTGAATGCCTTCTTTGCCTCTGTCTTTACTCCTGCAGACTCTCCCCGAGGGCCCCGGATTTCTATAGCCCCAGAAGGAGTCAGGACAAAGGAGGAGTTTGCTTTGGTAGATGAGGATTGGGTTAGGGATCAGCTATGCAATCTGGACGTCTGTAAATCGATGGGTCCGGATGGAATGCACCCACGGGTGCTGAGGGAGCTGGCGGAGGTCATTGCTAGGCCACTTTCCATCATCTTTGGTAAGTCGTGGGAAACGGGCGAGGTGCCTGAGGATTGGCGGATGGCAAAGGTCACACCAATCTATAAGAAGGGCAAGAAGGAGGACCCGGGTAATTATAGACCGGTCAGCCTTACCTCCATCCCTGGAAAGGTGATGGAACAACTTATTCTTGACTCCATCACTAGGCATATCAAGGATGAGGGGGTCATTAAGAACAGCCAACATGGTTTTATGAGGGGGAAGTCATGTATGACCAACCTTATAGCCTTCTATGAGGAAGTGACTAGGTGGAGGGATGATGGTAGAGCGGTAGATGTAGTTTTTCTTGATTTCAGTAAGGCATTTGATACTGTCTCCCACAGCATCCTCATAGATAAGCTAAAGAAGTGTGGGCTTGACGATCAAGTAGTGAGGTGGATCGAGAACTGGTTGAAAGGAAGAAGGCAGAGAGTTGTGGTCAATGGCGCAGAATCTAGCTGGAGGTCTGTGACTAGTGGAGTTCCGCAGGGGTCGGTGCTGGGACCGGTGCTGTTTAATATTTTCATCAATGACCTGGATGAGGGAACTGAGTGCACCCTCAGCAAGTTTGCTGATGACACAAAACTGGGAGGAGTGGCTGACACACCAGAAGGCTGTGCTGCCATTCAGCGAGACCTGGACAGGCTGGAGAGTTGGGCGGGGAGAAACTTGATGAAATTTAACAAGGGCAAGTGTAGAGTCTTGCATCTGGGGAAGAACAACCCCATGTACCAGTACAGGTTGGGGGTTGACCTGCTGGAAGGTAGCGAAGGGGAAAGGGACCTGGGGGTCCTGGTGGATAGGAGGATGACCATGAGCCAGCAATGTGCTCTTGTGGCCAAGAAGGCAAATGGCATCTTAGGGTGCATTAGAAAGGGAGTGGTTAGTAGGTCAAGAGAGGTTCTCCTCCCCCTCTACTCAGCCTTGGTGAGGCCGCATCTGGAATATTGCGTCCAGTTCTGGGCCCCTCTGTTCAAGAAGGACAGGGAATTGCTTGAAGGAGTCCAGCGCAGAGCCACAAAGATGATTAAGGGAGTGGAACATCTCCCTTATGAGGAGAGGCTGAGGGGGCTGGGTCTCTTTAGCTTGCAAAAGAGGAGACTGAGGGGTGACCTCATCAATGTTTACAAATATGTAAAGGGTAGGTGTCAGGATGATGGAGCTAGGCTTTTTTCAGTGATATCCAGTGATAGGACAAGGGGCAATGGGTGTAAACTGGAACATAGGAAGTTCCACGTTAACATCAGGAAGAACTTCTTTACTGTAAGAGTGACAGAGCACTGGAACAGGTTGCCCAGGGGGGTTGTGGAGTCTCCTACACTGGAGATATTCAAGGCCCGCCTGGACAAGTTCCTGTGTGATGTACTGTAGGTTACCCTGCTCTTGCAGGGGGGTTGGACTAGATGATCTTTTTAGGTCCCTTCCAACCCTTGGGATTCTGTGATTCTGTAATGAAGTATCCCTCCCCAGCATCCCTATAGCCCCCCTTCAGATACTGGAAGGCTGCTACAAGGTCTCTATGCAGCCTTCTCTTCTCCAAGCTGAACACCCCCAACTTTCTCAGCCTGTCTTCATACAGGAGGTGCTCCAGTCCCCTGATCATCCTTGTGGCCCTCTTCTGGACTTGTTCCAGCAGTTCCATGTCCTTTTTATGTTGAGGACTCCAGAACTGCACACAATATTCCAGGTGAGGTCTCACAAGAGCAGAGTAGAGGGGCAGGATCACCTCTTTCGACCTGCTGGTCATGCTCCTTTTGATGCAGCCCAGGATACGGTTGGCTTTCTGGGCTGTGAGCGCACACTGAAGCCTGCTCATGTTCTCATAGTTTCAAGTTCAAGTATCTCATCGACCAGCACCCCCAAGTCCTTCTCTGCAGGGCCGCTCTGAATCTCTTCTTTGCCCAATCTGTAGCTGTGCCTGGGATTGCTCCGACCCAGGTGCAGGACCTTGCACTTGTCATGGTTAAACTTCATAAGGTTGGCATCAGCCCACCTCACAAGCATGTCAAGGTGCCTCTGGATGGCATTCCTCCCCTCCAGCGTATCAACCGAATCACACAGCTTGGTGGCATCGGCAAACTTGCTGAGGGTGCACTCAATCCCACTGTCCATGTCACTGACAAAGATGTTGAACAAGACCGATCCCAACACCGATCCCTGGGGGACACCACTCATTGCTGGTCTCCAGCCAAACATCGAGCGATTGACCACAACTCTTTGTGTGCGGCCATCCAGCCAGTTCTTTATCCACCGAGTGGTCCATCCATCAAATTGATGTCTCTCCAATTTAGAGACAAGGATGTCATGTGGGACAGTGTCAAATGCTTTGCATAAGTCCAGGTAGATGACATCAACTGCTCTCCCACCTGTCCATCAGTTCCATAGCCCTGTCATAGAAGGCCACCCAATTGGTCAGGCAGGATTTACCCTTAGTGAAGCCATGCTGGCTGTCACCAAGCACCTTGTTGTTTTCCATGTGCCTTAGCATACCTTCCAGAAGAATCTGCTCCAAGATTTTACCAGGCACAGAGGTGAGACTGACTGGTCTGTAATTCCCTGGGTCATTCATTTTTCCCTTCTTGAAAATGGGGTTATATTTCCCTTTTTCCAGTCATCAGGAACATCACCTGACTGCTGTGATTTTTCAAATATGATGGACATTTTTCAAATATGATGGATATATATGTTTATTTTTACTCACAGCAGAAAGCTTATAAAAGGTCAATAATAGGAATTCCAATTTGTTTCCCCAGGTCACAGCAGTAAGTTACTTATAGGTTTGGTCCTTGTTTTATTATCTTTTTAACAGCATAACCATTTGTTCTTTTTATATGCATTTACCTGTCTCTCGAGGCTGTGTATGTCTTGATTCTGTTTCTTGTTTTCAAAAGGCCACAAGTTGTGTGGAATTCACTGAAGGAGTTTACTTGTGTAAAATACTATACAGCTTGGTTGTTTTGTGATGATTTACTGCTTGCTATGCCTGACATGGCTGTAAGATTGATGTGTAAAAATGAGGACAAGCTCATTACTCTCATGGATATGGAACATCTGAGTAAGTAAGAAAATGACTCAAAGGCAAGGAGCTATTTTGTACCTCACCATTGTGACAGTGAGCAATTTTTATTTTGGGGATTTTAAATATCATCTTGTGTTTCTGTGACCCCGCTTGTCTGTTCTTGTAGTTGTATGTTGTGAAGGAGTCTGTACATGTTGCTGCAGTGCTGCCTGAGTGATAAAATCAATCTATCTAGACTTTTTTTTTTTAATCTAATTGCACTTATTTTAACAGTAAGATATTATTCTTATTTGGTAGTATTTTATACCTGTCTTGCATTGTGTTTTTTGAAAGGTAAGTAATAGCAGAAGCTGAGCAAGGAAATTTAGACCCAGTGACTGTGCTAAACATATTTTACTCAGGCTGTTCTGCCCTGTAATATCAGATCTGGTCACATTTTAGTGTAGTCACCCTGTTGTTGTGTGCCATACAGTTATGAGCTTTTGCTGTCTCTTGTATCCTGTGATTGCAGAAGAAACCAACTTATAAAGGTGCCTTTGGCTGCTGGGGGTAAAGTAGTGAAACTGCATGTAAGTGTCCTGTCTGTTATATGCCCACCTACTTGCCATGTTATTTTGAAGTCAAACTTTCAAGAGTCTGAGAGTTGTTTATTTTTATTCCTTCTGTCCTTCCACCTCTTTTTTTACAAGTAATGAAGTGTCTGCCTGCCCCACAAAAATGAGACCATCCTAATCTGTGGCTTAAACAGTGTGATATATTCCACAAATGGAATATATCCATTGAAATGTTTATCTTATTGCTTTGTTTTTAATGCACCCAAGGGAAAAACAGACTACTAGCCTTGCATTAAAAGCATGACTGATGGATCTATTTAAGCTCAGAAAACCTCAGAGCACTTTCAGAGATGCATCTGAAATCGGAGTTTGACAGTCCAAATGTAACTCATTCTACAGGTACTGGTGAAATCTTAAGCCAGAATTTAATGATGCACGTGTTTCCACAGTTAAAACTACAATAGGCAAGTACAGCAGTGCAAACTAAAGACTGAGTTTGAGCTTAATTTCTGCCCATGATTGAGCAGCCTTTTTCATGCTGGATTAAACCTTTAAACCACCAGGCTAAATAGCAAATTTGCCTGCTGGTGAAGGCAGTGTGGATCACTGAGCAGTACTAGGTTCATCTGTTTTGGAGACTGCTTTCCTGGAGGCTAATCCAGGTCAGCTGAATGTGAACTGTCTGAGGACCATTGCAGACCTTATCTTTCAGTCATATGCTTTGGCCTTGCGCCTGCCCCCTGGAAAAAACAAACTGTAGCTCATACACATTATCAAGAACTTCCACAGAATACTCAGAGGATAGTATGAGACAAAATTAATTCCATGTAGCATATGGCACACAAAGCCATTGTCTTACAAATGTGATAGCCCATTGCACTATTAGACTATGCCTGTACTAGCAAATAAGATGGATAAGGGTTTTTCTGGCCTCAGGAGTGATTTGCACAGCATGGCTCATGCCCATGTGGCTAAACCTTGTCCTTTGTGCAAACAGATTGGCTTTATCCGTGTTGCCTATTGGGAACAGCCATGGCTTGAGTTATCCCCTGAACCATAGTGGGCTATGGCTTAGGCGTTCCCTAGGAGAGTGCTAATTGGCAGCAGGTCAAAGCCATGCTGAAAGCTCTGTTCGTCAAACACCATAGATGATTACAGTGACAGCGGCCTGAGCCTGCTGAGTTTACTAAGTTAGGTATAGTAATAAACCCTGTGTAAGACTATGCTGGAGTCTCTGTGATACAATAGAGGAATAATAAACAAAGCCTCCTAAAGGTAAAGTAAGTAAGTCCGCCAGTTCTTCACAGAAGTGATCTGTGGTCTACAAATCAGGTTGTTTCTTTGTATCTGTAAGCTTAACTGATAGTATGGGACATCAGCCCCTGATCAGTATAGAAACTTTATTAGTAACCACTCTGTCTTGCTGGTTCCTGTGTACCAATAGGTAGTGTACAGACAGTTGCTGCAGCACAGTCAGAGAATGCAGAGCATGCAGGATCAGGTATCACTGAGCATTTCCAGCCTTACTGCAGGCAGTCTGTGATGGAACCGAGTATACAGAAGGTGTGCAAATCCACCACTATGTAGACAGGTGTTGCTTTGAGACTTCACTCTCTTTATTCATGATTTGGTGTGTGAATAGAATATTAGCCAGAAAGTTAATTTAGTATTGAAATTCTGAGAAGAGAAGCTTGTCTGTTCTAGACACAAATTGCAGGTCGGCTTTTGCAAGGAGCAGATGGCTGATAGTACCTTGCAGCTTCTGGCAAGCCCTGGAGCCTCATGGTACCTATTAGAGCTCCTTTGATACATCTAAATGACAATGCAATGTCCAACTCTGATTACATTTTTAATAGAATTAGAAAACTGCCTGAGCTTGCTAGATTTTTTTTTCTTTCTTCCTATCTAGGTATATTTCATGAGTTTTGCGTTTGTTTGATAAATCTTTTCAACTATTTGAAGCTTCTTTTCTGTTGACAGTTTGGAAGAAGACCTGGTATCACTTTATTGAAATAGAAATTGCAAAAATACAAGGAGCCACTGTGTGATAAATGTCACTTTTGCTTATACTGGATGATTTCCAGGCAACAGATTTATTATAAAATTATGGTGTTTTAATGATGAAGATAATAGCATTTTCAGAAGAAATTATTTTTTGCAGGAAACACTTGATTCTTTAAAAAAGTTACCTGGGTCTAGGTGGATGCTATGTGCTAAACTGTTAGAGAGAGTAGGGCTTATTTTTTCTTTTTCCTTTAAATTCAGCAGGGCTCAGTGTACAGGCTGCACATATGAAATCCAGTGTGCTTGTTGGCTGCTTCAGTTTCTGCAGGTATCAGTCAGAGTAGAGACAGAGGGTGCTTTCATAAGAAGTGTTTCTTTATGAGAAATCTCCAAGTTCAGTAGCCTCCATAGAGGCATTAAGTTTGGCACAAAACCTACTGGGGATAAGTTTAGACTCTCTTTACTCATGACAGATGGTAGAACTGTTCAGTTTATTTGTTCACAGTTTACTGTCTGAAGACTGTGAGTGGTATATTTTGTTAAAAAACGTGTGGGAAAGTGACAATGGAAAAAAAGACTGATAAGAGGAGGGAAGGAGTGATAAGCAGGGGTACTGCAGCAGGAATGCAGGCTGAGAGGAAAGATCAAAGGGCAAAACCAGCCATCTAAGTTTATCAGAGATAGGAAGAAAAAAATTGTAATGAGGATCTAGAGACTGAGTAGGGTTGCTTCAGTCCAGGAGGGCACTGAAGACTAATGATCTGGCAGGTAAAACTGGGTGAAAGGACTGTGTCTCTCCTTGATGGTATTTTCAGAGAAGTTCCGTAGCACCTTATCAATCTTCAGTTTAGGTTTTATGGTCTGAGAAACTGGGGCAGTAACAAGTAAGGGGAGGTTGTAAATTTAGGTGATTGCATCTCCATCAATCCTTCTCATTCAATAACTTGAGTATTATTCACATTTTGGTCTGAGATGCTTACTTGGAAATGATTGTTTATAAAAGATGCTGAAATAACTGCCCCTTGTCATAAGAGTAATTGTGTAGGGCTTATTGTTCCTTCATATAATGACATTAAACCTAA
Source organism: Lathamus discolor (assembly GCF_037157495.1). NCBI lineage: Eukaryota > Metazoa > Chordata > Aves > Psittaciformes > Psittacidae > Lathamus > Lathamus discolor. The sequence continues at coordinate 70,558,776 of NC_088888.1, read as the reverse complement.
GTATTATTTCTAGTGGTGCTTGTATAAAGTCATTTTTTATTGAATGATACCTTATTGTGTGACTATTCCTATTGATTTCACCAGAATTACTTAGTTAAGAAGTATATACATCGACCAAAGGGATTTGTTTCAGGTTTTCCACAATAAGTTTTTGTATTTTTTTTGTTGTTAAAAGGACTCGGTTGCAAGATTGATTGCTATGGGGTTAGTATTCAAAACTTGTTATAGATCTCATTTTAACTTGCAAGTCTGTTGCTATTTAGAATTCTATCCAAGGACAAATAAAGGTTAGTGGAGGTGGGAAAATCAATACTCCTCTTCCAGTATTCTGAATGGGCATTAGTTTTTAATGGTTAGTAACATTTCTTTTCTTTCCATAGGCGATGTTCAGTCTCTGCATGGTTGAAAGTGAAGCTGATGAGGTGAATTTGCATGGTGTCACAAGCCTTGGTTTAAAACAAGCCCTGGACTTTGCATATACTGGACAGGTATTGTACAGCTCTTCAAACGAAGAGACACAAATTAAAGCAGACTGCAATAAAAACTGAAGATGACCTTTACAGAAGTACTAGAAATTATTTTCTTGTATGCTATTTGGTACAAAGTCTTTTAAGATATTACTTTTCATATACTGTTTGTTGGCTTGATTTCTTTGTTGGTATTTAGAGGGATTGTCTAATAAAACACTGTTTATGTGCATTGTTGCCAGCTAGTGAACCATGTAGGACTTGTATGTCCCTTTTATTGTGGCCAGGCTGTTCATAAAACCTTCATGTGAATTGATTCTGTATGCTAAATTACATGGACAGAAAGGAAAAATACCCTTGGTGGTTTTCTAATAATAAATATTTATAAACTCTACTGTGTTTGACAAATTATATAATTAAGGGGAAAAGTAGTCTTACTCTCTGGACAGATGCAGTCTAAGAATCTTTGTAAATGGTTATGGGTACTGTGCATGTTTATTGTAACATTTTTTATGATAGCAGGTTATGTATCATGTTACTTCAGAAAATACGAAGTGATGCTCCTTCTCCCTCTGATACCCCACCAAAAGAAACAAATGTCTATGTGATCTGCCATATCTCTGCACTGAACACTTGGACAGTACTGCTGTGTGACTTCATCTCAGTTCAGAATTCATGGATAGTGAGTTCAGAACATTGAGCTAGTTTTGCTTTGGACTCTAAAATTCTAGATAACCAAAGTATTTCTGGAAACACTGCTACAACAATTGAATCCATTAATGTATATCTATTTATTATCTAATTTTGAAAGGGAAAGCTTAAATCTATATTATATTACTCTGGAAGAGTTGCCGGATTGTATAGCTTTAAGGCATCTATATCCACACTGTGGATTGAGTATGTGGCCTTGTCATTTTTCAAAGGGAATTAAATAGAAATAAGGGAAAACACTTTTTTTTCCCCCTGTCTTAAAGGAGCTACTTTTTTTCACCAACCCACACAACAGTTATACTTTAGCATTGACCTTAGAGATTAGCACTTGAAATTTCTGTGTTTCTGCTGTTATGTAGATCACTTATTCAAAGATTTCTTTGATATAAATGAGAGACAGAGATATCATGCTATATTACTGAATAGGCTGAAGATCTCAGTGCATGACTTGTCATTGATATGATTTTTGGTTTTTCCACTTGAAAGTTTTGATAGGTCAATTATTCTGAAGAAGGAATTCCTGTTGCTATATGGAAGTATCTTTTGAGAAGATGGGTTGCAATTGATTTCTGTCTCACCCATCCTGTCTGCTGTGAATAGAGGTGTACTTCCCTATCATTCAGCCAATTTCAAAGTCTAATAAACCTGTGCAAAGTACGTTGAGAACCTTGAAAGCATGGATTTGGCTTTTATGTAAGCCAAGAATTCACCCCATGTTGCTTCCAGGACAGTATCCTCAGCTCACTAGTAAATGATATGTGCCTTTGATCCTTTAGAGACTTTGGAGTCTTTCATTTTCAGCTATAATCTACTTTGAATAAATGAGTGTGCTCCTTGAGTTAAATATAGATCTGCATGTATGTACAGTTGCTCATATGTATAAATGACTATAAGGGAAAGTTTGCACTCTCGTGTCTATCAGATACACCAAGCGCTACTTTGAAGCACAGAGAAATGGGAAGGATCCTGTAGTACTTCTCTCGTGAAGATGCTTTTGAAGCATATCTCAGTGATATGCAGGTCAGAATTTACAGTGTCAAATTTTCCTTTATCCTTAAAATTCTCTTCTGGCACTGGTTTTATATGTGTTGAACATTGCTTACGTACTGACTCAGGCTGACAGAATCTGGGTGAATGTTTCAAGGTAAGTGAGTGGGAGTAACCCACAAATGCTATTGATAAATAAGGGATTACTGCATGCTTACATCAGAGTTCTGAAAATAGGGTTGCATTTAGTTTGAGTCTGTGAACTTTTTCTGACATAAGAAACAGAAACTAAATATTTCTTATTAACCCAAAACTCACTTATGCCAATTACAACCTGATATTACTCTGAAAATGTAGGTATCAAGACATGATCTGTCTATTTTTAACATGTTTGGACAGAATCTTCATCCCAAAAGTGTATGTTTTTTTAGATAATGCTGTGGAACTGACAACATTTAGTGCCAGTCCTAAGGTATTGTCCTGGTTTCAGCTCTGACAGTTATTTTTTTCCTCCTTCCTAGTATCTGGTGCAGTACTGTGTTTTGGCTTTAGTCTAAGAACAATGCAGATAGCACACCAGTGTTTTAGTTGTTGCTAAGTAATGTTTACTCCAATCAAGGACTTTCTGACTCTCATGCTCTGCCAGTGAGGAGGGGAAGCTGGGAGGAATCAGAGACAGATCACCTGACCCAAAGTAGCCAAAGTGATATTCCACACCACAGACATTGTGCCCAGAATATAAACTGGGGCAAGTCACCCGGAAGGGCAGATCGCTGCTTGGGTTGGCTTGGGTATTGGTTGGCAGGTGATGAGCAATTGTACTGTGTGTCACTTGTGTTTATTGTTTTTTGTTTTTTTTCCCCCCCTTACCCTTTTAGTTTACTATTCTCTCCCCTTGTTATTTTCTGCATCATCATCATCATCATTAGTAGCAGTAGTAGTATTTTACTGTACTTTATTTATTGGACTGTTCTTTTCTCAACCCATGGGGTTTATATTCTTTCGATTCTTCTCCCCATCCCGTCTGGAGCAGGGAGGGGAAAAAGACAGGAGTGAGTTGAATGGCTGTGTGGTGCTGAGTTACCAGCTGGGTTTAAAATACAACAGGTATCCATGTCTAACAAGATAAATATTCAGTTTGAACTTTCTTCTCTTTATTTATTTAATACTTTGCTAAACTTGCATCCAGTTTGAAGTGTAGTATCTCAAATAAAACTTTCTATGCAAAATAATCTATTGGAGACATCTGGTGGAAATACTTCATATTGCATGATGGCAACTTTGGATGCCTGCAGTTTTTGAGTTATTAAAATGAAGAAATGTGATTTTTAGTATGACATTGCAATCTGAAATAAGATGGCCAACCTTGCATCCTTGTTGGGTTTTTTGATTTTATTTTTTTTTCTTTTCCTTTGAAATAGGCCTGAGGACTGAAAATACAAACTTCATCTTCCTGTCTGCTTATGCAGATAGTGCCTTACCATAATTACTGCTGGAAATATTTTGCTTTTAAGGGAAAATTGATTGTCCAACAGAAGAAAATATTGTTGTAAAGCTCAAGTTAATTATATTTAATATCATAATTCAACTGAATTGAGCCAGTACTATGGTCCTTAATCATCACAAAGAATTAAATGTTGATGTGGAAATAAATACTGAATAACAAAAGTAATAGCAGCAGAATTTGGTTTTGTTCTGTGTGTGTAGGCTCTCAGTAATACTTTAATAGTGATATCTTTGGCAAAAAATATCATAAACACATTCCTTCCTGGCTATGGGTATTTTACCGCATCATCCTCGTATTTGGTACTCAGAGATACAACTCTTTTCCTGTCATAGTTGACTCTTTACCTGTTGTAGTTGGCATATCGTTCCTTCATAAAAGAGCTTTAATGTCATTCTCTTACTTTACAATTGGCAGCAGTAACACCAGGCCAGAGTCTCAGTGGCTAGATTGCTCACCCTTCCTTCTCACAGGGGCATTTTGCATGTGTCAGATATGTATTGGAAGGGAGATGGATGATGTAGAGTCAATACAGAACTACATATTTTACATTATTAATATAGAGAAACAGTTCTTGGTGAAAAGTTTAGACCTCACAATTCCTTCTGTCAAAATAAGTCTTAACCACTGGCTTAGAGTGCTGTGGACACTGTTACCTGCTCTTTTTAACTATTTTTGGGGGGGGTTAGCTTTTTGGTTTCCAAGAGAGAAAATCTAATTTGGAGGAATGGGATAGGCCCTAAGTGGGCCAGTGTATTTGGGCGGCAAGTCGCTCATCATTGTAAGAAAAGGTGCTTTCAATCAAAAGAAAACCTTTAGGCATCTAAAAAGTTTCAGTGCTGAAAACAGGCTTTTATAAACTGTAAATGTTGGGGGACTAAGTAGTTCAAACTGAAATTTTGAGCTTTCTGAGTTCAGATGAGGCTTTTGAATTCCTCCTCAAATTTAGGTCCAGCAAACTACATAGTTTATGTTGATCGCATATACATATGCAAAATCTAACTGCTAACCATCCTTGGAATCAGCTGACAGGCACTGCGTCATAGTTTCAAGAAAGAATTATGCAAGAACACTGGATTTAATTTGCAGTAGATGATAATGATCCTAATTCAACAAAAATACGGATACACAGTTGGAGTCCTGTGTATACTGAAATGTTTCGCTGACTTGAACTTTTCTTCTTTGTAATTATATTCTATCATATGTCTTTATAGTAATAGAAATATTTTGTATTTAGCTAGAATTTTATTTGAGGACCTCAAAATGCATTACAAAAGCAAGTAATTGCTTTCATTTGTTATATCATAGACAGGAAATTGTTTTGAGAAAAGTAACTTTCTAAAGACAAACACAGCAAACCAACAGATTTATTAGGGCTTAATACCAAGTTCTGACCAAGTCCTGGCTGGTCTCTCTTTTTCTAAACCATAATATTTTGTTTCTTTACTAATAGAAATTGTTTTCTTAAAGTTATAAAATTATTCTAAATTACCAAAGCTGAAAAGAAAGAATCGGAGAGGCAGCCTCCCCATGGTAGTGGTCATGGCACTAAGCTTGTTAGTTCAGGGAGTATCTAGACAATGCTCTTAGCCGTACAGTTTAGTTTTAGGTAGTCCTGCAAGGAGCACAGAGTTGGACTATATAATCCCTAAGGGTGCCTTTGAACTCAAGATATTCTATGATTTCTGTGCTGTGCATTTAATACAGATTTTCATTTAGTTTTGTGGAAAAATATTATAACATATCAGAGAAATGCTTTTCAGGATTCCTTCTGGTATTAACTAATGAGACATCTGGATTTTGTAACAAGTGCTGCCAAACATTATTAAGTCAGGGCTTTGGGCAGTTGCCTGTAGCAGACTAGAACATTCTTCCCTTGCTCACACTTTTCCGAAGCAACAGTTCTCAATGGGCAAGGAACTCAGGATTCCACTGAAGCCAAATAACAGGGAGATGGGCAGAAGTGCTAACTAGTTGCCAGTGAAATGCCGTTTAAATTGCTCTAAAAGAAAAGTTAAGGTTTTTTGGATTGCTCTGAAGCACATAGAATGGTCTCCAGCAGGGAAAAACAAGTGGTACTTTTCTTAGATGCTTGTCTCATTGGAAATGCTGATCACTGCAAGTGGAGTCGGGAAGGAATTTTCTTTTGCATCAGACTGGCAGGAATTTTAGATTTTTTTTTTTTTTTCATCTGTCTGTGTTAAATTCCATAGGGTTTATTTTCTAGAACTTTCTGACATGACATTACACATTTCCTTACTGTCATAGCATAATGCAAGTTTACTTTTAATATGAATCGTGCCACCACCTCACTTATTTCATGGCCCTACAAACAGCTGAGAAGGAAATAGAGGTGTTTAAATGAATAGCTGTAATCAAGGTGATAGAATTACATCCTTAATCACTCCATCTTTGAGCACACAGTTTATCTTCCATGGGCCTAAAGTAGCTTTAGCTTAGTGTCTTTAAAAGTGTCTGGATGAAATATAATGCCCTGCAATGTACAGGGAGTAGATAAATAATCTAATTGTTTTTTCTAGATAGAAAACTTGTGAAACTTCATAGAGGTGATAGTTAATCTGGACTTTACCTTCTCCCTCAGGCTATAAGTTTCTTTGTTGGGAGGGTCAGCCGCAGGAGTTTCACTCTCTTTTGTCCATTATTGCCCTCTTTGCTATGAACTTACAATTTTTCTGTTGGCCTGTACTGGTTTGTTGATTGTAGGAGGGCGAGAGGCATTAAAAGAGATGATATTCTCAGTCTGGGTGTGAAGGTGAGGCAGGAGTAGTTGTCCTTGAGGAAGGATAGTGACTCATACTATTCCTAGCCCAAGAGGTCATAGCTGCTAGTTTCTCTGTGTTTCCAGGAAGTCTCCCAAAGAAAACTAGTTGGAGAGGCGAGACGTGTGATCCTAGTTAATCTTTTCCATGCTTACCCAGACCTCAAAGATGTATTGGATTAGAGGGGATGCAGGGAGAGTTGGGGAAGGAAGAGGGAAATCTCGGGGGAAGGAGTAATGGGTTCCAGTTTTATAACAGCTGACCGTAGGGTAGATGTACAGGGGAGAGTTTTCAGGGCCATGTGTATCTGTGACCTTTGACCATGGGGCATATTATACAATTCCCGTTTTTGCCTCAGAATTGTGATTCAGAAACTCAGGTTTGATTTACGAAAGTTTCTAGTTCTTGCATTTATCATGTAGCTTTCCTCAATATATCTAAGAAGCATAAATGATGCATTTCCAGATAGATTTAAATCATACGTTTAAGAATTGTGGATCTAAGAAATTGTTTAATCTGACTTGCTGGCTCTTGTGAACTCAGCATTCTGTTGCAAAGAAACACTGAATTACCACATTTTTGCATGCTTTCTATACCTTAGTCTACAGATTTGACCACAAGAGGGAGTGAACTGGACTTAGTGCATGCTATCTGAAGGGTTTTTGGGAGGATGGGGGGTAGAATGGCTGCCTTGAAGAGCAGGATTCCTGTTTGAAAACACAGTTATTGTGAGGGAGGATAAAAATAGCTTGACAAAGGAAATCAGTTTGGAAACAAACAGTGTATCAGACCTGGTGGCTTTGATACACGGATTGACTCCACAACTCGTTAAAGTTGTAAAGTAGGTATGCTTTATTCAGCGCTGAGGTGCATGGGGATCGTTCCTCCAAAGTATGCACACCCAGGGTCGTTTTTCCTTTACATTTATTCCCTTACGCCTATGCATATTTAGTATCTGTCCCCGCTTCGTATTATAATGAGCTAGAAGGTCCTTTGCGCCTGCGCAGTGCCCCCTCTGGTCATGGGCAGGGGTCTCAAGATGAAGTAAATGAGTCTTCCTCCTGTGGGCAGGGGTCCTCAAGATGAAGTAAATGAGTCTTCCTCTTCTTAAACTTTTCACCTTTTAATCTTTGCGCATGGCTTTAGGGTTTAGTTGGTACCTCATCCATAAATCATCAGCTTCTCCCCCTTATCAATAGACCCAGACATTCGCATTTCCTTGTCAATAGTTGCTTATCAGTAGAATCAGGCCTCTGTCTCCTCCCTTTATCAGTAGTAAGCATGATAGGTGTTTACAGTAGACAATACTTTTGTTTAAGCAAGGGATTCTTCTAACTCTTATACAATCCCCTGTATTTTTCCTTTGTACATTTCATTAACCCTGTATCAATCCCCCCTTTTCTATAAAGTAAGTAAATTCTTTTACTATATTATTTATGACAGAGTTATCCATGTTCTTTCTATCGATTTACAAAGTGATTTTGATATACATTGTACATTTCATTAACCCTGTATCAGCTTGGGAAAGTAAGTTACTCAGACTAACTGCAAGACCTGCCTATTGCATACAGGGAGGTGTTAAGCTGATTTTCTTGGGTAGTATTCATGGGTCAGAGAAAAGCTAAGAGCATAATGAAAATTAACCCTCAGAAATAACGGTTGAATAGAGGACTGATTGTAAGATGCAGCCAGGTGCAATACCTGAATTGCCACTAATTAGTTTTAATAGAAATCTAGCAGAGAAACCGTTCTGAGTAGTGCATGTGTCATACAAAGTACCTCCTTCACTGGTGAAGATTGCAAAATTTGTCTGAAGTTGTTGATGGTTCCATATTATTCTTTCTGCCCTTATAATTATGCCTTGTAACCTTTGGGTTAAGGATGGAGTAGGGAAAAGTATTAAGCTTGTCTCTCTAGTTTACACACTAATAATTTGTGATGAATTTTTAAAGTGTGAATCCGAAGTACATCTTGCTTTCCCTCTTCCAAATTTTCTGCAGTGAAGACCTCAGAGCTATTTCTTTGAGGGTTAGACAAACAGGAGAGTCAGTCACTGTGTGTACTTGTGTGGATAGGGTGGTATTTATGTGCATTTACTGTTAAAATTCAGCTGGTTGTCCTATGTAGCATTGTTGTGGTTTAAACCCAACCACAAACCTCGTTCGCTCACTGCCCCCCCCTTCTTGCCCTCCCCCTGCTCCTGGAGGGACGGAGACGATAATCGAAAAGAATGCAACTCCCACGGGTTGAGATAAGAACAGTTTAGTAACTGAGGTATAACACAAATCACTGCTGCTACCACCAATAATAATAATGATAAAGGAAATAACAAGGGAAGAGAATACAACACCTCAGCACCAGCCAACAGATAACTCGCCCCACTCCCCCCAGCTGAGTACCGACCGATACCTCGTCCAACCCTGCAGTCCCCCTAGGCCTTCCGGATAACTCCCAGTTACCTCCCTGGGCATGACGTGCTGTGGTATGGAATACCTCTTTGGCTAGTTTGGGTCAGGTGTCCTGTCTCTGCTTCCTTCCAGCCTCCCCTCATCCCCAGCAGAGCATGAGACTCACAGAGTCCTTGGCCAGAATAAACATTACTTAACAACAGTTAAAAACAATCGGTGTTATCAGCTCTCTGCCCAGGCTGGAAGTCAAAACACAGAGCTTGCACCAGTTACTAAGAAGGAGCAAAACGGCTCCTGGTAAACCCAGGACAGTATCCACCCCTTATTCCATACCATTCACATCATGCTCAGATCCCATATTTTCAATATACCATCTCTCTTACATTTATATATATATATATATCCACATATATTTATATATATATATATATATCTCCACACACACACACAGACAAAGAAATCATTTCTTAGTGCGTGGACCAATCCCTGTAATGCTGTTGAGTCCATTCGGTCCATGATGTCAGGTTCCATCCCTTGTAACAGTCTTTCAGGGCAGGAAAAGCTGTGTGCAGTGTTGGATCGTTGCCTGCTGATGCTGATTGTTCCTTCACTGCAGAACTTGTCTGGTTCTATCAGAATTCATTCTCTGTTGGGATGATGGTTGGAGGGAAGTCAGGGCCAGTCGCAGGTGACCTGAAGACATCTAATTGATGGGCTATAAAAGTGCTACAGAGCAGGCAACAGCATACAATTGAGTTCATTGACTGTTTTCCCCTAAAATCAAATCCCCTTGAGGTGTACATCGGACTTCCCCATCTTCCCGCATTACACACCAAGTATATCCGGGTCCCTGAGCAAAAGCAGTCCCACGAGTGGGTTTGCCTTTACCTGAAGCAGGAATAACCCAGACTGTCTTCCCCAGCAAATTCTTCATGTGCACCACAGGAACTTTGTCCCCCTCTACAATATGTAAAAGTTCTGACTGAGCTGGGCCAGCTCTATTGACCGATCCTCTAGTGTTAACCAACCAGGTGGCCTTTGGTAAGTGTGTATCCCAATGCTTGAAAGTTCCCCCACCCATTGCTCTCAGTGTGGTTTTTAACCGCCCATTGTACCGTTCGATTTTCCCAGAGGCTGGTGCATGGTAAGGGATGTGATATACCCACTCAATGCCATGCTCTTTGGCCCAAGTGTCTATAAGGTTATTCCGGAAATGAGTCCCATTGTCTGACTCAATTCTCTCTGGGGTGCCATGTCACCACAAAATCTGTTTCTCAAGGCCCAAGATAGTGTTCTGGGCAGTAGCGTGGGGCACGGCGTATGTTTCAAGCCATCCGGTGCTTGCTTCCACCATAGTAAGCACATGGCGCTTGCCTTGGCGGGTTGGTGGGAGTGTGATATAGTCAATCTGCCAGGCCTCCCCATATTTGTACTTCAGCCATCGTCTTCCATACCAAAGAGGCTTTAACCGTTTGGCTTGCTTAATTGCAGCACATGTTTCACACTCATGAATAACCTGGGCAATAGTGTCCATTGTTAAGTCCACCCCTCGGTCATGGGCCCATCTATATGTTGCATCTCTGCCCTGACGGCCTGAAGCGTCATGGGCCCACCGGGCCAAAAATAATTCACCTTTATGTTGCCAGTCTAAGTCCATCTGAGCCACTTCAATCTTAGCAGCTTTATCCACTTGTTGGTTGTTCTGGTGTTCCTCAGTGGCCCGACTCTTGGGTACATGGACATCCACATGGCGTACCTTCACCACCAGGTTCTGCACCTGGGCAGCGATATCTTGCCACAGTGCAGCAGCCCAGATGGGTTTACCTCTGTGTTGCCAGTTGCTTCACTTCCATTGCTGCAACCACCCCCACAGGGCATTTGCCACCATCCATGAGTCAGTGTAAAGATAAAGTACTGGCCACTTTTCTCGTTCAACAATGTCCAGGGCCAGCTGGATGGCTTTCACCTCGGCAAACTGACTCAATTTGCCCTCTCCTTCAGCAGTTTCTGCAACTTGTCGTCGAGGACTCCATACGGCTGCCTTCCATCTCCGATGCTTTGCCACAATACGGCAGGACCCATCAGTAAACAAGGCATACTGTTTTTCACTTTCTGACAGTTTGTTATATGGTGGGGCCTCTTCAGCACGTATCACCTCCTCCTCTGGTGACATTCCAAAATCTTTGCCCTCTGGCCAGTCCACGATGACTTCTAGAATGCCTGGACAACTGGGATTTCGTATTCAAGCTCGTTGTGTAATTAGTGCAGCCCATTTACTCCATGTAGCATCAGTCGCATGATGTGTAGAGGAGACCCTGCCTTTGAACATCCAGTACGGGCAACCGGGTGCCAGGAGGAGCTGTGCTTCAGTGCCAATCACTTCCGAAGCAGCTCGAACCCCTTCATAGGCTACCAGTATCTCTTTCTCAGTTGGGGTATAGCTGGCCTCAGATCCTTTGTACCCCCGACTCCAAAAGCTGAGGGGTTGACCTCGAGTGTCCCCTGGACCCTTCTGCCAGAGGCTCCAGGTAGGACCATTTTCCCCAGTGTACAGTACATTTTTAACATCTGGCCTGGTCCAGACTGGTCCGAGGGCTACTGCATGAACTATCTCGCGTTTAATTTGCTCAAAGGCTTCTTGTTGCTCAGGACCCCATTTAAAATCATTCTTCTTCCAGGTCACATGATAGAGAGGGCTATCTCAGCAGAAAAAACATTGCATGGGCAGAGGAAAGCTGTAAGAAGTGGAAAAACGTCTAAGAAATGTCTGTCACCTTGACGTGAACTTCTTTTGCTGACTTTGTGCAAATTAAATACACTTCTAGTTAGTAACCAGTCACCTTCCTTGTCTCTTGTCCTACCTCTCATCTCATAATATTACTGGTATTATTTGTAAATGGATTGGTGTAGCTTTAAAATACATTAATATTATCACAGTTAAATATAGTTTGTCTGTGCCTTCAAGGTAGTAATCTGCTTAGGGTTTTGGTTCTTTTCATGGTGCGTCTTTGACAATGCTAAGCTGGCGTCCGGCAGTTAGTAAGTAATATGACATCAGATGACAACTTCCTTAGTGTAAATGATATCTGAATAACAAACACTGCAAGGTCTAAAGCAGCTTGTTTCACCAGTCTGACCTTGAATTCTCACTTAAAAATATTTGACAGTGATGTTCTTTTTTTCAGTACACCTCTTGGAGATATTTTTGTAATTGAAATCCTCTCTAGCTTTCCATTTGAACTGCCACTCATCATGCATAGCAGCCTCATTAGCACCAGCCAAAAACTCAGATTGTGCTGGCCCTGGTTCTTGGTTACATTAATCATAGAATAGTTAGGGTTGGAAAGGACCTCAAGATCATCTAGTTCCAACCCCCCTGCCATGGGCAGGGACACCTCACACTAAACCATCCCACACAAGGCTTCATCCAACCTGGCCTTGAACACTGCCAGGGATGGAGCACTCACAACATCCCTGGGCAACCCATTCCAGTGCCTCACCACCCTAACAGGAAAGAATTTCCTCCTTATATCCAATTTAAACTTCCCCTGTTTAAGTTTTAACCCATTACCCCTTGTCCTGTCACTACAGTCCCTGACGAAGAGTCCCTCCCCTGCATCCCTTTAGGCCCCCTTCAGGTACTGGAAGGCTGCTATGAGGTCCCCACGCAGCCTTCTCTTCTCCAGGCTGAACAGCCCCAACTTTCTCAGCCCGTCTTAGTATGGGAGGTGCTCCAGTCCCCTGATCATCCTCATGGCCCTCCTCTGGACTTGTTCCAGCAGTTCCATGTCCTTTTTATGTTGAGGACACCAGAACTGCACACAATACTCCAGGTGAGGTCTCACAAGAGCAGAGTAGAGGGGCAGGATCCACCTCCTTCACCCTGCTGGTCACGCTCCTTTTGATGAAGCCCAGGGTACTGTTGGCTTTCTGGGCTGCGAGCGCACACTGAAGCTGGCTCATGTTCATTTTCTCATCGACCAGCACCCCCAAGTCCTTCTCTGCAGGGCCGCTCTGAATCTCTTCTTTGCCCAACCTGTAGCTGTGCCTGGGATTGCTCTGACCCAGGTGTAGGACCTTGCACTTAGATCCTTACATGTCTTTCTGACTATAAAAAGAACTTTTGTACAGTATGTATATATGTTCACTTAAATTCTAGTATGACTATATATAGGGATTTGCACAAGCTTTAAGCATGTCATACACTGACAGGACTCAATGTAAATGAGTTCTTGATATGAAAAAGAATCAATCCTTTCTTGCTTATTTCAAATATATCCATTATGTTAAAGATACTTTGCAGTTTTGCTTGAGGAAATGAATACTTGTGTGGTTTTTTAATTTTAATTTCTCTCAAAACCAGTCTAACTGCAAATGATGCAGTGTCTTCCCTTTTGTTTGCCATCCTCCCTGTTCCACTGCATTTGAGACGTATAAATGATACATGAGATTAAAACAAATTGTGTGGGCAGAAGAGAAAGCAGCTGAAAAAAAAAGCAGCTTTACTTCCCTGTGGAGTAGTGAGAGACTGACCTCATGTGGTGTGAAACCAGTGTTGCCAGGCGAAGTACAAGGATAAAACTGAATAAGCTGAGTGTCTTTGAAAAATTAATTTTTTTCATGCATTTCTGATTTTTGGATGTTGCACCACTTTGTGTTTAAATATAACATTAGTTTGGATAGTTTGTAATGTGATTGCTGATAAGAAGTTGACTTTTGTGTCCTGAAAGGGATGCTCTAACAAGCTGACCTTGAGACAGCAGACCAGGTGCTGAGGCCCAATTATCCTGGCTGCTGCCTGTGCGTGATTTTAATTGAAATGAGTAGGAGTTTCATGCGAGCAAGTGCCAGAATAATCGGTCTTGGTTTCTAAGCCCTTTCTGGCACTTCCCCAGCAGTTTGCTCACTCTGTGCTATCACAACCTTGCTCTGTAAAATGAACACAGTGGTTAGCAAAATTAGGAAGTGGCACCATGCAGAATGGGGAGGGTGTTCCTAGTCTATATATATTTTTACAAGCATGAATAATATTAATACTGGAGGCTTCTGAGTCAATTCTGTTGACCTGATTCATCAGTATATATGGAAGCATCCAGGTATATGGATAACAAAAGGAGGTTGTGTTATTTTGAAAATTCTCCTTTATAAATAAATAACAGGCATTTACTTTTAAAAAATGTAGCAGTTAATGTGGTTTATGGACTCTCACGGGACCATCTGCTTAAAAATCCTTTGGGTAATTCAGGCGAACTTTGCAGGATGGGAACTCCGTCCCCATCCTGCAAAGACTTCTGCATGTACTTAATTGTGTTCTTTCTGTTCTTTTATGTTAACTTAAATGTCTGAAATAACAAAGGCCTGTTAGTATTTTCTACATGTACTCTGGGTTCTACATGGCAAACCTTCCATTTTCTTCTTTACAGATCCTCTTGGAACCAGGGGTGATACAGGATGTCCTAGCAGCTGGGAGTCATTTGCAGCTGCTGGAGCTTCTCAGTTTGTGCTCTCACTATCTCATTCAGGTGAGGCTTCTCTGCCTTATTATCAGCCATTTCTGTTTGGTAAACATTTGTTTCAAGTTTAATCTCAGTGGGAGAGTATTAGTGCCATACCTGGTGTAACTTAAATGGCAGTAAATGGATTTCAGGAGACGTGAATTTTGAATGCGATGTGATGATCAGTTTGTGGTAGATGCTTTCTTTTCCCATCCATTCCGCCCATTTGAGTTCTGAAAACAAGGATGGTCCACAGATCATGCACGTGGGAGTTTGATTCCCTCCTTTACCAGAGAATTTACTTTCTTCTGCCTCAGTTGACCAAATCTTAAATGTTTCCCCACTGCAGTCATGTGTATTGTGAAGCATTCAGATACATACATGTTCACAACAGAATACTGATGCATGTTCCAGGGTACTACCTTGTCACAGAAGCGGTAGGCCTTATTGTAATGACACCTTACGCTTAACACCTCTCCCCCGAATAATTCTGATAATATTATCAACATTAGGGCTGTTGTTATGAAGCACAAAATCTGGCTCAAGCAAACTAATTTTTTGTACTTGGCTTGTATAGGAGATGGCTCATGATTGTAGCAACAGCATAGCTTTGACGTGTATCTATGAAAAGCCTTTTTTTAAAAAAGGCAACAGCAATTCTACAGAACTGTTTCCTTTCCACTGTAATTTTTCAGTATTGTTTCTGAAATAAGGTGCATTTGGCTGTATCTGTGCAACAGTTGGGCATGGAGTGCATGTCAGCACAATCCTCTCTGTATGCACTTGCCTTCCAACAACGTTACTGCCTTTGAACAGTCTGAGCGTGCTTGGCAGCACACTGAGCTACTGAGTACCCTATGCATGCAGGATCTCATGTTAAGAGCTCCAGGATGTACTTGAAGGCTCTGTGTCTTAGGGAGAAAGAATCTGTTCTTTGAGTGTCAGCCTTAGGGAAGCCTTCAAAACGTGTGTTCAGTATGGTGGTATTAATATGTGCATTATAAATTGATTAAGCAGTTAAAGGAGCTGGCAATTTGTTTCAGTTTGTTTTCAAAAATGCATGAAGGGATTTAATTTTTCTGAGAAAATAGACATGAAATGTAATGGGAAACATGGTTGGTTTGAGAAATACGAGATACCAAAAAAGCCACAAAACCATTTGGCCTACCAGTTGTCAGGCGGGTGTGGGAAGAGGAGAGAAAGAAGATGCAATGAGAAAGAAGATGCAAGCCTAACACTGACAGTCATACAGTGTATTTAATGCCCTCCTAAATAGTCAGTGTGAGCATGTTTCTGCTGCTTACATGCAATGTCTTTGTCAGAAATTAAACCAAAGAGACCATTGCAGCAAAGAAGCTCGGGGAACTGTTAAAGAATAGGGAATAATCTGAGTATTGTAGGGCTGGTGAGGTAGGGACATGAGAGGGTTCTAGGAAAGGACCAGGTATATGCCCACCTTAAGTTGTTGTGCTATCTTCTGCCATGACCTAAGCTGAGTAACCTCTGGTATTTGCTGATTTTTCTTTAGCACTACCTTAATACTGAATACTTAATCCTGAAATCACTGCAATGGAAATACAGACAACTGTAGAATTAGCAGTGTTTTTGATCGTGCCCATGATGTGTAAGCCATAGTCACATATTTAGGAACAGACTACTAATTAATTTAAAACAAAACCAACCAGCCAAACAAAACCAAACCAACCAACCCTGAAAACAAAGCCCCGCAAACCCCCAATCAAATCAAAATAAAAAGTCAACCACAAAACCACACCCTCCCTTCTCCCCTCAAAAAGCCAAACAAAACCAACCAAACAATAAACCCCAACAAAAACAGGGTGAACAAACATTGCTGCCAAACGGACAGTAAAAATTCTCTGGAAGTGACAGTCAACATGATTACTTAAATAATGTGCAAGAGCTCTGTACTCCAAGTAGCCTGCCAAGATAGGGTAACTGGAGCTACACTGGCATAAAAATGAAGAGGGGGTGGGACCTAGTGTCCAGATTTACAGTGATGGAGGTAGGGAATAAGGAGGGCAGAGTATGTCTTGGGGGACAGAGCAGTGGTAGTTTTGTAGAGCATTTTTGAATTACGGTCTTTTTGTAAGGTATCAAATCCGCATGGACATCTGTGGGATGGCTGTAGCTTACATCATGTCAGTCTCTAGACTGCATTTTACTCTTTTTGCAGTATTTTTAATACCAGATTCATCACAACAAGGCATATCTGCAGGCAGATTTGCAGTCTAAATAGATCACAGTAAGAATTAATGTCTTGTTCTGCAAAGCTGCAGTCCATGCAGTTCAACCCTGAATAGTTGTGTAAGCTTTTTTAGCAGAGGTCAACAAGGTACCATACATAATGACGGTGATACCTTTTAGGGTTCAAATTAATTATATGAAATATCTGTTCATTTTCTACATAGTATTCGTTAATTAAAAAAGTATTTATAGCTTTATTTTAGTACTATCTAAAATAGTATCAAAGTAGCTAAAGAAGGCTTCCCTTGAAGTCACTTATGCTTCCTGCAGTTGGTAAATGCAGTGTCTTGTCAGCCCACATGCTATGATAAAGATGCTGGTAAGAGAATAGTGTTTGCCCTTTCTCTTCTTTCTGATGAATCTGAGTGCTGCAGAGTTCTTCATTTACTGTACTAGTTAATTTCTTTCTTGCTGTTTTGAGCTGTTCAGGTATCGTGAACTTAGTTTAGCATAAATTCAGGAAATACAGTATGTGGAATCTAGCCGTTATTTATTGTTGTTACATAATGATGACAGAGAATTTTAAATGTCTTAGGATTGTTTAGGACCAGGCTTTTCCTGTATAACAGTGCTGTTCCTATTGTTAGAGTTTGTTCCAGCTCTTCTCTTTCACTAGATGTTCCAGCTTGTCAGTTTTTTTGGAGCCCAAGAAAGTTTTATCTCTTCTTGCTACTTTTATCTGGAGCCTGTAATTATTCTATGGATTTCAATAAGACTTTTTCTTTTTCTGCAAATGCACTTGGTACGGCTCATACGCATATCAATTCGAAGACGTATTTGTAGTCTGTGAGGTTCCAAAGTAGATTGCACTGATCTAATCCGTTGAAGATGGTCTAATTGTTGAAGGTGATTTGCAGTGCACTGGGACAGATTCATTTCCCGCCAGTGCTGCCTTTCATATTCACTGATCTTTATGGACTTTCATCTCAGTTGTCTCAGAATGAACAAGTTGTTATTTTGACTGTAAGACAGGTTCCCTTCCTTGTAGACCAACCAACTTAGAGCACTCAATAAAATGTCAGTAACAAATAGTTTGCATCATTATTTTTATTTTTATGAAGAGTTTTTGATCAAAGTAAAGACAGGAAAAAAGAGAAGGAACATTCTTTCTTCCCACCCCAATTAAGTAATATTGATTTCTAAGATGTTTATGATAACAGGATGCAATGGGGGTTTCTGACAACACTGCTATTTTATTAAATGCATTTTATCATCTATAAACTTCACATTATCAAATGTTTTGTAGCATCTAATGTTGATTACATTTTCTCACTGGAAAACTTCTCATTTTGGCTTGAAAATTTACTGGATTTTATTTTAAAACAGTTGTAGATCATATTTTCTCTACTTGCCAACAGGAGAAATGCCCAAGCATTCCTTACGTTAGGTCTAAATTCCAGCTTTGTGTTTTGCAGACTTCCTCCCTTGCTTCAACAGTCATATCTTGAATTACGATTACTCCCGAGCCTTTGCTGTTGGGGGGGGGGGGGGGGGGGAGGGGGCTTGTTTTTAGCTTCATTTGTAGAGGGAAACTTTTTTTGAAGCATGCTGATGTATTTTGTTTGAGACTCATACATTTTCATGACTCTCTCCAATCATGTCATCTGCATAACTCTCAGGTACTTTAAACATTGAAATAAGGCTTGAAATCTCATACATCTGTCTCAACCTAAACAAACAGTAAGACAGTGCGATTGTTCTTAGCTGTATTGCTGCTACATAAGTATGGAAAAGTTAAGCTGAAGACTTGAGTTTTGTGTGTCTTGAATTGCACTAAGGTCTGTGCACACAGCATTTGCTTGCAGAGTGCAGATCCAGTTCTCTAAAACATTTTTTTCTTAGTTCCTCTTCCAGCTCAGACTGTTTGTCAGTTTTGGCTGAGGTTTTTCAAAGGAGGCTAATGGATACAGCTGCAGCCAACAGGTAGATTTTGAAATATAATTGGAACAGGTTATCAGAATGTCTTGTTTCCTTTTTGGAGGAAGTTTTAGCCTTTAGAGTTCCAGTGGACTGTAACTGTCCTGCTGTTTGGACATTGAAAGGGCAGGAGAAAGCTAGTTGAAGGTGTTGAATGTGATGGAGATCCAAGAAATGGGCTTAAATTGAGGTAGTTTGGTTGTTGATTGTTGTTGATTGTTGATGACCTATTTTGCACTTTAAATCTTGTAAAAGTTTTTCTGAAGGGTACATGACAACTTTATTCTTATGCAAGAGAAGAAATGCCTTAAAAGATTCATTCATTCAGAACATAGAAATATTTGTTTCATAAATATGTCAGTTATATAACTGACAGTAGATGTACAAAGTTTTGTCTATTTCCTCAGCTGTTTGTGTATTCAGTACCAAAGAGAGACACAAACTGCAAATTATTTCAACAGTCAGAGTCTTAATAAGGAGGGAACACTATTGAGAATGTGCGTTTTCAATGAAATTACCTTCTAGAGATCAACATCAACTCAATATTGTGTGAGTGTACCTTTAGTAATCAGATTTTAAAACCGAAGGCTGATTTTCACTGGCATTCAGGGATCTGGGACTAAGACTGTACATATTTGAAATCTTGAAGCTAAGTGGTTTTTCCGTGTTTTCTGAAATCCAGTATTATTGTTTTCAGTGGAGTTCTATATGTAACCTGAGTTACATCCAAGGTAATAGGGTGACAGGTGTGAGTGAGGGGTTTAAAGCTGCAGAACTGCCCAAAGCAATGCACTCGTTTCTGAGAGGCAGGACATTGCAGGAGTGTTAGCATTTACCCCTATAAATTTCTGCTGATAGGCCGGGCACAATTTGTGAAAAACAAATTAAATTCACATGTTGGACAGTCTGGGATATCATTTATATGAATTGTTTGGACAGTTGCATATTTTAATTACAGCCTTATTACAAGGGGTGTTAGCTGACTGCCCTTGAAATTCATTTCGTATTCTCACAGTAGCTAGGAGCAGCAAGTATAGTAGACATACGCAGCAACCCTGATTGCCATTAAAGTTCCCCTGATTGTTAAAAATTGCTCTGGGGATCATAAATGTTTTTGTGTCAGGGGAAGCTGAAAGTTTTATGCCAATTTTCCTGTTAATTTTAACTGCATTAAGTTCCCTGCTAAATCATAAATGTACTGTATTACCTTTTAGAGTAGATAGAACTCAGCCACAGGTATAGCTGCCTCTTGCTACTGATGTCAGTTGTAGTGTCTTTAAAGAGGGCTAATTTAAGATGAAAAGAATATTTTTAGGTGAGTGATTAAAATGAGCTTGAAAAAAATCCAGCACTCTATAGCAGCAGTCAATTGGAATTTTCTTGGAGCCACATCTGTACTGTATGCTCTGGATTCTTGTACACAGAAGCAGACAGCAGGATCAGCCTTGCAATGCAGAAATTAGATTAATCAACTCTCAAATGATAAAATAAAACCTCCTGGAATAATTCTTAGTAATAAGTGAAGCAGGCAAGTTGTCTTGGGTAGGAGCATTTGGTTTTTAACCTTCTACTGTAATGGTCAATTTAGGCTTATAAAATGAGAATTTTTATGAGGCATGAACACCCAATGATCCAAATCTTTTCTTCTACTAATTTTAAATTATTTGAGTGTGTTTATAGATTGAAATATGTTACTGATTTTTAAAAGGAAAAAGCTACAAATGAACCTGCCTGTGGATTTAAAGGAGTGTGCATGGTTTACAGAGCTTCAAAGCTATTTTTTTTTTTTTTTTTTAATGCGACATCTCCATTTGGACAGAGCCAACAACACAGTCCTGACTTTCACTAAGATGCACTCTTTCAGAGATGAATTAATTCTTACACCTGAGATTGAGAGCATCACCTTTGCATTGCTAGAAGCCCCGGCTCAGTTGGGATTTTAGCTCCTGGGATTTTAATATAGAGCAAATTAAACTGCTGGAAAAAAAAATCTAAAGGTCATGTAGCAACCAAGGCTTGCCTTTTTTTTTAACTAATACTGAGTTTCTAATCGAAGTACACACATGCACACTCTCCAGCCCTCCACTCCTCCAGCATTAGAGTGGTGTTTTATAAAGCCACCACTATCAGACTTGAGTCTACCAACTTTATCCCATGGTGGAAAGTGGGACCTTCCCATACTAAGAATACAAAGTAGACAGAAATAATGTCATCTTGCATTTGACTGGTTTTCAGTTCTATGCAGCCAGCCAGTTGTTGCCGTGCTAGCCTGCTGATTTTGAAGGAACATGTTTTGTCAGCTGTCGAGTCATTGAGCCATTGACAGACATTAGAACAGTGTTAGTACAAAGGTCAAAAATAACTTCAGGAATTTATTTCCTCTCTTTAACATACAGATACATTAAATTACAGAGATACAGGTTTATATATATGTATGTGTATGTATGTATATATATATATATAACGTGAACGCAGTACTGAGGATTTCAATTTAGAGTGTCACTTAGGAAAAAAAAAATGATGGGGATTTCTCCATTTTTTTTTCAGTTGGTGCCAGTGAGGAGCATAAAAATTATAAACCACATCACCTTGAATCCCATTCTTACTGCAACCCACTTGCAGCTATTTAGCTGCAATGTGATAGTGGATATTCTGCTCCTGCGGTGTTAACTCTTAAAGTGGTGCAACTATCGTGAGGATCTTGCTGACTTTGTTTGCGTGTTCTGCTTTTCCTAATGAAGTAATATTTGATAAAACCGAATTACAACTGCTGACGGATGTGTAAAGAATGATACTGGAGTATTGGAAGTTTACTGTTGCTGGCAAGATTAAAGCTTCCAAGCTGCCTAGCTATTTGTATGGATACACACTGCTGGTCTTCTGCATGAATCATAGAAGGGGCCAGAAGCTGGGAAGGGTAGCTACTGCTACATCTCCTTCTCTTTGCAGTTTCTGTCAGGAAGGGAGAGCAGCTTATGGTGTGTGTTTCTAAATAGGAACAAAGAAGCAGAGTTGCTTCCCTGTTTCTCTTCCTGCCCTTCTCATGTTGTCTTTCTAGCCAATATGGCCTTCCTTACCTGACCTCTTCTGTCCCTGAGCCCTTGAAAGATTCCTGTCTTGAATCTTTTTATAAAGCTGTAAACAGAGGCTGATGAATCCCAGAATGCTTAGTGCACAAAATTCTTCTTCGGTTTTATTACCATCTGATCAATACTAATGTTTTATGTTCCTCTGTCCCTCCTGCCCCCCAATGTCTTTGGCTTTTAATTCCCCTTACTAATTGAGGTAGTTTAGATGTATGAACCCTAGAAATGGCAGTATTTGTAATTGGGTAGTGCAGCCCTCCTTGGCCGCTGATGTCCTCAGCGACATGCCCTGTTAGCAGTCTGGCAGGAAAATGTGTTTGATAGCAAGAGATGAAACTCAAAAGGCCGAACGAAGGCTGAACAGGACTTGAGACAGTCGAGCCCTTCCTCCCCAGGAGTGGGCAGCAGGTGGCACTGTGAGTCCGTAACAGTTTCAGCAGATAAATTCAAGGGAAAATCAGAAAAAATGAAAAGAAAAATTATTTATTTTTACTCCGTATTAGTCTTCTGACCTAATCAGTAAAAAAGTCATTATTCACACAACACTGGGCAATATGCATTGTAATTTTTAACAAATAATAGGAAACTGTTAATGTTTTCACAGGAAATACAGTTCTGTCTTGTGCAGCAGTGGTCATTTATCACTGCACTTTGTGAAATCACTCATTTGTTCTAATTTGAATGTAAATGACTCTAAGGTTTTACAAATAAGGTGACAGACTCACATAAATGTAATTGCAGGGTTCATCTCTCTCTTTTTATATATCACTCATTAAGTTATGAATTAAATACATCGTATTAAACCAGGGGCATGTCCAATGATGATATTGTAATGGCAAATTACTCTATGCTATTAGAGGTGTATTTTTTATTCATGGACATTAATTTGTCATTAAGCGGCATTAGTTTAGCACTTTTATGTGGAAGACGTGACCTGAAAGAGGAGACTTACAGCTCTAATGTGAAAGAACAGGAATACAGGCACCAGATAATACAGAGCATTTTTATTTTTTTAAGTCCTGTAAAGAAGCAGAGGGATGTTTTATTTAATTTTGCTTTGATCTAAAGCAGTTCTAGTTGTGTTAAGTCATTTTAGCAAAGGTATTTCTGAAACATGTAAATGCTTTGGCTATAAAGTATTTACCAATGTGGGAAAAGCCAGAATGTTAAGTACCACACAGTGACTATAAATAATTTGTAACCTGTGAACCTGAAGAGAACACTGGGCCTGAAGTGAGTTACAATCTGATTTTATCTCATAAGTATTACTGTGGTAGGGAGTTAACTGGCCATCTTGTTGGCATAGCCAAAATAAACTTTTTTTTTTTTTTTTAAATTTCCTTATAATTGTGAAGTTCCCTCCTCTATACTTTGTATTCTTAAACATATTATTATTTTCTTGAGAATCAATTTCAGGTTGGAAATGTTAAGCAGGAGGAGAATCTTTCTTAAGAAAATGAATGAGAAAATGTATTATTTGATGGAACTTGAGAGGCAACTCAGCGCTTGAAATATTAAACTGAGGAAAACAGTGAATGACTTTCTCTGCTCCATCTTTAAAAGCTATTAAAAAGACCCAGTAAATTTTATTTTAATTTTAAAGTCAGTTTAATAGATGAGACTGTCCTTTCAAAACTTGGTTAGGGATCAAAGTTCACATAAACCCCAGTTCGGCAATGTTTTCAATTTAGACTTTTCCATAGACTGTCTTCTGTTAAATGCGAAAAGTTTGAATTTGATAATCTATGTGTTTGTTTCCCCACCCACCCTGATATGTTATGTTTTTCAGTAATCATTACTATTTGATTCACCTATCTGAACTGCTCACAACCACCTTAAGTAGCACAACGCACAAGTTGAGTGTGAAGATTTGTAATGAAAGTCAAAAATATATATAAATAGTGTAAGAAATGGAAGTACCTCAAATTTACATCTAGTTGTACCTACTGTTAAGTACTATTTCAGTACTTACTAGAGAACCATTTTGGTTTGTAGGGGAACACAAAGAAGGGAAGCAAGTTCTGTGTAAGGCTGTTCATGTTTTCCAGTGAGATCTCTTAGCAGCAGTAACAGAAAACAGCATTTTTGCACATTCCATCATCAGTGTTTTGTTTGCGCAACTGCATCAGAGTAGACTTTGCCAGGGAGCCAGTATCTTGCTTTAGAATTGTGATATAGATTAATTCTATTAAAAACAAAATCTTTTTTTTTGTCCAGGATATTGAATAGGCTTTGAACCTCAAATGAATATAAATATATATATGCTGTCTTACTGAATCTTCAGCCAATACGTAATCAGAGTTTTCAAAGTTATAAATTGGCCTCATTCATGTCACTAATTCTAAAAATTAGAAGGTACAAACCTCAAGATTAGTGGTATCAACAACTTTATTAACCATTAATAATGTCCTGCAAGTGTGTTATTCCAAACTGAAGAATATTTGCAACTTTATTCACTTGCTTTCCTGTGTAATCTATTCTAAACAGCTGTTTATTAATTTGGAGGAAGCTGCTGCTAGATTTCTCATCTGTTTCAACAGTGTCTTACAGAATTTGTGTTATCTGCCAGAGTATGTTTAGCTACATAAGGCGGCATTGGATCCTGGATGACTGAAACCAGGATTTTATTTGTGGTTCAGTGGGAGCTGAGCTGGTAATGCATGGATTTTTCTCTGCAGTAACGCTTATAGTAACTGTCATGTCCCTCTGGATTAGAGGGGTAGTAATATTTCGTCTGGACTTACTTTGCAATATCACCTTTGTTGTGAAAGTTGCCAAACCCACTCAAAGGAGGTTTTTTCTAAATTCAGCTTCAGTGTTTTTCTCCTTGTTTAATATAAGCCACATGTGTTCTAATTATATATGCAAAAGGCCTGGAATTTCCATAGCATCTAAGTTCACCTTTTTCATGGGGAAAGTATTGTAGTAACTTCAGGTATGTTTAGCCCCCAGAATACAGTGGGATAGGAATTCCCACTGTCTGGAAATGGAGTAGCGTAGATATGGAAAAAGCTAGGGGACAAGCCCGATGTCACACACCAGGCATGAAATCGGTGTTTGTGTGCTTATACTTTGTTTTTGCCTGCCTCACATTATTTTTACTCATATTTGCAGCATTGCCATCTTCATAGGCCACTGAAGTATGCAGGAAGTATTTGTATACAATGGTGATGTCAAGGACACCCAGAGACTGATACTGAGTGTTTGCTATAACTAAATACTTGAAAGTATTTGACTACCTAGATACTGTTGTGAGTCTTAACTTGCACGTGTGTTCTACACCACTGGTTAAAAAGTCCTAATCAAGTTCTGGGCTTGTATAGCACCATTCAGCCCTGGACCAAAAGTTGAACAGACTTTTGGAACTTCTTGAAAAGGAATAAAAGTAGCAGCAAAAATTATCAGTGTGTGTGGCGAATATTTCAGAGTGGGGGGAAAAGAAGAAACATTAAATATATCTAACCTGTGATAAGCTGTTGTCAGTGTTTTGCTTTTAGGTGTGTGGTTAAAATCTTTGAAATTTGGATGTTTCAATAACATTTACTAAAATTTGTATTTGAAAATGATTTTAAAAAACTGCACTGATTTTTATGGATGGTTTAGTGTGAGGTGTCCCTGCCCATGGCAGGGGGGTTGGAACTAGATGATCTTGAGGTCCTTTCCAACCCTAACTATTCTATGATTCTGTGATTATAACATTGTATGGAATAAGCATTGGCTAAAGATTTTTTCAGTAAGCTCTGGTTCATTTTTAAAAAACAGTGACTGTTCTTGTAAGATTAGCTGCAGAAATAAATTCCTTTTGAAGTAGCTGAGCTGTATCCCTCCTCTAAGTGCCCTTCCAATTTTCTGTTAAAGGGTGTGTGGCTTCATTCTCATCGTCTTTAAAGCGGGATACAGAAGAGGGTCCCTTCATATACTTCATGATTTTGAGATACTGCCATATGTCTATAGTTGTGAACACTTAGAAATTGTGCCTGCAATGATCTATTCTGCTCTTAAAGGTCGTGTCTTCAAGGTGAAATCTTGAAGGCAGAGAGAATTTTGTCATTTGTTATGTCTCTGAAATATGCAATGCATTGATTAAGTATTTTTCTCTTCGGTATTTTTTGGGTCATGGGGGGCATGGACCAAGGAAGCCTTGGTCATAAAGCAAAAGGAATCTTGACTGTTAGCTGTAAAAGGAGTCCTGACTGTTAGCTGTTTGAGATTTTGGGCGCAGGGGAGTTATTTTTTTATTCTTGGTAAGAGCTGCTAGACACTAAATGAATAAAAGTCAGCATGATCTTTGAAGGCTCATGCTTTCTTGATACTTGGCATCTTCAGCAGTGTGAACATTCACGTGTTAGTTTTGGGAAGGCTTGTGACTTGTTTGGCACCATTGAAGATCAGATGTAAGAAATGTTGAAGTGGACATTGAGCCAATGTCTGCTTTTTACATTTGGGCTTTGCTCTTTCTAGGTTTTCTGGGTTTGAGGGTTATATTTATAATAATTTCTGACCAAGAGTGATAAGTGAATCCCTAACAATATTTAGTATAGAAGTAAATCCCCCTTGATCTTCACATATAGTGGATATTTTATTTTTTTTTTTTTAATTCAGTGGTGTTTCCAGAATTCTTTACATTCGTTTACTTTTCTTTCTCTGTCAACTACTACTATGCATTTTTATCCTGTTTACCTCCTGAAATCAGTTCTGATGTAGTAAACCTACTAATCAGCACAGCTCCTAGTCAGGGGAGGGAGAGATGTTCTTTTCACTGCATAAATTTAGGACAGAGTGTTGTAGAGGGTTTTATTTTACTGAGAAATAATGCTTATACAAAACACGTTACAGACATTTTGCTGATATGTTGAGCTGTATAAATGAATTGTGTTAAAGTTGGGGGTGTGGTGAAGGAGAAACAGAATTCTGTAACTACTAGAGCTAGAACACTGGACTGGGTTCCAAGCACTCGAGGTTCTGTTTTTAATATCTTCTGCATCCTGGGAAATTACTCTTCCTCTCCTTTTTCTCTCTGTAAAATAAGAATTTGCCTTGGTTTAGTGCTGTGAGCAAAAACTTTCTGGGTGATTTTTGAGTTGAGGTCAAATATTGCAGGAACATAGAAATTCTGGAGGAAGTGGAGAGTTTTCCAAATAAAATAAAATGTTGCCTTTTTAACATTCACATACTTACAGTCAGGTTCTTGTACCCTGTTTGAAACTGCTGGTTACCCTCCTATTTTCCTGCAGCTGTAACAAGTCTCTTGCTCTTCAGAGGGATATGAAACCATATAACCTCAGATATCAAACTGTGCAAATATATCCTCCTTTACTGTACAGACAGTTGGCAAAAAAATAGTTTTCATTGCAGTAAATGTTTGGGTTTTTTTACTGCAGAATTGGAAAGTGTTCATAATCACACAAAGGCAACACAAACAGTCCTGTACTTCCTAGTCCAGTGGCCAGGATAACTTTGATTCTACATTTATGAGGTAGAAACCATTTTCAGAAAATTTGGCCAGAGTTTTGTTGCTGTTATGTATTCTCTCCATTTTATAAATATCTTTGCTCAAGATCAAACTCTCCGGGAGTCTTTCCTTAAAAACCTAAGTTGAGCACCTTGAATCTTGCAAAGTTGTTTTTCCAGCCTATAAGATTTTCGTAGCTTTAAAGTGTGGACTTCAGAACTGGGACCAATATTTGAGCAGTAGCTTAAAAACACAGTGTTGAAGAGCAAACGGGGATTGTTTCTTTTATTGGACAGTACCTGGTGTGCATTTTCTAAGCCTTTTTTTCATTCAGAGAACTGATGCTGCCATTTATGACCACTTTGCCAGGAAAGCCAGACAATACTCATATTCTGTCATTCTCATAAATTGTTATTCCACTGCTATTAAAGACCCTTCTGTAAACTCTGCAGGCAAAACTTTCTCTTCTCTAGTTCAATTAAACTGTTAGCAGTATTGGATCAAGAAGTAACCTATTGAGGACTTTGCTGGGAAAAGTTAAACTGTTTTATAACTTAACATTAATAACTTTATTTTGAGATTGTCATTGAACAGATCTTTGATCAATCCTATTAAAAGTATGTAATACATGAAATTTATGAAATATTATAACACTCAACTTTTCGTAATAGTCCTTGTGTTAAATTTATCCCATTGTATTCTGCCAATATTTCTTGTAAATTTATGAAGATCAGCTCTTTTGAGGTTTCCAAATAAGGAGTTCTCCTACCAATCCCTTATTCCTTTCACACAAAAGTTAGCAGATAGTTGAGTGATGTGATTTTTACAATGCATTACGAACTACTGATTTCAAATTGGTGACTGATTCTATGTTGTCTATCAATTATAATTAGTATTGTGTTATCCTGCACTGGATTCAGCCTTTCTGTACAGTATTACATAATGCCTTAAAATTCTGAGGAAGTTTTGTTGCTTTGGGTTGTTTAGCATACATTTGAGATTTGAATTTGTCTGTGTTAATTAACACATCATTCCACACATTTTAGATAGTTTGTTTAATTCTCTGGTGATCTTAGATGTCCGGCTTACTACAGTTACCCTTTTCCAGTTTTCAGATGTGTTTATTAGCTTTGTAATCCATAAGCATTTGGTGACAAGCTCTTACCTGGGGTTCTAAAGCAGAAACAGGTTTTCAAGAAAAGTGGTCCCTCGCTGGGTTTATTACAGAGCACATATATGCATCATTGAAATGTTCTAGAAATAAATGTCATGAAAAGATTATGAAAGAGTTGTGTGAATCATATTATATATTCCTTGCACACAACCACTTCCTCTGTTTTTATTTATACCTACGGTGTTAATATTAGTATGCTGATAATTTGGGAATATGCTGTTTGCTCTTTAGCACAACATTGAGTGTTGACTTCCTTTTTTAGTTAGTGACTATCATGCTGTTATCCATCTTTGTCGTTATTCATTTACATTTAAGTAGAGCAGTCTTCTCTGGATTGTGATTCTAGCTCTGCTGCTACATTCCAGTACAGTTGTTTTCTCTGGGCTTCTTGTTTGGATCTGCATTCCTAGTCTTTAGTCTGGGGTTTTTTCCATGCTTCTGCATTTGAAAGTGGTGGTGTCTTTCTCTGGCCTGCCAGGGCTCCAAAGTGAATCCTAAGCAGGAAAACAGAAACAGACTTCCAGTCTTCAGGGTTTGTCACTATGATCTGGCCCACAGTAGTGGAGACAAGGTCTTGCTTAGCTGTTCAATGGATTATGAACTGTGTAGCTAAAATGGGATGTGATTTTTTTTTTTTTTTTTTTTTTAGCTGCTAATTTTGAAAAAGTCATTACCAAGAATGTCCAGACTATTTCTTTTTCTAGAGGCTGAGGAGGGGGTGGCAATGGAAGTTCTTCAAGTGACAGCAACTCATACTGAGCTACTTCCATTCTGAATATTTTTAATGTGGAAGAGCAAAAGTCTTTTCCTGTCAGTCTCATTCTTAGTAATGTGTTTCACCTGAGGACCAAGTTTACCAAGAATTGTCATGCATTACATCATATGGTAGCTTTGAGCTACTAACATGATACTATCAAGAAAAAGGCAGTTTGAGTCTAGGATATTTTATGAAAGGTAATTTATAAAGGTAAAGAAATATTAATGCTGGTGTACAAGGTAGTGCTAAAAAATAAGAGTACTGTGAAGATTTTGCCCATGGAGAATTAAAAATTAAGTCAGACTTGGAGAGGTGTAGAAAAGGGCAGCTAAGATGATCAGGAAGGCCTGTTTTACATGAGTAGATTAAAAGAGCTTGGCTTGTTTAGCCTAGGAAAATGAGAGATGAGGAAGATGATTGTTTTCTATAAATATATCAAGGGAATAAATGAATAACTATTATAATATTGTAATAAATACTAGGGGAAGGACGAGGAGGGAGCAGGGAGGAAGACAGTGTTTTTAAAACTAAAAGCATTGGCACAGGAGCAAATGCATACGAACTGTGTAAATTAAGCTGGAAATTAGGAGATGGAGTCTCAGAATCAGATGAACCTTCTTGTAGTAGTGTTTGTAGCAAGAAAAGAGTTTTAAGATGGGTCTCTCTTAATTTATGATGAAGATGATTTGATGAGCTTGTCCAGAATAGCAAAGGAATAGGCTTCCACTCCTGTATTCTCATGGCCTGAAACTGTTACTAGGGTCTGAAAAAGAATTGGAAGAAATAGTGTTGTACGGTCTTATTTTTCTTTATTATTCTTGTCTATAGTTTTGTAACTGCTACTCGTGTGAACTTTGGGTTTCTAAAGGACAAAACTTGCTCCTTCTTGATTTGATAATATTAGCAAAAAAAAAAAAGTGGATATGGAATATGGAAGATTACGGGTGGTTGATGGATTAGCCAAGTAGTTCTCAGCTTTCCTTAAGCACTGTAGTAACTGAAGAATTTGCAAAAATATAAAATGATAAAATATCTGTAAAGACAAGGTACCAATATTCTGTGATTTCTGCTGGACTATAGAATGCAGGATTACGCCATTCCTAGTGTTTGAAGAAAAGACAGGCTTTCCGAATTGGCAAAATGTGTAAACATTGATAAATCTGATAAAACCCTCGTTTTGGGTTTTGACAGTCTGAAATGGTGAGGGGTTAGATGTTCTCAATGTTCTGTTTCATCCCTGTCTTTTTACTTGATAAGTAATACTGATAGCTGCCGTTATCTTGCCAGGAGTACCTGGCAAGATGTGAAGCCCGATGAGATGTGAAGCTTTTCATTTGGGGAGTTTCTGTGCTAGAAGCAGTTAAAAAAATTTTAATTAAAATAATAAACCAAACTAAAAAACATTCCCACAGCAGCCTCTGTTTAGCAAGAGAAATCAGCTATTGAAAACTCTGCAGTACCCTACCTGTGGCTGTTCCCACAGTACCATTGAGTTTTAACTGTATAGTCTTAATGTTTCATTGTTGTATTTCTTTCCATAACGCACATAATCATTTATGCGATATATAATAGGCATGTATAACCAGTAACAATACTTAACTGGTTTGCCATTTGAAAATATTTGTACCATTTAATAACTTAGATTACTCTGTGTGAGATTCTAGAAAACGTTTACTTTTTAGGTTTTATGTATCTGCATGTGGCGTGTTTCACTTTATTGTTGGAAGCCACACAGATGTTTCATCACATGAGCAATCTGAGAATGTCATGTCTTTCCACTGTGAAGGTCTCAGGCTTCTTCCATGCCTTCAAAGAGGGGGCTTGCTAGCACCAGCCAGCAGGTTGAACCTGGAAACTAAGCAGGTACAGGGAAACACTAAGTGAGAAAAGAGATTAATTAAAAGGCAGAAAGAAAAGTAATACGGCGAAATGTTTTGATTTGTTGCTTTTGTACTTAGCCCCAGGATCTACTTTGAAATGATGGCATGGATGCAAAATAACTTTTCATGCT
Source organism: Lathamus discolor (assembly GCF_037157495.1). NCBI lineage: Eukaryota > Metazoa > Chordata > Aves > Psittaciformes > Psittacidae > Lathamus > Lathamus discolor. Next base: position 70,527,762 of record NC_088888.1, on the reverse strand, counting down.
TTAAGGAGCAAACAAAAGCAGGAATTGTAGAAAGTTTTGAGAAAGCAGTGATCTACCAGAAAAGTTTAATTTCATAAAATAAGTCGTTTAAAAAGACATTCTTTACTGTGCCTGTAAAGACACCTACAGTCTACATTGATCTAGTAATAAATGTAAACGTGGGTTTATTAATTGCAAAATTCTGACCCAGCTGTTCCACTGTGACTAGGCTTCCACAAAATGTTTTTTCATGGTTCAACTGGAAGTCTTTAGTATTTAGAGGAGGCAAATTTCGAGTTAGATCTAAAGTATGGGTTTTGAAGGATTTGTGCTTATGTTTAGTATGAACTATATATGTCTGTTGCTGTGCTCTTTAGTATACGCACGATCTGTCAGTTCTTATGTAAATGTGTGAGGTTTTGCAGAATTGGATCCTTGATATAGAAAGGAAGAGCTAGAACCAACAGAACCAGCTTTCTTTTCTCAAAAAATTATGTTGATCCCTTTTGTTGTTGGGGGAAAAATCGTCACGACAATTTTTCATTTGGCACAGTACCTTATCTATTTAGGTAGTCTTTGCTATGCTTTATGTCAAGGTTCTTTCTGAATGGTGCGTCTGGTTCAGAGTATTTAACATAGAAGAGAACCTGGAAGACCAAGACCCTGTTGTGCTAGGTGCTGCTTAGAGGATTTTGAGTAATCATGTCCCTGTCCCAGAGGCCTCACACTTCCTATTTTGCTTTAAGGAGGCTGAACCCCTTTTAGGAAAAGGGGAAATAGTGTCTTCTCTGTTACAGCAGCAGGGCTAGTCATTTAATACCCTGATTTATAATAGCGTTGTAATCTAAATAGGAAGCAGGTGGAGTTACAACTGTGTATGATACTTCAGATATTAATGGCTTGGCTTGGCAGTGGAATTCTAAAGCTGTATATACTATTTCTGTCTTAATTATGCATTCATTAAAAGCTTTTATACCCAACAGAATAAAGTAAATATTGTTTGATCTCTGTAGTGTGCTCCCAGACTGTAGATTTGCACAGCAGGGTCTTGATAATCTGAATAAATTGTATTTCCCCAAGGAGTTTATCTTTCAAATAAGGTCATAAAGAAATGCATTCTTTCCCCTTAGTTCTCCTTGTGCTTTTTCTGCTATTTATAACATGGAGCAGAGGAATAGAGGTTTATTGTAGTCTGCTGTGTACTTGGTTATGATTAACTCTAATTTATCAATCTGTTACATCCTTTTCTGTGGCTTGTGCAAGGCAATTATTCTTTAAAGTACAAATGAATAAGGATAGACTTGGAAGCAATTTAAATACAATGTTTATATCTCTTTTTCCTGTTTGTCAGTTTATCATCTCTCCATATTAAAATGCACCTTTGCATTAAAATATGGACAATGTCACAATTTATTTTGAATATATAACATTGTCATCTTTAAGATTATGCTTGTTCAGAAAATTGATCTTCTTTTATGGGGATTTTAAACATTAGCTCATTGTTAAATTGATTTGGCATCTAAAGGTTGATACTACTGAATCAGAAGTCCAGTAGTGTAGAACAATGGATTCTATTACTTCAGGGAGAGGGGAGGAAGCGGGGGGATGTGGAGTAAGTAGCATGCCTATGATCAAAGATAGCATCTCATTTCATAAGTAGACACTGATAATTTGGCCATTAAATTGTTTTGAGTTTACTGTGAGACTTTAGAGCTATTTCAGCTGTAAGCTGTAAGATCTGTATATATAAACTTACACGTATTTTATTAGTCTGAATGTGTCTCAGCAGTGTAATGTACATCACATTAGAAGAGATAGGATCACTACCTTCTCTTCAGCTCTTAGTGACAGTGCTGCTTGTGTTCATATTTAATCCAAAGTGTCATGTATTTAAAAGTTTATAAAAACAAGATTAAAAGTTTCAATAATTTACATAAGACTGGTTTGTACTCTATCTTTTTGAAGCAATACAGTACCAGGAGAAAGTTGCACACAAATTTTAGATTTTGTAGTTGCTCTTTTAACACAGTATAGTAAAACCTGTGGAAAACAGAGACTAACAGAATTCTTATTCATTACCATACCTCAATTTCCTATTTAGTGACTTTTTTCATTTTTAAACAAGTATTTAAATTCAATTAAGGGTTTAGTTTGACAGTCTATTAAAATCAGACTGAGTTGACAGTGATTGCTTTGATACTGCCTGATAGATATTTTCTTGGAGTTTTTTTCTTTGTTGTTTTTTTTTTTTTTGTTTGTTTGTTTGTTTGTTTTGGGGTTTTTTGGGGGGGTTCTTTTGTTACTGACTTACACACTGCAATTTAGTCTGTTGTTCTGAAAGCCATACCACGTATGAAGAGTGTGGTCATCTGATCTGTGATCTACATGTTGCAATCTCAGTGTGACAGTTTTTCCCTCTAGTATCATCACAGACACAGTAGTGTGTCTATATAATTTAGATTTGAATATTGGTATGACAGTCTGATAATTTCATTTGTAAAAGTTAATGCACTACTTGCTGCTTTGGCTGTGAAATACAAACCTGTAGATCAACTCTAACCTCACAAAACCAAAAAGGAATGTTTCCAATTACAGGCCTGGACCCGTTTCAACAAAATATACCTCTGATATTCACCAAGCAGTAAACCATAATTTCAGCAGGTCAATAACACATTATGTTAGGTAAAGCATCAAAAATCACCCGAAGCTTATCTATCAAAATAACTAAACAAACAGACCCCCATAATAAGTAAATAAAGACACATAAATAAGCAAGCATCTGAAATATAAATAAAAATAATATTGTAAATAAACAACTAGTGAGAGTTTATTTATCCATCCATAAGTAGATTTAGCCTCTTCCACTGTATGGCAGCTTTCATAAAAAACTTCAATTAGTGTTGATTTGAGGGGATAGGGGTGTTTGGGGGATCCAAAAAAAAATGCCCAAACCAAAAATGAAGACTTACCAGTGTCTTTCAGATATCACGGAAAATGTAAAGATTTTTTCAGGGGAAGGCAGCATTTGTGTGTCAGAATACTGTTTCTCTCTAATGAAGAAATATTTTATTATGCTATCTCCAGTATTGTCCTCTTCTGAAGTCCACCGAAAGCCATTTGTTCTCTTCTACTGCCACTTAGCGGGGTTCAATCAGGCCTGTATCTTGGTGGGGCTGTTGATCCTCAGATCACAATGCTTGATTATTTGTTTATTTTTCTCCTCCCCACATGCAGCTGTTGACTACAAATAGCTTCGTAAATATACACTGACCTCTTCTAAATTTCTTTCTGGATGTTTGGCGTTCATTCAATTGGGGAGTTCTTTGGAAGGGTAGTCTTCCAAACCAGGGACAATAAACCATAGCTATTGCTTGTTACATGCTGTGCTATTTACTTCAATTATATTCCGAGGCGTTGTTGCCACCATTGCATAGCCATCACAGAGGTAGAGTTGTGAGGTACCATCTTTGATCTACAGATACTAAATCACCGGGCAAGCATGCATGCTTCTCCCGTAAAATTCATTCTTTTTTCTATCTTTCTGCAATTGAGGAAGATTCATCCTTAACTCCTCTATGTAGTGCAAAGAGGAACTGGCTCTAGAATATCTGTGGCTTTTGGGATGATGACTGTTAGGGCTTGGCCTGACAACAAAAGAAATTTCTCTTTGTTCTTTGAAGAAAACAATGTGAACCTCCTGTGCAGCAGTTGAAGTAGGTAATTAATAGGATTTCTCTTTGGCATACAACTCTGCTGGGGAATGTGCACAGACTGGGAGACTGTGTAACAAGCAGGAGCCTCCCCAGGAATTTGATTCACTTTCCTCCAGTACTGACTCCTCTAAGCAGGTGAAAAAAATTCTTTCTCCACTCTCCATTGCATATGCATAAACAGCTCCACAGTCATTGGGACAGCCACCCAATTCACACGTTCAAGATGTAGTCCATAAAACATTCCAAAAAACCATCTCTTCGCACTTTCCCATCTTCCCTGTTGCTCTGCTCTATCTGCCAGCCGCGCAGCTCATTTGACATTTACAAGATTTCTTGTCAGTTTCATTTGGTGCTGCCATGCCATCCAGCAGAGCAGTGAAAGTGAAATTGACTTAATTTAGTCTGTTTCTCTTTCCTGTTCTAGTCCCTATGTTAACTAATCAGCAAAGTGAAACCGACGAGACTTCTTGTCAGTTTCGCATGTGGAGCTGGTCAAGGAGGAGGAGGCTGATAGGGAGCAATGCGGTAAATTGGAAGATGAAAACCAGGATTGTGGAGGAGAGAGGAAGAGAGGTGCGAGCATACAGCAAGCACAGAGAAAATGGCTAAACATGCTGAGATGTCCTGGATACTTTTCTTTAATACCAGAGGAATTCTTGGCCTCTCCCCTGAAAGCAGCATTATGCTCTAGAACAGTAGTAGTTAGCTGTCCAGACACTGATTTAGAAAGGATGCCAAGTTGAAAACATAGCTTGTAAATACAGGTTATCTGCCACCAGGATAGAGAAAAACTTCCTGCCCTGAGTTACTGTAGCTTTTGCCTCTGCAGATTTTTTGCTGCTAGGCGGAGGGAGAGAAAGTATACGAAGCCAACATCCACTATAGGTTGATGTCAGTGGTAGGAAAAAAAGGTTTGTTTGTTCACTGAAGATAAATCTGTATGTAATAAAATGTAGTTCAGCATCTCATATTTTGGGAGGTTTCGTGGAACTAGAAGTTGCACTACACAGTGATCTAGCTCAATCAAAACTGTAAATAATGAACAAACAATTGCTCTGTAACAAACCATTGTAGTTAACAAATACTATTTTTTTAATCCAGTTGTTAACTGCTGCAAGCTCTTGTCATACAGTGTAAATCATGCTGGTTGATTATATTCTGTACTAATCCATATTTCTTACAGATGCTTTATGCATATATAACCTTGCTACATAAATTAGTACTATTATATATATTTGCATATATATATATGTGCACTGGTAACATACATTTTAAATGAGACTGTGCTAATTAATTTCAAGTTATTTTGCTTGCCTTCTCCACAGCTCCAAAAGAATAACCATTTTCCATTACTTGAGACCTGTGGGGATTTTTCTTTGCTGTTTTGTTTGGGTTTTTTTTTGTGAGACGTATTTTGTTTGCTTCACCCTTTTAGGAATTAAATAGTTTTAATTACTTGGACCTGTATAAGCTTGCAGACCTCTTCAACCTCACTTTGTTGGAGAATGCAGTCGTTGACTTCTTGGTAAAACATCTCTCTGAGCTATTGAAGAGTCATCCGGAAGAAGTCCTGGCACTCCCATACCGTCTCCTTCGAGAGGTTTTTAAAAGTGATAGACTCACTTCACTCAGTGAAGAACAAATCTGGCAGGTAAGGAGACTGGTGAATAAGCAGAATGCGTGATACTCTATAAACCATAGCAGTAATCTGTTGTTTTGAAACCCTGGAGCAATCTCGAGGGAGAATAAGCACTTGAGCAAAAACTGTGAATAACAACTGAGGGAAATTTTTAAATGAAATTCAAAAAACGTTGTGTTGTGTTTATGCAATTAGTTTGTTTGAAAGATAAATTTGTCTTACTGCTTAACTTGTGTTGCTCAGATGGCCAGAGATTTTCTTCCAGATCCAAGTTTGTTGGTGGGAAGAGGAAGCTGATGCATGTAACTCAGTTATCACTGCTCCTGGTGCAGCTAGTGCCACAAGTCTGGTGGCGAACTTGCTTCTGCACTCTCTCCTGTTCACTTCAGACAAATTTAGCTGTGTAACTTTGGTTGTCATTTAAATTGTTTAGGCCACCACAGGTGACTTTCCCTCAAGCAAAGTAGAGAATCGTCACGCAGACTGCTCTGCTCAGAGGTGAGTGGAGGCTTCAGTGAAAGGTTTGCAGCAAGAAGCTGGAGATGGTGATCATTTCCTTTTAAAAAGCTGGATCTAAAAAAGGGCCAGCTTGCTAGCCATAGAATATTAGTAAAATAAAAGCATTATGTTGTGACCTTTAGTGTGTGTGTGAAACCTAATATGAAAAAATCATGTAACTTGTAAAGAGAAACATAAAAGCTAAACTAAGATCTATCCTTGGAAACTTTCCCATCATATGTCTGTACAAATTGCAATTCATGATATGATGAAAGGACATCAGTATAATGTTGGTATTTCAAGGTAGAATGTAACCTGCTTGAAAGAAACCTGTCTGGGAAGTGAGAGTTTTCACAACTTGTGTCGTTGCCTTGTCCTGCCAGAAGAACTCAGAAATAATTTTCTTAATTGTGTGCACTCCAGTCAATGAACACTTCATGAGGCAAATATGACAAATCTTCTGTTCCTGTTGCAGGGTCATACAGAGGAGAGATACTTGTAGGTAATGTGCTGCTTCCGAGTGTCAACAAACTCTCCACACTGTCCATTTAAGTGTTATCATAATTGCCTCTCTAAAGGTTACTAATGCTGTTCCAAAAATTGTTTTCAACTAGTAGTTTTTGCCTGCAGCAGAAAACGTGTCTTTTTAATTCCATCTGTACAAGCAGGAATTCATAAATGTATATTTATAAATATTACAGGTTCTCAGAATGAATTAGAAGACACATATAAATATTTACCAATTTAGGCATTCAGAAGGCAATAAGAAACTGTTTTTTTGGCTTTATCTTTGTAAATAAGTAATTCCCTCGTAGTCAACCCAATAGAAGAAAATCAAATCAGACCAGCTATATTGCCTCAAGTGTAGTTAACTTCATCATTTTTGCTAAGGTTATAGTGGTAATGCAGTATACCATGGAAGAATCTAATATTCAGCCCAGGGTGAAGATTGGGTATGCCAGAGGATTAGTGTCAGGGTGCTTTATAGAAGTGAAACTTGATGGACAGGCTGGAGACAGATCTACAGAATCTCATTAAATTGCTGAATTGTTCATTACTGAGCACTCTCACTGTAATAAAGTGCTCATTGACTTTGACAAATCCCCATCCCATGTCTTAAGGAAGAACAGCAAAGCAAGTGGTGTTGGGGAAGCTGGAGGAAATTGGCACAAAGTGGGGCAGATGATAGAAGAGCTGATGGGGGGATGCTACCATTTGATTTGTCTGTTGTACCTGTAACTAGTGTGGCCTCCTGCACACACACCTGTGCATGTTATGGTGATGTGAATTCAGTGTGTCCCTGAGGCACCTTTGCTAGTAGGGCTCCCTTGAAGCCCTAAGCACAAATTAAAGCTTTCCTCAGAGAAGCTGGAAAGGGTGCTGCTGTCTGCAGAGTGCAGGTATTTTCACTAGTTTAAATTCCTAGTGTCTACTGGGTGATTTGATCCTAATGCACAGAAAGATTAAGACAGTTATTTTAATGTATCAAAATGTGGACACAGTGATGCTTGAATGTGATTTAAACTGAAGTGACTGAAGCTCATATCTGGTACATTCTGTGTTAGACCAATTCACAGTTGCCCAATTTTAGTAAATAAGATGAAACATAACCTTGCGAAAACCAAGCTTGAGAAAGTTAAACAGGAATATTAATGGCAGTATACTAGGAAATGGATTAATTTGGAATACTACAGTAATACCTTTTGATTCATTCAGAAAGTTGGAGGGAAAAAAGTAAATTCTTTTGTATTTTTCCTCTTCATCATGAGCTGTGCAGCATGCTTTATTTTGCCACAGGAAACAGTCATGACAAAACCATAAATGTCTAGTTTATCATGAAGTGAAAAGTGAATCTTTTCTAATTGGACATTACTAGAAAGGCTCATTGGCTCTACTTTAAGGAAGCAGATGAATTCCTTCCCTTGATAATTGAAAAAGTAACCAACCCTATAAGATAGAACGTGTTCTCAGAAATCTAGCAGTAGAGGGTTCTTGTTAGAACCTTAGCAAGTAGAAAGCAAGCCAAAGATTTAAGTAAAAAACTGATGTTAGCCTTGGTTCTAATAGTTATGCCTTATCATGTTTGTTATTAAAAACTTCAGCATCATGAGGCTTAAATATTCATATTTCAAGGATTGTCATAATAGTTACAGATAGAAATATCTACCGGATCATTCTGTCTCCCAGCCATATATTGATCAAATGCTACACTATTAAATACTGCACTTGATACACAGTGAGCTGTGTATCATATTTGATATCATATTTGGCAAAAAAATCTTTAACATGAGATCAGTATAGACTAGTTTCTTCCTTCTCTGCTACTGGTCATGTGAGTGTTTAAAGGATTGATCAATTTTAGTATTTGCTAACCCATCTCCTAAAATTAAGGTTTTCTTGGTGGTATTTTGTGGTTTTTCTTTTTTTACTTTGCCGCGTAACTCAGTTTCTTTGTAATCTACTAATAAGCAAGCAATCTAAGAAAAATTGGTTGATAAATCTGCATAAGTAGTTTATTATTTAGCTAGAAAGTATGCAGCTATGTTGTGCCTTTTCCAGGGCTAAGCTCCCAAGATATTCCAGCCCTGTTCACTTCCTTGTGTGCAGCTTGTGAACTTGTGTTTATAAAGTAGATGTTCCAGGTATGAGAGAGTTGCCCTAGTTATTCCTTTTGTTACTGTGGATGTGACATGCAAAATCAGACTCTGATCTCTGTATAATAGAAATATCTTTGCTTGAATAAATAGACAAATAAGACAGGAAGACTAGTGTTACAGATTGATATGAGTTGCTAAAGATCTATTTTATAAAAATAATAAATGTATAAATTCAAGTTATTAGAGTTCTGGTTATCCTTTTCTAAGAGGGAGTAAAGTGCCCCATTTTCAACTGCCTTTGCTTACTTTATTTGAGCTCCATTTTTAATCTCTTGGTGGCCTTTGTGGAGGACCAAAATTATTCTCCAACAGAAATCCCACAGGGTTCATTACTATAGGGTTCGTTACTGTAGGAAGTAATGTGGAGTATGCGTTATAGCAGGCTGTTACAATGGAACAGTTCTCTGCTGTGTGTTCCATACGTCTCCAGTGACACCCACATTTTCCTATGCAGCACAGCAGTTTCTAAAGTGGGTTGTCATGTTCCAGTACAAGCTTGCCATTCCTTCAGTGCAGGACTTGATTTTGTTGGGTTTTTTGTTGTCAATCTTTTGATTCTACAGAGCAATTTTTAATATGGAGAGAGCAAAATTCATGTTTCTCAGGGGTATATGTATGTTTTGATGAAATGTGAACTGAGTGCCTTGCTAAACATGAGCTTAAGTTTTACTGCAAAACAAATAATGACATAAAATAGTATGTGAAGTAAAAGCATCTCTGTAATCAACTATATTTAAACAATATGTTCACCTTTCACTGTTCAAGAAATAAGCATAAGTACTCTCTTGGGCAATAACTGATACCCTGTCTGGTGGTCTAATGCTTGTCCCTAGTGAGTATTTACCCTAAGTAGAAAACCACCATGTTAAAATGTGGCTGTCAGCCTCTCATCAGGAAAGGCATAGGAGGGGAAAAAAGGAGTTTGATCATATCAAGGCCAAGGTGAGTTGGTGAGGCTATATGGGAAAATCAGCATGTTGCCCGTGCATGTTTTGCTGTGTTTTCACCCCTTTTTTAGTACCCTTTTCGTGAGCAGTCTACATAAAAGTACCAGAGAGCCACCCTTGAACCCCAATATCCACTGTGCTGGATCGGTGATGGTTACACTGTGTATCGTGACTAGCTGTGGGCTAGATGATATAGTTCTGCTCAAATAAAAGAAGTGTGAAAACATAACCTATGATAGAATGTAGGTTTCCTTTTCCTAAGGTTAATCCTCATAATCACAGGTATCTCATCTGGATCGACTGTGTGCAATGGTAATATTCTTCACAGCCTTTCCAGACTATTTGTGTGGGATTCATTTTTATAAACATAGCCATGTGGGGTATTTTTAGTAGGGCATGCATTATATATAGGCCAGGCTGGCAGCTGTGGCACAGGATCTGCAAGGAGATCAGTATGCACTGGAGCTGTGGACTAGACAGGGCTCATGCAGGCTACAGTGGATTGAAGCAGTGGATGTAGGCAGCTGAACCTGACATTCTGCTCTACTGATGTGCTTAGGTCACGCACATTTTTCCTGATACAATTTCTGCTTCATTTGTAATAATAATAACATTTTGGCTTACAGTGAAAATGAATGTTGCCTCTGTTGGCACTGTCCCCTTGCTTTATGAAACACCTTCCTCCTTTGTCTGCCTTAATGTAAATCTAATGGGCTCTTAATCTTGTCATTTACAGTAAAGTTTTGGGAATTTTGTATATGCTTTTGTTCTGAACTTTTGAAAGTTTCTGCCTGTTATTTCTTGAATGTTAGCTAATCTTGTTACTGTTATTTATCAAGTATAGCAGTATAGAAAGGGGGGATTTTCTATATTAAAACTAGGTTTATGTTAGGAGCAACTGTGTGTTCTTCTAAATTTCTTTTTGATATATGCCAGTTTCAATCAGAAAACTTGATTATTTTGCTGCTATTGCTTTGAGCAATAGAGAATTACTGGAGGGCATTACTTTTGCCTCAGTGTCTTACAGTAATATTGCCTCACCTTATTTATCCCAGATTAACTTCTGAACTGCACAGAGCATCCCACTAGTGTTTAGGAAGGCTGCTGTGCCCACAGATCATGAATTTAGGTCACTTTTGCAGCTAAGCAATAGATGTATGTTTTGATTTAGAAAGCGAAAAAGGGCACCAACATGTGCGCACAGCAAGACTGCTTCTGTGATACTGCATTCTGCATTTGAATTAGTCTGTTATGGTGGGGTCTGTGTTGATTGTTATGCTCTTTGTGGTGCTGATCTATTGGAGATTAACTGAAGTATAATTATATTAATACACGGGTATGTGGTTACACGAAAGTAAATTGCTCAGGCTGTTGTGAAAGCCTTTCCTTATTGGAAATATACATTACTTCCATTTTCAACTTAAAGAGCAACATAAATGAAGTCTAAAACCTATAGATACCATGGAAGATCAAATGAGGTGGTCTGTTGTTAATGTCTTCCATTCAGAGATAGCAATGTTAGTAACCTCTACTCATTCAAAATCTAAGTAAAGCTGTTTAACACTGTTTCTGATGGATTTAAGCTTGTGGAAAATGGTAGAAAATTAGAAGCTCTTTTGAGAATTCCCAGCTCTGTATTTCAACAAGTTTTTCTTTGGGAACTGGTAGCATTACTCTATTTGTAACTATGGAGACAAAGAAGATGGAGAAAGAAAACTGAATTCCAGGTTGTCTATAGCTATATAATTTGTCCATCAATATGCTAAGCTAGCTAGAATCCAGTTTTGGGGTTAAGTACCTAAATTGAATGTGTAAAGTTAGATGAAGTAAATTTGCACTTGTATGTCTAGATCTGCTTTTAAATGAGTTACTTCTGCATAACTCCTGAGATATGACTAGCTGTTGTCCATTGCTATCACTCCTGTCCTGAGACCAGGACACCTGTGGCTCCAAGAAGGTGAAGAGATAAGGAGACGGAAAAGTAGTAACGCTCCTGCATGTCCTTGCTTATTCCAGCAGGGCAACCCTTGGCAGCTTCCAGATGTGTGTGTGAGCTGCAGAGTTGGGGGTTTCATTGCCTTGCAACAAAGGGGTCCTTATACTCCTTTGATCACCTTGGACTCCCTCATGTCAGGGAGAAATGGAAGAAATTACAACAAATACATTTGTCAGAAAGATCTTAAGAAACCTCACTGTCAGGTGGCTTCCAAGCTAGAGGTCTGTGTGGGAAAGTAATGACAGATCGAAAGATCAGTCTCTGAAGTGAGAATCTGTGCTGAAAAGCTTTCAAGCTGCTCCTTTAGGGTGGAGCCTGTTTTAACATTTGTGTGAAACCATAGAGGTCTGAATTTCATGAGGTTCACCTTTTAGCAGCTGCAGTTGTTTCAGTTTGCTTCAGATGTTTTAGTTGATTTAAATAACAAACACATTTGTTTTAATCTTGTAGTAGAAAAGCTCATGTTCCCAATTTATAAGATACATTTGGGATATTAAATGCATTTATAAGTGTGGCTCTAAATCTTTAAGTCTCTTTTTAAAATTAATAACATTCTTAGGACAATTAGTTGATTTTGAGAAATTAACTTATCACTTAAAAATTAATATGAGTCCTGCATTAATCTGAAGCCCATCATGTGGGGATTAAATCAAAGTCAATACAATTGACATAATTAAGAAAATGTTATTTGATTAAAAGAGAAGCTATTCTGTTCTCAAAGCTGGGTGAGCTTCAGCTACTGTACTTGCTTGTTCTTTTTGTATTTAAAAAGCAATGGGGACAAGATACCCGTTTGTGAAAAATCAGCCAAAAGAAGTACCAACTCCTGAAACACATATGCAACTTTGTTGTGCTATCCTCTGAAGCACATTCTCCATGGGATTTGAGAAGGCAGAAGTAAATTGTCTGCAGACAGGAAAAGGCCTAAGCGTTCCCACAGTTAATATTAGTGGGCCCATCCATGCTAAAATGAGGTTCCAGCAGCAGTTCAAAGTTGAAGAATCAGGTTTACTAGTGTGTAATGTGAACTTCAGTGGCTAGTGTTTGATAACTGTGGGGGTGAAGTGGCTGGGAGAAAGTAGGGGACACTTGGATAGCTCTTGTCTATGGGAGCCAGAAGGGTAAGCAACCACTGTCCTTGTCAGAGGGCTTAGTTTGTTGTAAGTATTGGTGATATCACTTGTTTAAAAAAAAAAAACTGTAACATACTAACATAAAACCACCTGGTAATTTCACTTGTTAAAATTGACCTCAGTGATTTTATAGTAACATGGCATATTGAGAGCTTACGAATATATAAACCAACTAAGGAGAGCATGTACTCTGATGCACGTTTCTGTGTGTGACCTAAGGTATTAATGACATACAAGTCCTGTATAGCTGTTGTCAAGATTATTATAGAAAATGATACATTATTATGTGATTTGTTGGATTTGCCTATTAAATCCGTAGAAAATTATACCCTAACAATAGGGAAGAAAGGAATAGGAATCTTTCTACATTCAAGAAACATTTAGACTGATTTCCACATAGCTGAATTGCATTTTTATAGAATTTTGTGCCTATTTCATTCTGTAACAATTTTTACTGATGGAAGCTTTTAGATTTTCTGTCTCCATAGAGAGCCACTCCTAAAATATATTTCAGGGGGAAAAATAACAAGAGAGGAATAGCAATAAAAATTATGTGTATTGGATGGTGAAAGATTGTCATTTCCACTTATAATTATGTACCAGCAAGTTATTTTAATGCTAAATGTGGCTATGTAAAGTTTCAGTGCATTTGATGTCAGCCTGAATGTTTCCTCTAAAAATGAAAATGAGCAATTCTAGGTTTTTAAGTGATGGATGCTGTGGAAGGAAGGGGGGAGTGTCTTCCACCTTCTATGTGCTCTGTCCTCACCTGGTTTGAGAAAGGAGAAATGCCATCATACACTTTGATCTCCTTAAATGGAAATCAAGTCACAGTTGGGAGCCCTAGTTAGAGAGCTGTGTTTATGAAGAGATAAGCTTCTTTTCATTGCAACTTCAGAAAAACTTAGCAGAGATAAAGCACCTGGAAATGTTGGTTTGACCATCGTGACAAACGATGGAGGGTCTGAACTTGAGCATTTTGTGATGCATTAGAAAATGGATGGCAAGAAGTTCTTACCTTGGAGTTTCTTGCCCTTTGATCCAGTTATTAAAGACAATCAGACATGTTAGGCTCCATAGGTTTTAGTAACCAAGAAGCTATGTTTTAGGAATGTTTATGATTCAGAGGCTTGCTTCCCGTTTCTAACTGTCCATGGCTGAACCTGTTTGAAAGGAAAATGTGAGGTTCTGCCTCTGGCTGCCGTATTTTCGTTTTGGTTTTACTGCTTTGCTTTGGATAGATTGTCACCCTCCACACTCCTTTTTGATGATCTTGTTAAAACATAATTTACCTTGATTGCAGGAGTAAGTAGAGCCTTTCCAGTGTGAGTAATCCCAGCTCATTTATTTTATTTGCGCATACTCCCAGGTGTGATAGTCATTCCAGTGCATAGGAAAATAGAGTGGTTGTCAGTAGTGGGGTAGCTGTAAAGTGTGTTGCAACAGGGAACACACACAGCTCATAAAAGTTTTAAACACACAGTTGTACATATGGAGTGTCATTCCTAGGGATTGTACTGGGCCTTTATTGTTCCTTCCATCACAGCAGAATGAGTTAGGTGTATAAAGCACATCTGTTGATCTGCCTTTGTAGAGAAACTCCAAATGACTGCAGAGGAAACTACTCCATGGTTTGAGGACTTGATCATGTAAGAATGCACTTCTCTTGAAGCATAGTGAAGGATAGTTTGGTCTTTGCTGCCCCAATAAGATTAAGAAAAAATGCAGCCCATATAGAGATGTATTTTTCAGCTGCAAAGATATCTCAAATACTTTTCTCAGGTGATATTTAGGGATCTGTCTTGTCCTCAGTTTCAGATACTTGCATCTAATTAGGCTTCAGTCTGTGGCGTGGAGCACAGAAATCTCCAGGATTTTGGTAATTGAGTAAAGAGACTCTGTTGTGGACAGCTGGAGGGAACAAAACATCTTGTTTGTGTCAGCTGTACCATCGCTGTCTTTTGACATATCACTTAATTTTTCTCTCTCTTAGTTCCCATGTTGGGAAAATGGTTGAAATGTACACTTTTCTGGGAGAAGCTCAAGTTTTACTTCTTGTAAATGGCTTTGAGATACTTGGAAGGAAAGTGCTGTATAATTTTGAAGTTCAGATTCCTCAGAAGGTGTAAAATGGCAAACTTCCATGAGCTGTGATAATTTACAACAGCTGAGAGTTTACCTTCTGTCCCTACCTTACTTCACTTTGAGCTTGAGTAGATTAAAAGTTGAAGTTTTCCATTATAGCAACTCTTTGCTTTAATATAGTATGATTCATTACCATATATAATGGTATATATTAATGTAGTTAAGCTAGCCTTTTGTAAAGCTGATTTTTGATCATAGTTATGTTGTTGCAAGTCTAAAAAGCTGAAATATTTTAATTAAAGTTAGTCAATGTCTTCTAGGTAGATTTGTGTCTAGTCCCATTTCCGATAAATACAAGAAATGGTAAAATAAGTACATTGGATAAAGTGTGTAAAAGGAGTTAATACAGTTTTGAAAAGTGTACATTCTGTTCTTATGATAAAACCGATACTTTCTGTGTGTTTCATAGGAAACACCTACATAAAAAATGAAACTAATACTGTCTCTCTGACAACCTTTTTGATAAAATAATGTCCCTTTTGGGAAGGCCAGTATCATTATGTGACACCAGGGAACAAGGAAGCTTGCAGAAAAGCACTGGACTGAGAATGCAATGGACTATATTTGGTTGGTGGAGAGTTTGTCTTTGGGATGAAGAATGATTCCCTTCCTCACAAGGATGCTGTGTGGAAATATTTATTAAAAATTTCTGAAATGGAAATACAGCTATTAAAACTGTTACTAATGGAGCTATTTAATTATGACAAGGAAATCTGCCAAAGACATGTAGGTTCCTTGTACTTTGTCGTGGTTTAAACCCAGTCAGCCACAGTTTCTACTCCCCCCAGCTCTTTCTTTCCTTCCCCCCCACCCACCCAAGGAGGGATGGGGAGGAGAATTGAAAGAATGTAACTCCCACGGGTTGAGATAAGAACAGCCCAGTAACTAAGGTGTAACACAAATCACTGCTGCTACCACCAATGATAATAATAATAAGAGAAATAACAAGGGAAGAGAATACAATACCACCCGCTGAAACGAGCCTGACCGAGAAGCGAGTGCCCTTCCGGGTAACTCCCAGTTATATCCTGGTCATGACGTGCTGTGGTATGGAATACCTCTTTGGTCGGTTTGGGTCAGGTGTCCTGTCTCTGCTTCCTCCCGGCTTCCCCTCCTCTCTGGCAGAGCATGAGACTCACCAAGTCCTTGGTTAGACTAAACATTTGAGCAACAACTAAAAACATCAGTGTTATCAGCTCTGTTCCCAGGCCGGAAATCAAAAACTTAGCAGTGCACCAGCTACTAAGAAGGAGAAAAAATGACTGCTACTGCTGAACCCAGGACACTGTTGAAGACCTGTGAAGGCTGTGCGTCTAGCACTGAAGATTGTGCTAGACAGTATCTTTGTCTAGCAGCCCTGTGAGGAAATCAGGGATCTGGTGATTGATGCTTTATGGCTTAAATGCTTTAAGAAGATAGATCTTACCAGCACTTGAGAAAAATTGAGAAGCATTTTTAATACATTTTGAATCACTTTAATGCCATTAATTGTGATAAATATTTGCTATTAATACATCTGCATTATGTACCTCTATTTTAATCACAGTATAGTATCATGAAATGCATCATTTGTGCTGCCAGACAGACTTGGGCCAACAGCTCTGCTTGCTGCAGGTTATTCAGTGCTGGAAGATCAATGGAATGTGGCTTACAGACTGCAGGGCTGGTTTTCTGAAAGTTGCAAGTTGTCGTCTTGACATCATGTGGATCCCAAAACAGCAAAACTCCCAGCCAAGAGTTTTTCTTTACCAGACCAAGAACTTCCTAAAGTAGTACTCTGGACAAATCCACCGCAACTTCTGCAAAGACTAAAAGGAGATTAGGGGACATACACTTTCATTCTTCAGATCTAATGGACCTTGGGGTCCTCTAATCTTCCTTTTGGGCCATGTATTTTCTGAAGTCATGACTCATTTATACTTGGCTTCCCTCTCTGTTACCTGAACCTATTGTCTGATCCCTCTGTCCTCCAAACCCTGTCCATCTGTGAAGCTGTGTGTCTGTGACAGGATGCCAGTGATTATGGTTGGGTCTGGAAGGATGCATATTTTATCTTTCTTTGCTTTCTTCAGAGGTACAAAGAGGTTCTTTTGATTTACTTCACCTTCTGTACAGTGTTGTCATGAGGATGGGAAGCCATGTGGCTGGAATTGGGTGAGGCTGGGAGGGGAAGCGAACTGTAGCTGAGGAAATGCAGGAAACTTGAATCTTCCATTCTTTCCAAATGTCTAAGCAGCCCACAACTTTTATTCTCCTCCCCCCTCATTAATTTGTGAGGCACTCTGATTCTGTGTTGATGAGTATGGTAAGAAACACCTAGTGAGATTGATTAATTTCCCATCCTTTAAAAAGTGGGAATGAACAGCCCACCAGAAAACTAAATATTGATGCTGTCAGTAGCATGATAATTGGTCTCTGCTTTCATCTCCAGACAATCCCTTGCTTGGATTCCATTATTCATTCTAAGGGGAAAAAGGTTATTAATGCACTGTTCTTTAATTTTTTTCTTGTGTGTGTGTGTGAGAGAGAGGGAGAGCAGTAACACAATAAATACATTGGCTAAGAGAAAACATTTGCAAGAGATCCTTGCCCGTTTTTTTTTAATCTTTCTTATCATGAAGAATGTGCGCTGTGACAAATTGTTCTGCTAATCAAACAGCACTGAAAGGTTAGGTCATTGGAAGTCTTTAGTCATTTTGTGCTTTTCAAGAGTGAATTTGTTAAAATTATGCCGAATACCCACTTAAAGCCTGGGCTGAAAACCCTACCTGTGTTTTATAACTCTGCACTGTCAGAACTCATAATAAGTCAAACATTCTTTCAGAGGTACTCATAAGGGAGAAAAAACCCTGTAAATTTAAGAGTAATTTCAGATTGTAAATGAAAAAGAGAGGCACGACTGTTCATTTGCACCAATCATGCCTTCCTTTCATCTGCTCTGATTAGGCCTGGTGCGGTTTCATCAAACTACTCCATCACTGAGCTGTCACTCCAGTCGTCTGTTGATTGAAAACAATCAGGGCTCTGATGGCACAATTATTCTGACCCTTTAACTAGAGGCTGCTGTGATAATGAAAGGTTGATTATGATAGTTTGTGCCTCTTTCAGTTTGCCAAGAAGGTTAATTTGGGCATCAGACGGATGTTTAATGGGCGTTTGCTGGCTACACTGAGGTAAATGAGAACGTGCAGTCTTCGATATTGCACGGATATAGTTTGGCTGTCAATCATTGTCATTTTGAGTTTGTGCCTCACAGTCTGGAAATCACATTTTATTTTTTCCTTGGGATTTAATTTATTCTGTGCCCTGAGGAAGTTCTTTCACTCTGTGACCTTCACAGTAGCTTTCTCTGTCTTTTTTCCCTTCCCTCAAATGGAGCCCAAAGGCATAACACATCTAGAGGAACATTTTTCTTTCATTTTTCACATTTAAAAAAAAAAAAAAAAAGGAAATCTAAAAATCCCTGTTTATCAACTCACCCTGAACAGAGCAAATGTTTTAATTCTGATTGTAAAATCAGAATGTGCAAATGAAAGCATGCCTGCTTGCTAACACAGTGCCACAGAGGGGGCTGCTTATGTAGACACACATTTGTAAAACTGACAAACAGGTAATTTTAAAATGTCTCTGTGTAAAGAGGGTGGGGGATGGCAGAGCTTTATTTTCACAGGCTACACACGTATGCCTCAGCTCGGTGCCTTGTAAATATGGTCTCAGTCACTGTACTACAACTTTTTGAATTGGAAAGTCTCTCTTCAGGGTTCAGGGGCAAAAGGTATTTCATTGCTGATTCAGAGATTATTAATATTTACTGTGTTCAGATTGAGAGAATCCTATGCATAATTTTGTAGTTGTTTGGCTCAAGGTGCAAAAGAAATGCAAATACCTCATAATTTTGATTGTTCTACATGCAGCTCATTACAGTCTTATTTTTATGCACATTTTTAATTCAAAATGAAAGAAAAAGATTTCTATCTTTAAGGCTTTCCTGCATCTAGGCTTGAGCCACTTATTTTCCATGCTGCCCACAACTGTAAAGTAGTACCTGATTCATTCAATTGCAAGGAGATTGTGCTATGTGGTTACTTACTAACTGCTAAAAATGTTCATGTGTAACTCATGGCTTTGAAAAAGTGTGTGTGTGTGTGGTTTGTTTGTTTGTTTGTTTTTCCCAGCAACAATTCTTCACCCATATGTTTTTATTCTCAAATGGATGATACAGACCAACTAGGTCCACTTTACTTAAAATGTCCTTTGTAGTCTCTGAAGAGACAGAGGAGGACTAAGACCTTTCAGAAATCCACATTCAGGCCCTTTGTAAAACTGTGTTCATTTTGAGAAGGTGGAAGATCCTCCGTAGCCTTCAGTGGCCTTTGGTTTAGAGCTTTAGTAAGTGTCCTGGTTTATCCATAGATTCTGCTCCTGGACTTGAGATTTGAGGAGCCAGATGGTGCTACCAATAGCCAGCTGAGAGCGACAGTAGTTTTGTGGCAAGACTTTCCAGTCTGGAACACCTAAGGCTTGCCGAGTTAGATAAATTTCAGCTAAAGTTTAAATTTTGTATGAGTTTAGCTCCAAAATATGTATTTCTAGTGTTCATATACTGAACTAGTTAAGTCTAGGTTTTGCTTTTTGAAGTTTTCTTAGTGCCTTAAAGTGATTGCTGTAGCTATTGTGTTGCTTTCATGACTCTCTTTGGCTTATTTATCAACAGGAGCAGTTCTATAGCATTCTCCAGTATGCTATACATAGACATATATACAAAGAGATAAACTTGATTTATTTTTTTTTTCTGAAATGTGTTTGCTTATGTTAAGCACAGAAGCATTGCTCAGGTGAGATTTGTGTTGAAAAATGTTCTTTCTCTTTCCCTAGTATATATATCATCATCAGATCGTCATGCAGAAATCAGACAATACGTGTTGAATATATCTGATCTCAGTCCAGGAAAATGCATCCCTCCACTTGCGTTTCCATATTTAGAATTGTCCTTTCTCCTAAAATGAGAATCTTCACTATGTTACTGTATTTAATATTTCCATTTGCTTTAATGAAACAGTGTGAATTCATTGTTTTGAAACTTTATAAAAATTAATGTTTCCTTTTACTTGTTGTTGCTAAAAACCCCCAAACTCAAAACCCCTCATTTTATCCCCTGCTGACAGTTTTTGGCTTCATTTCAGTTGTTGAGGACCTTAGATGGTATAACTAGAGTAATTCCTTTGCAGTCTGTGAGGCTATACGTGAACACATCAACAGAAGAGCAGACCAAGATAACTTCACTGGAATTCCCATGACCCTTGCCTCTCACAGAGCTCAGGCTCTAAGCATTTTGTCTCAAAGCACTGTGGACAGAAACTTTCCCTGCCACTGAGTTTATGACTTAAAGTGGTTTCCAAGCAAACCTGGGTCTAAATGAGTATGTCAAGCTTTTTGCACTCACAAAGTAGCTTGGCTTTTCTGGTTAGAAAACTTGCTGTGATGTAAAGTGAAGATCTGGTACATTTCCTGGCAAAGTGGCATGAGAGGGATTGCAGGGGGATGCCGAACGGGCAAGACACAGGCATGCTGGGCTCTCGTGGTAGCTGGGATAGCTAGCAGCCCAAAAGATCAGGCAACTACTTATTGCACAACTTATCTTCAAAAGGAGTGAAACTCTTAATTCAGCTTTAATCTGTGTCCTTTCCGGCTGTGGCATGTGTGTGGTACATGCATCATTAACAGCAGGGAAGAAGGCCCATGTTCCGAGGCTGTGTGAATTGGACTGTTGAAGTGCCCTGCTGGAAGCAGAAGCAGCTGTTGGAAATGCAATGAAATCACAATCCAACATGCAGGTGTGCTTAGAAGTATGCTCCAACTGTGCCACAATATATTTTTCCATCTGTTTTCTGCTGTTTTGAGAATGTAGTCCATTGCTAAATCAAGTAATGTAATGTAACCTTGGAGAAGAAAAATCCCTTGGGTTAAGGCTTTAGAGTAAGAGAATTAGTCTGATTTGAAAATCCTGTCCTTGTGAGGGTCTACTTTTGTCATTTGCTTAGTTTAGAAGATGAATATGGCAAAATATATTATTTATTAAAGTTGATATAGACACTAGGCTGTAGCTTCCTATTTTCTCACACTCATACATTAAAATTAATAGAAAAGAAGCTTCTAACAATTTAAATATAATTTGCCTATATGGCACTAGGAGTAGGAGTCATTCCTCATTTTTGTAAATTATTTAGCAGTGATACAAATATTTTAAACCTCAAAATTGTGGATGTTCTCTCTTGGTTTGTTGTTTTTTGGTTTGTTTGGTTTTCTTTTTGCTTGCTTGTTTGTGTTTTAAACACAGTTGTAATTTCAAGTGCTATTGGTATCTCCTTAGAGAAGCCTGAATGTTTTTCCTTGCAGCATCGTAAAGTGTATAATGGCTTTGAGTTTATTTTGCCAATACTGATTATAGTTGCTAATCACTACTGCCAGAGAGGCTAAAAAATATATCCTATAATTAGTGTGTAGATGGGGGTGAATTTGAGGGTTTCGATGTAGACACCAGGTTTCTAAGTCTAGATTAAACAAAACCTGAGTAAAGGTGGTAGAACTTGTGTTGATAAATATACAGATGTTTGCTGATATGTTACATGGAAGTTTGCAAATCTGCCATATGTTCATGGGAGTTATATTTCCCTCCTTTATACTGAAGGAAATTTAGAATTGTACTACAGTTTATCAGTGACTATTTCTACTACAAGCAAAACACTTGAGAACTTAATTTTCTTTCTTTTGAACTTCTCCAGCCTTCCAGTAGCTGCCAAACCATCCAATGACTAGAATATCACCCACACAGATAACTGGTTTTTTTTTTCCATGCCTCCACAGTGTGAAACACCACATTCTGCTAGTGAGCACTGTAACAGTGTGTGCTGCATAACAAATGTAGAAGCCTAAGCCTCAGTTTGAGTGTCCCTAAAACCATACGACCTGTTCCATAGCATTGTGTCATAATTTAGGAATTGGTCCTGTATTCTATGAATATACATAAAAATACCTACATTTGTAGCTTAAATTCCTAGCCATTATCATTGAAGAATTTCCCAAAATGAATTTATGGCATTTAAAATCAAGTAACAGTCATTGTTATCAATAGCAAGACAAGCAGATGAAAACATTATAGCTTTTAGCTCTTAAGGCCTTTTATCTGCCCTGTAGTGCTGTGAATCAAGTGTGGGTCACACAGGATACTGTTGTCAAACTGTGTGCAAACAGTAACATGAGTTGGACAGGAGCTTCTAATCACATTGTCATTCCCAGACCTCAGATGCTTCCCTGAGACCTGGTAGAACTTCCCTACTGATTAACAAATGCTAACAGACCATCCATGTGACAGTGATGTGCAGGCTTCTTAGCCCCCCTTTCTAAATTATTATAGTGAAATGCGGTACTGCACCACAAACTGGTCTCAGACAGGTAGTCTGGTAAGAGACACTAGCAACCTACACAAAAGACAGCCTGGAATTCACCTTACCCTCCGTGTTGCAGTTGCTTGTCAGAAGGAAAAGATGGAACCAGTGTAGACCAAAGATATGTAGAGCATATAGAGGATTATAATAATTGTAATTGTTAAGTTGCAATAAACTTAATTGTGAAAGATTCAGAAGTTTTCATAAATGTGCAGGACAGATGAGTGGGGATTAAATAATGTAGGAAAGGACTGAGAAAGTTTTGTTTCAAGACTGGGAATAGATTGTACATCTATGAGTGCCACCAGAATCTCTTTGCGCTATCGGTGTGGTGGTTTAGAGAAACATTAAGCATTATTGGTTTCAGTGAAACAATTTTACAACTCCAGGAATATTCTCAGTGCAGACCAAGCTCAGTATGAACCAAGTTGCTTTTGCCCAGCTTCATGAAGCAGAGAAAATGTAATGCAATGTCTATCCCTTCTACTGCAGACCATCACACATTCCGTATGCCGAAATGAGTGCAGATACTGTGTCTTTTTATGTAGTGTTGCGTTTGTGTTTATATAGTATTTCTTGGGGGGTAGGAGGTAGGACAATAAAGAAAAGAGGAAGGATGAAGTTCTAAGATATTAGCAGGCATTAATGTTGAATTTCTTTCCAAAAGTTTGTGGTTATCAGGATCTGGTTTATAGATCACAGAATCATAGAATCAACAGATTGGAAAAGACCTTTAAGGTCATCAAGTCCAAGCATTAACGCAGGACTGCCAAGTCCACCATTAAACCATATCCCTGAGGGTCTCATCTACAAGGTTTTTGAACACTTCCAGGGCTGGTGATTCCACCACTTCCCTGGGAAGCTTGTTCCAATGCTTGAAATCCCTCTCAGTAAAGAAATTTTTTTTAATGTCCCATCTAAACTTTCCTTGGTGAAGCTTGAGTCCATTACTTCTTGTGCTAAAAGAACAAGAGTTTACAAATGTTTACATTCGTGCATGTGTTTAAGAGTCTGTAATGCCTTTGAAGAGTCTGTCATTATAGCACAGGTGATATTTCCATGATGCCATTTTAGATGTGAATGAAGGCATGAGCTATAAGAAAAAGAAACTAATCTGCTGGATGCAAGTGATGACAGAGAAGAGCTCAGGTTCTGTAAGTTGCTCTCTTTTAATATAGCAACTCACACCTCATTCAGTTGGTATGAATTCATTTAGGGTCTTCATCATGATGAAGGGAGCTGGAATTTCGCTTTGATTTCAAGTGTCTAGTCAATGATGAGAGCTAAGGGCTTCTGAAGACTTTGAGGAATGATTCATATGGCCCAAGGCATGGAGTATGGAGTTGCCTAAAATCACTCAGTAGGAGACAATTGGTACATGGATCCAGTGGACTTAAAACATAGGAATATAATGCTCAATGATTTCAAGTCCATAAAAACTTTTAAATGTATATGTATTAAATTAACCTATAGTTAACGCACATTTTAAAATTCAGTGCATTTAACTGTCTGAACTACTGTTGCAATTTTTTATGCCCTCATTCTTTGTTTCACAAGGGTTGAATAGAACAGTGAAGAAAAAGTGTTTCAAATGAATCTTAGAAGGCAGGTTTGGTTTGTTGGCTTGCCTCTGACAGAATACAGAAGTAACGATGGATTAGATAGACTGCACATATATGAAAATCATGAGTAATAGAAGCCTTTCTCTTCAGCTCCTTCTTGTGACATTCCCATGAGCAGTACAGGGCAGTAAGTTTTAGCTGAAATTGTTGTTACTGCACAGCTAATTAGGAACTCCTGCTCCACAAATTCTTTGACAGGGTGAAATGAAGTATCAAGTAGAGGAGTCTGTCTTCATCCATAAATAGTCAAGATCTTTGTTAATGACTTGGATGAAAGAAAAATATGGGGTTTATGGTTTTGGACAATCAGAAGGTGGAATGGTCTTAATGCAGTTTTTAGTTAAGATTGAGAATGATCTTGACAGATTAGAGCAGTGGCCTGAAATAAATAGTGTAGAATTCAGTGATGACAGAGAAAGCATAACGCTTTGTGGAAGTCCAGCAGAAAAAAAGAGGTAGGAATAATATTCAGCCATAAGCTTAAATGTGAAGCAGCAATGACATTGTGCACTGGGAGTCTTTTGTAGTGATGTAATAGACAAGAATGGCAATAGATTGTCACAGTCAAAGAGATCCTTCTAAACTATTCACTACTACTACAGCCCTAAGAGAAAGTTCATACCCAGTTTTCTGCAGCAGACTTTAAGAAAGAGGGGCATTTTTTTTCAACAAGAGAGAACTGTGAGCCATGCAACAGAGGTTTAGAAAAGGTGAAACAGGATGGATGGAGATACTTTTTCATTCAGGGAAGACCGAAGTGAAGCACACATTAAAATGCATCAAAGATGGAGAAGGAAAGGAAGGTAGCTAAATGGAAAATCTGTCTGAGGGGATAGATAAGCATGGGAATGGTTTTCCTGAGGAAGTTTGGGTGTCTTCATCACTGGACATTCTCAATAATAACTTATACAGCAGTTCTTGAAATGGTTTAGGCCCTTCCTAGCCTCGAAGCCTGGTTGGATTTGATATACTTTATGTACTTTAAAAGCTGTGTTTAGTTTTGGTTATTAATACCAGCTGTAATTGCTGAACAATTTTATAGTCTTTCCTTGCTGCTTCCTGTCAGTCCCAACCAGTAGAGCCTCTTCTCTGCTTAATTTATGGTCTCTTTACACCCCTCTCTACTTTATGAATGAAATAAATTAAGAAGGAAAAAATAATTGAAGGATTCAGTATGTATTTTGTTATATTCCTTCAAAATATTGTCAAAAATAGAATGAAAGATGGAGGGGAGAAAGGGCTTTTCCTTCTAATAATCTAATGGCAACCTTTCTTTTCTTTCTAGTGTGCCCATGGTCTCCAGTGATCACATAGTCCCTACATTAATGTTATTGCTCCTGCAGCTTTATTCTGGGATCTTGTAGTTTCCTACAGCATTACTAACAGTTTGCATGAAGAGTATTGCATAGCAGTATTGCAATCTGATAATGCTGTGGAAATTCTTCAGTGGAACTGGAGCAGTACAATGCTTTTATGTACGTTATAGGTAGAGTTTTAGGAAGTATATTTTATGTTGACTCACATGCTTTCGTAACTGCTTTTTGTATTGATAGGTTTACTGAGGCAAGTATACAGCAGCTCTTGGAATGCAAGCAGTTTTCAAAAGACCAAATTTTGACAGAATTGTATGCAAATAATTGGTGCCTTGTTTTTCCCTTCCTTCCCCCCACATTTAGCTGGCTGTGAGGTGGCTGGAACACAACTGCCGCTACCAGTACATGGATGAACTTCTCCAGTATGTCCGCTTTGGCCTTATGGATGTGGATACATTGCATACCGTAGCCCTTTCTCATCCTCTTGTCCAAGCTAGTGAAACTGCAACAGCTCTTGTTAATGAGGCCTTGGCTTACCACCAGAGCGTCTATGCACAGCCAGTCTGGCAAACCAGAAGGACAAAACCTCGCTTCCAGTCAGACACTCTTTACATTATTGGTGGGAAAAAACGTGAAATCTGTAAAGTGAAGGAATTGCGCTACTTCAATCCAGTAGATCAAGAGAACGTTCATATTGCAGGGATTGCAAACTGGAGTGAGCTCGCACCTATGCCTGTAGGGAGAAGCCACCACTGTGTTGCTATCATGGGAGACTTTCTTTTTGTAGCTGGTGGAGAGGCAGAGCACTCCACAGGGCGCACTTGTGCGGTGAGAACTGCCTGTCGATATGACCCCCGCACTAACTCTTGGGCTGAGATAGCTCCAATGAAGAACTGTCGGGAACACTTTGTGCTGGGAGCAGTGGATGAGTACCTCTATGCAGTAGGGGGCAGGAATGAATTACGTCAGGTCTTACCTACAGTGGAACGCTATTGCCCCAAGAAGAACAAGTGGACCTTTGTACAGTCCTTTGATCGATCGCTCTCATGCCATGCAGGATATGTGGTGGATGGTCTTCTTTGGATATCAGGTAGAAAACGTTTCACACAGTTTGAGGTACTAACAAAATACCAAAATACTGTCTCGAATGAAACTAATAAATCTTCTTTGGTTTATATGTCATGATAACTTTTGTCTTAGAAGTTGGGTATTTCAAAGAATTTAATCCTGGAAGCATACTATCAAGCTTTATTAGAAGTATAGGAGCATAATGCATCCATAAAGTTTTTTTTTTGTCTGCTGAATATCTCTGTGTTTCAAGCTATGTATGTGCTACCTCCATTTGCTATTTAAAAATTACAGTGATCTGGAATGATGATGCACTTTTGAACAGATTTCAGGTGACAGGGTCTGTATGCTTCCTAAAAAAAGAAAGACCGAGTTTCTGTAAAATGGTCTGGTACCACTGCATTTATTCCTGATAATGAAATGGAGAATTAAGTGCTTGTTGGCTTGTGTCAATCTGCTTGAAGGCAGATATATGAATTGCTCCCACTTGCTCTTCAGGATATTGTAACAAGCCAAGATGACTTTTGTTAGAATTCATGCACGGCTCTGACTGCCTGTAACAAGGGCACAGGACTTCACGGGTAGCTTTACGGCACACACAGAGATGGAAGTCTAGGCCTTATAATCTTAAGCTAATGTGTCATTTGCAACACAGCACATGCAACTTATGTGCACATTGATGGAAGTTGTGGATGTTGTGTCACCAGTCTTTGTAGTGACTTTTCTGGTATTAGTCACTTTGCAATGAGCTTGATGCTGTCTATAGACGATTTGACAGAAAAATACCCGCTCTTTAGTGAGTGTGTCACAAAAGGTTATGAAGTTGTAATATTTATCGAGGAAGTTAATAAGTAAATGAGGCCAGCCCTTGAGGAAAATGTTCGTTGATTGCCATCTTCACTGTATATACCCTCTGGGGATTTTAATATGGTCTGGGATGACTCCAGTGAAAAGACAGTCTATGAATGAAAGATTAGGTTAGCTACTTAGACCTTCACTGTGCTCATCAAAGTATGTCATTTAAGTTAGTGGAGTAATTTGCAGATGTACCTTCCTGCCCACATGGATTAAGTGCTTTATGGGAACGGGTTCCCAAGCATTGATAGGGAGGTAGCAAGTATCTATTTTTATACATATAGACTAAACTAATGAATCATGACTTTGGAATTAACAGCATGACAGAACACAGGAAATCACCACCATGATCCCTGGCAGGTGCTTTGGGCTGTTTTCTTCAGCAACAAGCATTGAAAGAGTCTTGTAGAGTTTGTGTTGCATGTTCACCCTGGAGTGTGCATGAGGTGGACTTTGAAACCCAGGTATGGTACAGAAACAGGGTTTCTGCTTTAGGGTGCCTGCTGGGTGTGTTAAGAGCATTACCCTGTGTTTATTCAGTACCTTTCCTATTTTATCAATAGAGAAAGATATGTGTCTGTGATGTGCAATTCAAGCACATGGATGCTACTGCCATGCTGTGTCTAGATTCTGGTTTTTTCCTTCCCTCTTGTGGTTTACGTTTGTCAGTGTATTTATGAAAACCAAGGCTTTTTAGGAAATTGTGTTAAGTAAATTCATATAAAATAATTGAAAGAGCACTGGAAATATCCATCAGAGTGTGGTCCTTGCTTCAGTACATGAAAAATTATGCTGAGGATTAATTAATGTGCTTAGTTGCGTAAGTGTAATGCATGCCTCCCTGTGTGTTTAAATACTATCTGTGTTTATATAATGAAGCAGTGTGGTATTGTGTCCCAGGATATGCCTCTAAGACAGCTGTAGAATCAGGAGAAGAGGTAAGTGGAAGACTATTAGATGAGCTGTCTAAAACTTGGAAAACCAACAAAAAATATTTTATCAGTATTGTTCGATTCATATTTGAAAATGCTACCAACATGACTTTGGTTGTAAAGTCACAGTAAGGAGCAAAGTTTTAGAAGTGGAATAAAATAGACAGGACTTTTTGGTTGTATTCTGTATAGTTTTTGAGAAAATGCTTAGCAGTTTTGAGTTGCTAGATTTTGACAGGTTATTATGAAGTATGTGAGCATACTATGCAATACTTCAGTAGGGTGTTGATCTGAATTATGTACTCACAGATTGAAAACTGTTTTCTGTGTATTGAATAGAGTTATTTTAAAAATTAAAGTAGATGGAGATGCAATAACTGTAGCTAGCTTTCTCTTATTAATTAATTGCTTAGGGACAGAATGTAGCTCTCTGTACGTGTATATTCAGGGGCAGGGGAATAGTTACTGAGAGATGTTCTATTGCTCAAAAAAATATCAGTAGTTACTGCTGAAAAAATCCGCTATTCATCATCAAATATGAGGTGTTAGCATAAAAGCAATCAGTAATGCAGGAGGCAACATAATTTTGAAGTATGTGGCCTAAAATTAACTAATTAAAAAATTAGTCTGCATTAGGGTTGTTTCTGAGCTGTATCCCTGCTGCTTTTTCTGGGAAATACGGATCACCAGTCAGCGTTCTCAAAGTCAGTCTGCTATACCAGCTGGCAAGGTAGCCATGAAAATATGCCCAGATTTTTAGTAAGTAACTAAATTAAATAGTGATAATAGAAGTTTGTAGCCCTTGTATTTGTGTAGAGAGTCAGAAAAGTATGACCCGCACATTGACCATTTACTTTATAGCCAAAGCATCAGTGCCTCTGCTACAGCCCCTTGTCTCCTAAAGGCTTTGCTAATCAGAAGCCGAATAGACTTAAGGGGTTTCTATTATTGTTATTATTGGGACTCATTTTCAGCTTTACTTTGCTGTTCCTTTGGGGCAAGTACGAGAAGGAATAAAAAAATTATAGACCATAAAATCATGGAAATGTGCTAAACAAAATGCTGTACATGTGTAAGCACATGCTGGCAATAGGAGATGGGGGGGGTGATGTTTCAGGTGACAGAAGGATTCCTAAGCTGCCACCACTTCTTTGGGGTTTTTAACCTACTTCTTTGGGGTTTTTAACCTGCCAGAAGGCTCAGAGGGAGTCTTCTGCACTCTGGAACTAGTTGGACCCTCTGGTCAGAACAAGTGGGTTCATCTCTTGAGTTTTTTGAGCTCCATTTATTGTGGAACATATTTTTATATTTGTGTAATTTTTTTTCATAGCCCTCATTATATTTCATTTCCTTATTAAACAAAAAAAGAGTTGGGAATTCATTAAAATAATGTGCTGGTTATGGCTGGGATAGAGTTAATTTTCTTCATAGTAGCCAGTATATTTTGGATTTGTACTGGCAACTGTGTAACACAGAGCTGTTTTAGTTAACAGGGTCAAGGCCTTTTCTGCTCCTCACACTACCCACCAGTGAGTGGCTGGGGGTGCACAAGGAGTTGTGAGGGCACACAGCCAGGACAACTGACCCAACTGACCAAAGGGATATCCCAGACCATACGGTGTCATACTCAGCATATAAACCTGGGGGAAGGTGGAGGAAGGGAGGGACATTTGGAGTGATGCTGTTTGTCTTCCCAAGTAACTGTTGCCTGTGATGGAGCCCTGCTTTCCTGGAGATGGCTGAACACCTGGCTGCCCATGGGAAGTGGTGAATGAATTCCTTGTTTTGCTTTGCTTGTGTGCATGGCTTTTGTTTTACTGATGAAACTGTATCTCGGCCCACAAGTTTTCTCACTTTTGCTCTTCTGATTCTCTTCCCAATCCCACCAGCAGGGAAGTGAGCAACCAGATGTGTGGGGTTTAGTTGCTGGCTGGAGTTAAACCACAACAAATAAGTTTTCCATATTAACAGTAGAACATTGGGCAGATGGTTTGGAAATTTTATAGAAAAACAAATTTTACAGGTCCCAGTTAACATCTGACACTGTGACCCATTTCACAAATGAATTGTATGCCACATGCCTGAAAAGCAAAGTATTTGAATGAAAGAGAAACAAAATGCACCAAACCCTCTAGAGTTCAACACTACTAACAATCATTCCCTATAAAAGCAGATAAATATTTTCCATACAGGTGAAAACTTGAACTATGCCCATTTCCCTGCATCCTCCATTGCATGCACATGCAAATCTGGAGACCTACTTTTCTATACACATTAACCTTCCTCCTCCCATATAGGTGTAGTGCCCCTGGGGACAGAGAGGGACAGGCACCCTCTGCCAGGCACTTCAGCTCTGGGCCATTCATACACCTGCAGCTGGGGATAAGGAGGATTCCCCTCTACCTTAAATGTTCAGGAGATTAGCACATGAAAAGTCCTCTCTGAAGCAAAGTATTCTGTTGTTTTGCAGAGGTCCAAGTTGCCTGGCAGTGTGTCAGCATGTGTGAAATCACACCCTGACTTGCACATGGAAATTCAACTTTCCCACTAATGGTGGTGATTTTGATTAAGGAAAGGATGGAGGTCACAACCATAGTTCTTTGAGAACTATTCTGAATTAGCAAGTGGTTTGGGGTGAAAAGTGTCACCTTACTATCAGTATG
Source organism: Lathamus discolor (assembly GCF_037157495.1). Taxonomy (NCBI): domain Eukaryota; kingdom Metazoa; phylum Chordata; class Aves; order Psittaciformes; family Psittacidae; genus Lathamus; species Lathamus discolor. The sequence continues at coordinate 70,497,157 of NC_088888.1, read as the reverse complement.
CTGTTGTGAAGAGATTTTTATTATTTTCTCTCTCAGTAAATGCCTATAAAAACCTTTTATCAAAAATCAGTCTGCAATAAATAGAAATTTGCACTATCTAACCAAATCAAGTTTTGCAGTGTGGCTAGCACAGAAATTACTAGAAGAGGGAGATTTAGTACATTAAAATTGCCTCAGTGGCCCAGTCTTAGTCTGTATATAGAACAGTATTTCTTTATGATTATAATTACTATTCATAGAATCACAGAACCATTGAATGGTTTGGGTTTGAAGGGATCTTAAAGCTCATCTACTTCGAAACCCCTGCCATGGGCAGGGACATCTTCCACTGGACCAGGTTGCTCAAAGCTCCATCCAACCTGGCCTTGAACACTGCCAGGGATGGGGCAGCCACAGCTTCACTGGGCAGCCTGTGCCAGTGTCTCACCACCCTCTTGGTGAAGATTTTTTTTTCCTAAATCTAAATCCCTCCCTCTCGCAGTTTAATGCGAAGGGGTACCTTCTTCTGTCACTGCATAACCTTAGAAAAAGTCCCTCTTGAGATTTCTTGTAGGTCCCGCTTAGATACTGGAAGGCAGCTATAAGGTTTCCCCAGAGCCTTCTCTTCTCCACGCTGAACAACCCCAACTCGCTCAGCCTGTTATTGTTATACTGTTTAATAATAATGGTTCTCACACTTTTCAAGCATGGGTATTGTAGGTTTGATGCCATTGATTCTTTCTAGATTGAATGTAGATGTCAGGCTTTAATGATTTGAGAAAACCTACCTACAGGCAGACTAGGGCTTGTGTCCCTGTTGTTTGAAACTGGATTGCATCTGGGATGGAACAGTGTTAATTAGAGATGGTGTCTTCCAGGGGACTCATTAAGGTGGGCTTACATGCTGAGGAAGGATTATATTGTGTTTAACATACAGGCATGTAAGAGACAAGAGATTTCTATTTTAAAATAGGAGAGTGCCTTGGGGTACATGTCATGAGATTCTATATATTCCCTGGATTTGCTGAAAGAAATACACATGGGAGCTCTTTGCCAACATGTAGTTTTACATGTCTCCCAGTGAACTCTGTTTCATGCAGGCAGCCTAGCACTTGGGGACTTCAGAGAGAGTTGTGAGATTTTCTGGGGGTTTTGGACTGAATTAGATTTCTTGAGTCATATGGGGGTCTTACTAGGACATGTTATAAATATGGATTATAAATTTCCCATTAGGAAAATGGTGTTGAATCTACTACTTCCCACTCTTCTCTTTTGGAAGTGTCTTTATTGAAGGTGTTTTTCAGTGTAGTTTGTAGGCTAATGGGGGGCTGGAACAACCCAAAATATTTTCCGTACGTGGAGAAGGGCTGGACAAAGTGGATCTTGAAATCCTCCAGCAACTTCCCTGTGTAGAAGGGCACTGTTGTATGAGTTGGGAAGTTACGGATTTTGGAAGGCTTAAAAAGCAGTGTTTACAGCCTGCAAGGGAGTGAGCAACAGTGACTGTGGCAGTGGAAAAACACTGAAAGCCCACAGGTTGGGTACTGGGCTTTGCATGAGCATGTTGTGGTGTCTGTTACAGAGAGCAAGAGAGACACGGACTTGTCCTGAGGGTGCTCCTTGCCTCTGGGAAACTCTAGTCCTCAAGGCAAGCTGCTCATATGATGCAATCATCACTCTGTTTATAAAACCCAGCAAGCGCTGCCCAAGCTGTTAATTTTCTGTCATTTACCCAGACAGACATTTTTTTTCCCCTTTCTTTAACTGATGGGTTACTACCACGTGCTTGACATAAAATTTAATGGCATAGTTTGTATTTTTAAATACTTCTTTTCAAGTGTTGTTGTGATCCCTCCCTGCCTTTCCCCTCCTTTCCCCATAGAAAACACTGCAGAGAAGTTTAAGAAATTATCTTGGAATTACCCCGTTTTTGTCTACTGAGAAAACATGTATTATTTTTAGTACCATTGAAACTTTTTTTTCCCTTTTCCTATTTTTGAAGAGACTGCTCTTGTTTTGCCCTTTCCCAGCTGCCCGGAATATATAAAAATAAAAAAAAATAGTTCAAGAGGGCCTTGCAGACTTGTTAAATTCGAATTTTGGCAGAAAATTTTAAACTTTTGCTATAGCACTTCAAAGTTAGGAGGAACTTGAGTTTGAAAATTGATGCAGATATAAGATGGCATATTTAATGACAGATGTATCTATAGAAACCTGTTAAGATGCAGATTATCCCCCTGGGGAGGGGAGATCAAAACTGCCAATCTATAAAATATACTTGTTAGGGGAAGGCATGGAATCTATCTCTGCGAGCACTTTGATTGCAGGGGACAGTGTAGCAGCATGTGGCATCATAACCTAAGAGCAGACAAATCAGCTTGATGACTTTCAAAGCCAAGAATACTGCTGGAGGCAAGGGTACTCGAGTCTAGAAGAAATTAAAACATATAGAGACTGTTATTAATTCCAGATCTATTTTTGTGTAGTCAAATCTGTATGCAAATCCTTAGCATCTCATTTTGGCAGATTAATCTAAAAGTGAAGAGCGGTATGTGAAGGGAATGTAATGATAAAACACCACAGATGAGCAATATTGCAGGGAAAAAATGTAAGCTGTGTACTTGATATGAGGGGCTCTTTGTGAAGAGAAGCAAATACTTTTGCTTATTTGATTATTTCATTATTTCACAAGAAAGCAAGTCCCTTCTTTCTCCCTCCATATCTTTCTCCCCAAATTAAGGTGTCCTTTCTGAATAGAAATACGTGACCCAGCATTGTGTTTCCAATGTATCTCCTGTAATTTGACATTCTGGAGGTTACCACCCAAATAACTATGATCTTTGTTTCCCAAAATACTAATCTGACATCTCATTTTTAAACAATATGCTAGGAGTCAAAATAGCTATGTAAAAGAAAATCAAACTACAACACAGGTATTAGAAAAGATTGTATTGCGCATGTGGCTGATGGCTGCTAACACTGTGAAGGCTGCACAACAGTGCTGAGACAAATAGCAGACTGTGGGATTAGACACGGGAGCAGTCACTGCTTTCCAATGCGTACTCTTGCATGTGTACTTCACAGGTGTTATGGTGGGCAGTGTGTGGCATAGTATTATGGAAACAGTTTAGAAAGAGTACATCTCATCTCAGCTGTCTCTTAGCCTGTAAGCATCTTTGAGGAGCTTGTGCTCCTATCCAAGTGTAGCCTCAGTACAAGCTGGTGCTTGCAGAGATGCACCCAAACAATAGTGTTACTCCCTGCGACTGCGGTTAAAGACAAGACTCTTGGATAGATTTGTCTGTAGTTTCTACTATCCATTGATCAGATTCTTCACCTCACTCAAGTAATTTTGCCATGATCAGTGGGTACATCTGTGTTAGCAAGTAGCTCAGCCCAGTAGGAGCAGATCAGCAGATAAAACTTTGGTGACAAGCTCTCTATATCTATCTACTCCATGTACAGCTCATATTTTTTGTTTTGGATTATATTTTTTCTGGTTATCTGGACTAAATGCTCCCAGTACTCAGCTGGTACTGAGTCACATCCTTACTCCCCACTGGTGCACATCTAAAGCAAAGCTTTTGGTTTAACTTGAATACACACCAGTCCCACCCTACAGCCTAAAATGACACGTGACAAATGGGGAGTTACTTCAAAATCACAGTATGGCTCTGAACCAAAATGCTGTGCTAGGTGCAGCTGGAAGCCAGCAAAGTCAGGATTCCCCAGCACAGAGCCATGCTAATGCTAGAAAAAGACCCAATGGCCTCAGTAGGAGGAGGGCCATAGGTCAGCCAGCAGGAATGAATGCAACTCTGCCACTGCTCTGTCTGAAACAAGGGATGTCCTCACAAAAAGAGGAGCATCAGCAAATGTAATGACAGATGAAATTCCTTTCTCTCATTGCTGTGGATTTTGTCTGTCATCAGCACATGCTGTTAAAACCGTAATATAAATAGTTTATCAATATGAATTTCACTGGTTTGTAACCACTGGCATGTCCTGGGAGGATGAAAGGTGAGGTGCAGTTCTCAGGTGTCATTTGTGGCCCAGGGTGGTGACAGCGAGGGGACTGGGGCCTGTGGCCATGCTGCAGTGACACCATGTGCCCAGGAGGCTTGAGCACCTTCTGGAACATGTTTACGCAGGGAAGATTAGAGATGCGAGTCTGAAGAATTTTTCCACCAGTGGGATTTGCCATTTAAAACCAAGGGAGAACAGCGTGATTGGCCATTAAACATATACTGTATTGAGCTAAATAGTTGGTTTGTGGCATTTGCTGGGATCAGACATTATTCTGGGCTTTTCTGAGGTGCTTTATATCTTGCTTTTAAACCTTATCAAAAAGTAAATAGTAGTGTTGCTTCTGGTGACTATGGAGGAACCTCCCAATACTAAGTCTACAACTAAGCCAGGAGATGTTCTCTCTATAATACAGAATTTCCTTCAAATACGCAGGTAAGCAAAGTTGTACAGGCTTGCATTACGCTTTCCAGCTGGCAGCAGTGTCCCACATCACGGTCCTCATTAAGCAGAGCTCTTCTCTGACCTCTCCTTCTCTCATACTCAAGCCCACCTCCTCCTCCTTTAAACGGTGTCACACTCTGCGCACTTCTTGAACAGAGGCGGGTTTTATCTTTGTGTCTTGACAACAGCTGAATGCACAGTCATGCATAAACAGATCAATTTTTATCTCAGTTTTAGCCCATAGAATTAGCTTTACAAAGGAAGTGTGTGTGTGTTGGGGGGGGGGGGGAGTTGTTGCTATTTTGCATTTCTAGATGTTTGACAAATGTGCCACTTGTTCTCTTGTAACCAGATTAAAAAGTGCAGTGGAATGTAAACATAAGTGGTGCTATGCAATGTAATTATGTCAGCAAATGAGCCCTAGAATTCGTTATTTTGCTGTACCTGATCTTGGTCCTCATTTTGCTTATGTGAAAAAGTGTAACCTCTATAAACTCTTTCATAGGAGGAGTAACAAATACTGCACAGTATCAAAACAGGCTCATGGTCTATGATCCCAAGCAGGTGGGTATCTGTGTTATGTGTTTTTCTCATATGCTTCGCTTCAGTCAGGTCTCTTAGCAAATAAATACAATGATTTTGTAAGGCTAAAAATAATGACCATTTGAATTAGTGAAGTTTTAAATCCACTTTGTACAAATATGTGAGTTTAACGGAGAAATGGAGAAACTGACTTCTTGTGTTTTTTAAGCCCATAGGCATTAGAAACATCTTAGATTAAATACAAAAAGTGTGCTTTAAATCCCCTGTATTTATCAGTATTTATTTGCTTGTTCATTTTTTGTGTAATCCAGCAGCCCTGGGCAACGTATACTTAAAGTTAATGTCACAAAACTGCTCCTTGTCACTGGCATTTCTGCTTTAAATTTCATATACAGGCTTTTTGTTTTCTGCATACTTTCAGAACTATGCTACCTGGCCATGACTTGTTCCTGTGGCTGCAAGGGTGCCTATCATTTCATTACCCAAGCACCTAAAATATCTTTTAGGGATTATTTCATACATTATGTATGTGTTTTGATTAGGTTAGCATGGCTCAGTAACCATTTCAGAGGGTTAGGGCATGGTTATGCCCTCTTGCTTGTATTAGGAATTAAAAGTCCTAAGCTTGCAATCAGAGTTGCATAGCCTGATTTACACCCACGTGGAAGGGTATTGACTTTTCTGATTGTAGGATAGGGGCTTTGATTGCTGTATTTGGAACCAGATTGTGCCAAGAGATACTTCTGTGTGGTTCCCACTGCCTTTCTAAACGTACAGGTCCTGAAGCGGAAAGCAGGCAGTGACACACCTGCCTCTTTCTTTTTGAGGTGCAGTTTTATACATCGATTATACAAATGCTGATTTGTCCTAAATCCAAGCAGTAATTACAAGCAGCAACCTTACTTTGCTTATGAGCGGGACATGTGTTTAGATACTGTCTGTTGTGTATATCTTTGGCTTTGACTTTTTATGTGCTGACATGAAAGTTGCACCCCAAAATACCAGTGGCAGGGCTACTTGAGCACGTCATGCTGACAGTGAGAAGCCTGGCCTGGCGTGTAAAGAGTTACGGAGGAACTGTGCACTCGCGTTCTTCAAATGAGGTCCGCTCCGTGTTTGTACACACAAGCTCTTTTTAAAAATTCTGCTGGCATATTGTTTACGGTGGGTACTGGAAACCATCACATCTGCTTGCATCTCGCACAGAATCTCAATAACTCTATCATTCAGCACCAGCGCTTGCTTCTGCGCGAGGCCTTTGTGGCGAGTCGATAATGCCTGCCATCTGCCACAGAGCACACAGCTACCTGCCAACAAGCCGGCTGGGGTGACCTCTGCTTCCCCACCACTGATTAGTATTCACACGCCGGCTTATTAGAAATGACCCCACCAGGCCCCTCTGTTTCTTTGCCTTTGCAGTGCTTTGCGGCTCACCTGGCAGGCACTGCAGTGGAGGAAGCTAAAGATATAATCAGGGGATGCAGGCAGGCTTTGCAAAGCAGATGGTGTCTATAGTCTGGTGTTAAGAGAGCGGACTACTAATGCAAATATTAATGCCTAATATTCAACTATTAGGCACTGAAATGTATAGCTATATATTGCAGAGGTTAAAAGGCAGTAGTATTAGAGGCTCTTGAGTTACCACAAGCGGTAGCACGTGTAATGCAAAGAATTTCATCACAGATTTTAACTTCCTTCACTTAAACGAATTAATCTTGTCCATTGTCAGGTTGTTTGATTTGGTAAGCACAGCAGAAGCAATTGTTTTCTTAGGTTTAAAATGCCGTGCTTTAATCCCTCTTCTTCTGTGCCTTCCTACCCTTCCCTGAACAGGTATAATTCTTGAATATTGTTAACCAAAAAGAAAAATATGCAAAAAGACATTACGTTGTAAGTGCCCACAAATAGAGGGTTAGCATTAAACCAAATACATGAATCATTTGAGAGGATTCTTCAGGAAATTATTTTTACTGATTGCTTCATTCCCTAAGGATAAGATCAAATAAGCCTCTGAATAACGAAAGGTAGAAGAATCTCCTTTCTCTCATAACAGACCTAGTTGGTACAGATAATTTTAGCACTGTATACAAAGGAGATATCTAATAGTCTTCCTTAAGGAGGATTTACTGCTGAATTACAAAGAAGGAAAAAAGCTTTGAAACCCGATAAGCTAAACAGAAAAAATACAGAGTAAGAAATACTACTAAACTAGTGAATTTAAATGTGAGAACCGTAACCATGTGTTGAAAGTCCAGTGTGTCTAGTCACCGTTATAACCAACACACATTTAACGTGAACACAAGTATATTCACTTGTGATTTCTGGCCAAGGGCAAGGGGAACACCAGCAACATGCTACTATTACTTTACTACTACTATAGGTATGTTCCTGAGCAGTGCTGAGACAAGTTCTGTCTTTCTCTTTTTCAGAATAAGTGGTTAAGCCGTAGCCCGATGTTGCAGAGGAGAGTTTATCATTCCATGGCTGCTGTCCAAAGGAAACTCTATGTGTTAGGCGGGAATGATCTTGACTACAACAACGATCGGATCCTGGTTCGGCACATAGACTCCTACAGCATAGATGCTGACCAGTGGACACGCTGCAGCTTCAACATGTTGACAGGTGAGTATTGTACACCAGAAGGAGCAAATCCCTACTATTAAAATAAAACATAATTTCTTGTCCCTTTACATGCCTTTGGTATGTGGAACTCCATGACTTTGCTGCCATTGCTTCAGATTTAGGGACCATCACTGGCCAAAGACACTTGATTACTGTTCTGGCATTCAGCGTTCTACAAAACATTTGTTTTACCACCTCATAGACCAAATTTTTAAAAAGGTGCACATAAATTTAATTAAACCATCAAAAAGGGGGTTTAAAAAAAGATTAAAAAAGGAAAAAGATTAAACCATCAAAAATAGTACTTGGTTCTTCAGAAGCTTGCCAGCAGTGATTTAGGTTTAGCTCCCTGTCTGATTGCACAAAAAGCAGATGTGTCTCTACCATGATAACATCGCTTTGTAGTGCTTTCTGCTGACATTGTAGGGCAAAACTTCCACTGAAATCCATTAACCATCACTTATTTCTGAATGTACCTTTTTAATGAATTACCTGAAAGGAGGTGTCTTTGTTGTTGGAATTCTGTCAAGTCAGGGTTGAGCTGAGCAGCTCGGTTAGCTACAGGACCTGTGAAGGAAGAATTGTTACAGCAGTAACTTGCAAAGCATTGCAACTCACTGTCCCTGCCACCCAATCCACCAAATTTCTCTGCCACCTGATACAATTCCCAGATGTACTACCACCTTGCGTCCCTGGCAGAGACAGGCATGTGACACATTCCCAGAGTAGCTTTGCAGAAAAGGGTGGATTTCTAGGACAGGACAGCATTAATGGTGGGGCCATTCTCTTGTGCAGCAGAATTGGAGCTCAATTAGTAACAGTACTGGCTGCTACAGGAGTCCTAGGATTTAGCCTGCCTCACTCTTCATTCTTTTCAGTTTCATGTTGCATAGGTTTCTGAGATCTACTGCTGAAAAGGATACAAAGGATGTAGGAGCTTAACTAGAAGCTCAGGCCAGCTAGGAACAGCATGTCAGAGCAATGAATGTCTGACAAATAAGACAGTCACCTTATGTCATTTTCCTCCTGGTAGGTTGAAAAGCTGATCTAGTGGCAACTTCATTCTGTAAGATATTTCGTTGGCTTTCTTCATCTCTGGGATGTGGAGCAGGGCTGTTTAGTTTCTGAGTCTAGTCATCGGAATATTTGATGGATTAAAAAGGAGTCAAACAGAACAGTTTTTCATATCCCTTTTGCTTTCCAGTTTTTATTTTACATCATTTTTGTTATTTAATTTTATTATCTAGAGGTATTGACAGCCTTTGAGAAAGACAGCATCTGATTTGCAGCTCCAAAGGCCCTGGCACTGCAGGCACCCTCGTTCTGGAGCTGACCTTTACCACTAAATGCTGTGAGATAGTAGCCTCTCCTGATACAACCTGGTGGGTTGCACCTTAAGAAGCCATGTAAGCCCTTCTTTGCTTCTCCGCAACTGGTGGTAAATGTGCCTGTTGCACTGTGTAATGCAGACTTTCTTAAGGCTGTATTTATCCTTCAAAACTTATAAACTTGTTCAGGAGACTGTTGCTATGGGGATGAGCTGCACAGCAGCTTCTGCGGTTGTCACCATACTTGTACCTGAAGGAACAGGGGGGTGAACAGGCATGGGCAGAATGTGAGGAGCGTTCAGTTCTCTCGGCCTGTGTGTCTATCCAGATGTTCATGTGTGATAGTAGCTGAGAGGCAGGTGGGGAGCTTGCCTATCACCTAGGAAATACTCACGTGCAAAAACCTGTGTCATTGAGGAGGCAGCAAATGGTCCCCTGCACAGCCTCAGTTTATTGCTTTTCTGGGGTATCTCTCTGGACAGCACCGTACGGGGCTCCTGCAGAGAGCAAAGAACAGACCTCATGCTTCACCTTCACTCTTCCATATTGTGAATTCTGAAACAGTCAAATTACTGCTAGGTGCATTTGCATCTTATTACAGAACCCCAACATTTGGTGTTAAAAGGGTTAATTAAAAACTGAAAGTGGTTTCTATTTTCTTTTTTTGCTTTAGGTCAAAATGAGTCTGGAGTTGCTGTCCACAATGGTAGAATATATTTAGTTGGTGGCTATTCGATTTGGACAAATGAGCCTTTGGCATGTATCCAGGTGAGCGATTAAGGTTTCTTTTAAAGTCTTTTCCAATAATTTCACAAGGATACATTTTGCACAGAGGTTATTCAACAAGAAAAGTGCATATGAAATGGAGAGATTAAAGTTGTTTCTCATGCAGCCACTGGATCTGCATAAACACAGAGAGGAAATACTACGGATATTAAAAATATTTCCAGATGAGCCAATAGATGCAATTCTTCTACTATAGTCTAGTAAAACAGGATTGAGGAGTCTCTTCTTTGGCAAGGTTTGGATAAAATAATGGGTATATAGTCTCAGGTTAAACAATCAACTCCAAAAGTAAAAGGGTTGCGAAAATGAATGATGGAGCATGGGCTAACAATCTTTTCAGCACATCTTATGTTGTCATTTTTTTCCCCTCTCCAAGTTGCCTTTCTGAAGATCAGCCAGAGTTAACAAGTTGTTCTTTGTCAAAGTTCAGTCAGCCTGCAACCTGCCCTAGTGCTTACTGCTTCAAAGCTTGAATGGAAGTTTTTTGATCCCTGCGGTAGGCAGTAGGTTATCCAACAAACTCTTCTGCTATCTCATCTTGTATAAGAGCAGCTTGCCTGCAGATCCATGGCTTTCAGGTATTCCTGTACAGAAAGTGGGAATTCTTATCTTCCTGAGTGTTTGAGTGAAACAAATCTGCACCACAGCCATTGCTTTGTGACCAGCTGAGCAGTCACAGACGGAAACTCTTGTTTACATCTCAGTTTCTGCACTTTTGCTGATAAACAATATTTTTATTAGCTTCCAACTTTTTGGATTTTAGGATTTCACCTCCAAACTGTCCCATAAGACTACAAGTTAGACTTAGCATAAAAAGGCAGTGTATTAGATGTTGAGCTGCTGGTCTTAGAATAAACAATTATTAGCATATGTTTGTAAAGAATAGATAAGCAGTTAAAACCATGTTCTCGTCATAGCATAATTGTGTTTTACAAAGTCGTTGGGTACCATACCTAATAATTGTCATTAGAAAAGGTAATTCAGTCTGGCTCAGGATACCATTAGCTGACATACAATGCTTCAGATGGAGTAATAGCACAATATCGAGGTGGTGGCTGTACTCCACCAACATGCTCTTTTGTAATCAGCAGGTACTTTTTTGTATTGCACCTGGGTTCAAATACCGCTTAGTGACAAGTGCAAATGGTCCTGGGATCTTGCTTTCTTAAATGGACATTTGTCCACATCCCCAAACTGGTCATGAACTTGGCAGCCTGCTGAGACAATCCATGTATTAAAGGGAAAAGAAGTATAATGAGTGCTTTGGCAGAGCTGTGTGCGCTGCCCCTTCTCAGTTGTTGGCAGTGTGCCTGGCTTTAACCAGCAAAACTAACCCTTTTATCTTCAAATACAGCAAAATTGAGGTTGCACTCTTACTTTGGAAGAAAAAAAATCCACTTTTTCCACACATCTTCATTTTCTTTCTGTCATTTATTTGGCCTTTCCAACTTTCACAGAGCTCTCTTGCTCCCTATGTACCCCCAAGCTGACAAGTGATTCATGCCCTGTGGTAACAGTAGCACCTCTGCAGAGTACCTTACTTGCACGGCTGCACTTTCTGCTGCTAGGAAGCAGGATCCAATGTCACTTGTCTTCTACTGAGTGCCTGGACTAGCATTAAGATGTGGGTGATGAGGACACCAATACATCACCAGATCCATAAATACAATCTAAAAATGAGCTGAAACTACCTTTCTGTTGGGGTTAATACGTGTGGTGTGTGCCAGCAAATTTGTTTCGTCTTTCTTCTGTGATCCCTGAAATATTTTGTGTGCTTTGACCTGCAGGTGCTGGATGTTAGCAAGGAAGGGAAGGAAGAAGTATTCTATGGGCCTACACTCCCCTTCGCTTCCAATGGAATAGCAGCATGCTTTCTTCCAGCTCCCTATTTCACGTGCCCCAACCTTCAGACTCTGCAAGTGCCTCACCACAGGATCGGTGCAATGTGAGACAAGGAATGTGCACTTCGTAAAATCAGAAGGGGGGGGGGGGGAAGGAATCAAACCCTCTGTATAGAAGGGTTTCTCTGCATCAGAAGAATCAATCCACACGGGCTGCTGCTTTACCTTCACACGTTTGTCTTAAAGTCGGATCACAGCAGGCAGGAAGGAAGATACAAAAACTGTCTGCAGTTTCTCTCTTTTGCCTCAGATGTAGAAGCATTTACATGAAAGCGTTGGGCATTTCTGCTGGTGACTACTTGCTACCTGTCTCTACTTCATTTCCTTATGCAACTTCATAAGGCATTGTGAATACTCTCAGCTCCTCCTGGGCTGCTCTTCTTTGGAGTCCGCATGCCCAGTTGTTCACTAATGGCACTTTCAAAGCTGATGTAAAGCTCTGTTTATGTCGACAAAGATGATATAATACTGTGGTAATTATGCAACTTACTCGATACCTTGGCAAAAAGAATAACACATGTATTGACTTCCAATTCCAAACTCCATCGTTTACAGTTTCTCATTTAATAATATTTCATTTGACATTTAAATACTGCAAAGCAGATTAAAACAAAAATAAAAACCAAAATAGCTCTGTAGTAAATAAGGAACAGATAAAAATTGTCTTAGCTGAAAGACAAGAGACACTGAAGCTTTTGGTTGAACCAAGTCTCAACTGAATGTGTTTTGTTTGAGAATCTAAAGATCATTTGCGATGTCATTTACCAAGGTCTACTATCAAATAAATGTTACCTTCTGTCATATGATCAATTCCTCCTGACAGCTGCAGTCTTTTACTGGTGGAGAACAGCCTCTTTACTGTGTAATTAAAATGTGCCATTTACTTAATATTTTTAATATCCAGTTTGCAAGGGGTCACCACATTTACAATTATCAACGAACAGTCTCATTTTGTCCAACATATGGTCCCACAAATCACTGGTCTCCAGAGGCTAAACAGGTGTACAACAATGTCAATATTTATTTATTTATTCTTTCAGTTTATATAGTGTGTCTCTGTTCCCTACTCCAGACATATGCCAGTTCACAATAAATACTCCAACCTGTTATATTTTGGCTTTGCTTGGCTACTGCAGCCCCTGTCTCTTGTTTCTGTGTTTTATTTACATATCTAACAACTTTGATGTTTGTAAATATTAACCAAGCATGTAATTAAATCTCTATTTATGATTTATGGGCACTATGCACTTCTCTGCTTTATCTAGTGATCCACTCCCTGCCACCGTGCTGCCTGAGCAGACCTATGAAATTCCTACTGACACTCATGCAGATGCCACGTGCAGAATGTGCTGCAGCAGTAGCCTGCACTTGCTGGACAGGAACAGGTTTGACTTTGCCCAGTGAGCAATGCTTCCAAATCAAATGCAGCTTTTAAGGGGCTGGTTAGTGATACAGGGAGGTGAACTTCATCACCATTTCTGTCCCCAGCTGGGAAGTGTACACACAGAGCATCACCTTTCCTGGTACTTTTCAGGTTAGAAAGTTCTGTGGGGTTTTGTGGCTGAGCCTTCTCTCAGTACATGGAGTGGAGCTGCAGCTCCACAGTGTTTGCCTGGCACACTGAGTGCTAACAGCATCTCCCTTCTGCCAGCATCCAGGCAGTACTTCTCTCTGACTCCACGGGAGCTGTTTAGAGTGTACCTCAGGACGTTTTGTTTGTCTTAGCTTCTTTGGTCTCCTGGACATCAGCATGCGAGGGCCAGCCCTCCTAGAGTTCAAAACTCTGCCTGGGGCCCTGCGTGGGCTGCAGGGCCCAAGTGTAGCAAGTGTACAAAGCTCTACTGATGTGTGACTTGCAGGGACACAAGCACCTCATTTTCAAGAGAAGGGTGACTAAAATAAAAGATGTGTGTAGAGGTCCCTGGGGCTTTGAGCCGCCTCCTGGACGTACCACCCCAGGTAAGTGATGAGCTTTCACTCCGGTGCAGACCTCATTATACACTTCTTATTTTGCAGGTGGTGGGAGAATTATTTCTCAGCCTTTGCAAAGCCAAGCGCACTTCCAGACAATAATGCAAAGTACGTTTTGTATTTCTCATCTTAGCCTTGAGGCCTTTATTCCTAGGCCTCATAGCTTACCACAGCTGTAGCTATGGGATAATTTCTAAAGTGCTCCTTCTGAGGAGCAAGGGGAGAGATTCTGATGGATCTGGCTGACTACTGAGTGGCAGCAGCAGACTGTAACAGAAGCCTGCATTTGAGAAGTGGAGGGGCAGGTTCCTAGTGCACAGCAGCATGTGCCTCGGTACAAGGACTGAAAGGCAGGAGTGCATGGCAAGAACGTTATTTATCATGTTTGTTCTGCCCTTTAGACGCTTTTACTGTTCCAGTTATTACCCCCAATTGTCTGTACTGGTGAATAGCAGTTTTAAACAGCTGTGCAATTGCATTAAATTAGTTAAGGGTACCACAGCCACAGAGCCTCAGGACAACACATATGTTCCTATTGGTGTCAGGATTCTGCTCTGGCTCTTAATCATCAGGCTCCACTGATTACAGAGAAGTCTTTCAAGGCAACCTCTTAGCCCATAAGTTTTTGGGTCTTTTTGCTTTTGCTGCAGGACCTACAGGACAGATGGGGGTGCTTTGCTGCACATAAAGCCACAAACTGCCGTATAGCCCTTGCCGGAAAAGCACAAACTGGTTAGTTGTTGCCAGGTAAGAAAAGAGCCCAGTGTTGTGTGAGCAGAGCACACTGGTGCCAGCAGAGGCTCTGTTCTGGCTGGGGCAGGGGAGCAGGGTTAGCAGGAGTCCTCCCGGCAATGGCTTCCACAGAGCCTTAAAACTGCCCATATTAAGAATATTTGCACACTTGATGGTTCTGTTACTAGAACCTGATCAGCACAGCATGAGACAAGTCAGTCGCAAGGTAACGGCGCAGGTTGCAACCGGTGAGAAGTCACTAGTGCTCCAGGAAAGAGGTATCTTAACACGTGAATAACGCAGCAGCAGGCACTAACTATGGAGTTTGGGAAACAATGCAGTTCTGTGCCCTGGATTCCTTATATTTACAGATTAAAGCTACTTATATCTGCAAGTTGGCTTTGGGGCCACAAAGTCTTGAGAGCTGTGCTGTGAGCTCCTGTTCAGGGCTGTTTCCAGAAGGAGTGGTATTTACCCTTTATACAGCATACTTCCCCTTTAAGTCCTAAGATGTGTTATCAGCTCCTTTTAGCTATAAATAACCACAATAGCAATCAGCTGCTTCGTGCATTTTATCCAAAAAGGACACAACTGCCAGAAGCAGCAGCAGCACCAACAGCCTCTTCTGCCCCTTTTGGTCTCTCTTGAGCAATTCACACCCAAGTGCTGACCAAAGAAATACCTTTGTGTATGTTATGAGCCAGTGTGCTTCTGCACACTAGTGGCTTTGTAATCCTTGCATTTCCAGCGGCGGCATATGATTTTCTTAGCTTTCAGGGAAACTACCTGGCTCTCAGAATAGTGCAAACTTCTGTAACTCTTTTTCCTCTAAGTAAGTTTTGCCTTCTCCGGTTACCCTCCCCCAAACCTGTACAGACATTTAGTACATCAGTTGCAGAATCATGGAGAAATAGATAATTGA
This sequence comes from Lathamus discolor, assembly GCF_037157495.1. NCBI lineage: Eukaryota > Metazoa > Chordata > Aves > Psittaciformes > Psittacidae > Lathamus > Lathamus discolor. Next base: position 70,481,903 of record NC_088888.1, on the reverse strand, counting down.
ATATTCACACATGCAGAAACAACACAGGCAGAATGTGGAACAATGTGGAAACAAGCGTGAAAAGAGGCGGCATCTGTTTATTGAAAATTAGAATGTGGAATACAGGCAAGGTTAAAACACTTCCTCTGCAGGCAGAGCTTGTAGAGGAGGAAGACTTTGCAGGAAGTTTAGCACATAGACTATATAAAGGACTTACTTATCCTGTTTTATTTTTGCAAAATGGGCTGCTATCTTCTCTTTCCCGAGGATGCATTTTAAAGGGATAAAAACTGTCCACATGAAGAATGGTTTTCCAATGGAGATGATTATAGATAGCTGTTTCACAGTAATGCCAGAATTAAAATGCTTAAAATGTTAACTCTTTCTTACTGCAGGTAGAGTAGGTGACGTTGCAGTGCTTCCAACTACTGAAGAACAGAGTATGTCTAGCAATACCCTCAATCCATGTAAGTAAGTGAAGGCCATGCTGACTTTTCTACCTGTGCTCACACAGGTCATGCCCTTTCTAAAAGGAATAATCAATTTAGCAAACTCGTGTTTTTAATGCCTGTTTGGATGGTGTTGTACGGGGAGGAGAGTAGAGCCAAGGCAGTGTTTGATGGACTGAAAAATGCAGGGAATGTGGTTGTGAGGTGGAATCACTCTGCTGGCATTTCCCAAGGCCTGCAATGATACCACATCTATGAATACAGGATCCGGGCTTTTAATTTTAATGATTTCTTTTTGTGCTACACATACCTCCACATTTCATGCATGAAGTCTACAAAAGGTTTACCATTTTGAAGCTGCCCAAGTAGACAAAAGCCATATCCTAGCCATTGAGCACAAAACAAGCTTAATTATGCTAGGACATTTTGACATGGCCTCAGATTTTTCATCTTCACCACCATTTTACAACCATTGCTAACAGATGGGCTGATTACACGGAATCTGAGGTTGAAGTAAGAGTTAAAAATTATAAAATATGATTACAGTAGAAATACCCATGCATACATAATTTTCAAAAGCTACTGAAAGGAGGAAAACCAGAGTGCAATAAAACCTCTTTTCTGTTTCCTGAGGGAAATACATTGCATTTAGGTGGACAGTTATCAGAGTTCCTTAAATGACTATAAGTAGCGTATGCTTTTGGCAGCTCCTCTTCTGTGCAATTACAACAGACATGCAGAACCTTATTCTTTCCATAGGTCTGCTGCTCTATTCCAGCACAAAAGGCATAAATTTTTCTATTTCAGAAGCTCTTTTATTGAAACATACCTCCCCCCCCCCTTTTTTTTTGTCATTGCAAATGAAAGCAAGGAGCAATTTAAATTACCATGGTCCTGCTCTTTAATAACAATAAGAAATGGGAAATTCTTATAAAACAGAGGGACAGCTCTACGGGACTAATGGAAGGTGCATGTGAATGTTGAACAGAAGGTGTCTTTCTTTCAGTTATCATTTTAAGGTTACTAAAGGAAAGATAAGCCAGACTCCCCTCACCCTGCTATTATTCCTGATGCACTGGACATCTGTTTCACATTCCAAGGATGATAAGGGGTCAGAGATGAGCATTATCCTGAATTCTGGAATAAGGACAATATAAAAATGAAATACTTTTTAGTCAGCTCTTACTTCTATATATTGCACAAAGGAAAGGGCAGAGTAGTCCTCCTACACCCTGGAACAGTCCCCTGGCCAGTGCCATCAACATAGACAAATGCTGACAAAGCTCAGGCCTGGTGTCTCCTGTCAACATTATTAGTGTTTCTAAATGAAAGGAGGTAATGGGCACAGACCATGCACCAGGCTCCGGGGAAGAAAAAGCTTAATGAAATGTAATAACTTGTTAAAACTCCATTGATGTACAGTGATCCCATGGTTAATTAATTAATGTTCAGAATGGCTTAATACCACCAATTTTTTGTTATATAAAATGGGGAGCAGGACTAAGCCCAGGTGTACATGTTGAGGTTTCTCTCAATTTCATCAGGTACTTTACTTTCAGGATCTTTTCCCCTTCAATTACAGCAGTTACAACTGCAGTAAATGTCCTGGCAAATAGCCTCCTATCGTTGTAAAATTGTAATGCAGATGCTGGGTGAAAGAAGGGAATGCGTGTGCCTTCCCAAGACATTATGCAGGCTGAGTTGCTTGCAAGAGTCACTGATCCCTAACAAATGCACAGTCCTCACCCACTTGCTGCAAGCCCTTACAGGAAGGGTTGGCGTGCCCCTGGAACCACAGCCATCACCAGCAAAGAGCATCGCAGCTGCTGCTCAGGGGTGGTGACATCCCAACAGCAGTTTCTGTTGTCTTCTCTGCTGTCAGGAACAAAGCTCATATTAATTACCAGTCTTAGCAGTTATGGAGTAAAGCTTAGTACACATTTCCAGGAAGGTGATCTAGGGACATACCTTCATCATCTGTTGGAAATCATCACTGATCCTTTTCCTGTAATCGACAATCTCGTCCCAGACTCATGGAAGCTCTGCTTAACAGCTTTGCTGTGATATTCACCCGGGTAAAGTGGCAAACAGGCAACTCATCTATGTTACTTAGTGCAGAGCAGATCATCCTGCAAATGGGCTGGCAGAGAAAGACATCTGCCCAGCACTAGTGGAAGCTTTTGGTAACTCGTGGCCTCTTGCTTCTGAGATACAAAGGTGCCAAAACCCATAAACCATCCAAGGCAGTGACACATCGTCACTCTGCCGTCTGCCGAAAATTTCTGTCCTGATGCTCCCTGGATTTTTCCCTGTACAACCTTGAAAGCAGATGTCTGAAACTGCCAGCCCCCACACCCACAGTGCAGAGGTGACTATCTCTCAGTGAGCCCCTGAGATGGGTATATGACTTCCTGGCAATACCAGAGGCATCTCGTGGTTCTGGTTCAATGTTAAAATGCTTACAATCCACCTATACACACACTGGCAGGGAAACGACTCTGAAGCAAAGACTATTAAGTAAGTTTAACATCAGGGAATTGCTCAAACTTCTTGTTGGCTGCTGTCCAAAGTCACTGCACACTTAACGATCTGCTGAACAACCCCTAACGTGATGCTTTCAGCTGCCCAGGGGCCAAGTTTCATGCCACCATACTGTTGAGCCCTGAGAGAATTAACAGCAGAGTTGCTTCTGCTTTCCCGTGTCTCCCGCTCTGCCTACAGGGTCCTGCTACAACGTCCTGTGCTGAGTATCACAGGACACCCCCAATTTCAGCCTTGTCTTTTTAACACCTACTAAACACGTCATTAAATAATTTGTTATAATATCTGCTCTATCTGTTAAAAGTCACAGGTTTTACTTTCGGGAAGTAATACTAAAGTCAGGCATCTGTTCTGCATTCTACAGTGCAGTGGGACTTGAATTTTGAGGACATCTCTCTACATGAATCTTTCTGGCAGAGGTTTTTATTTTTTTAATTTACTTTTTTCTTTAAAAAAATTAAAGAAAAAAGCAGCAGCATCTTTTTAGAAGCACAATCCTCCTGAGATGAATAAAACTACTCCCAGGTACAGCAGCTCACAAGCAGCTACAATGCAAGTTCAATAAGTCACTTTCATAATGAAAAGAACGTCCATGTTCTGCACTATTAAGTAGCCTTAAGAGGCTTTTAGTTACTGCATTATCTGAAGTAACAATAGCCAATTTAGGCGAAAAGATTATCTAGTTCAACTTGATAAGATTACTGTACCGAAAGAGAAGCCGCAGTGATTTTTTGTGGGGCTATTAGACACAAAAAGAATCTTTACTTCACATTAATATTGTAAAGTTGAAACTTGAATAATTAAAAAACCAGGCAGCCTGTTCACCAGTTGTTGCCCTTGAAGGCAAACTTACCACTCCCAAAGTCCAGCAAGTAGTTGCAGAAATACAGGTTATTGAGGGAAGTGGAAAACTCGAATACCGCAGCCATTGATGAAAGTTTCCTGAGAACTTCAAGGGGAAAAAACCCAGGCATTACAGGGCCAGAGCTGTCCCAAAAGGTAATCCCTAACACAGCAAAATATCTGAAAGATCCAACCTCCCAGGAAAACAGGAATCATCACAAGCTTATAATCAAATGGGATAATTTCCCCAAACGAGTTGTTTTCTTTGGAAGTCTGTCCTCGATTCTTTTTTCTCACACCGCTTACTTAGACTAGGTGTAAGTTAAATGGATAATTAACAACGTCATGAGTAATAAGAAGATTGTGGGATCACTAGAAATTATGGGTTTAAGAACACAGTATTGAAGAGGAAGAGAACAGGAAATCTGAACCTACCTTTTCTTATATTAACCCACACGGACAACAGAAGAGATTTTACACTGGAATCTGAAAAACTTTAATTTTTAATACAGGTGGAAGGGTAAGACAGCTATATACATTTTGTGCAACATATACAAGCCTTCTCTTAACAAACAACAGCTCTATCATACTGATGCAACTCCAGGTGAATGTACTGCATTCCACAAGTTCAGTACTAGAGATCACTGTTGTTTCTCATTCTACTAAAACAATAAATTAGAAATTACATATTTATGATTTCTTTAAGAACATACTGAATACGATTTTCAAAAGTACAGTTTTAAGAGGGTCAGGTCTCACTCAATGTGAATTGAGTTGTGAAACTATGATTCTCGTGTGTTGCAATACAGGCTCTGCTTATATAGACATTTTAACATGTAATAGACTTGCTATATCTTTCAATTACCACTCAATAGTATATTGAGAGTTCCTCTTCAGATGGATGACAACATTCAAATAACACTAAAATTATGAAAATTAATACATAACCTGGGAGGGAAAACCAACAGAATTGATAAATATGTTGCCATTGTAAAGATAAAGGACTTGGCTAGTGTGTCATAGAGAGTAGTTTTAGGTATCGACAGTGTCAGAATGTTGAAGAGGAGAGGATTAGTCACCAGCACACTGCTAACCTGTATCATCTTCCAGTTTTTGTATCTCATTTTGTCCAGCCTCTGTGAGGTAAGATAAGAGTCTTTTATAGGCTTCTCTGTTGGAAAAAAGAAAAGAAACCAAAAGAAGGCAACATGTTATTTAAAGAATCTCACACATCCTAGGAGTAAAAGCACATAATTCCCAAAGGCATTGTTTATATATTGGGATATTAAAACACAGTAACTCTCCCCCCCCCCCCATCTATTCAACTCCTTGTTTTGTTGTAAATTTTCAGTGTTACCAGGTGGGAATAAGAGTAAGGCTTGCACTGTTTATGGCTAGAAGTGTAGTGAAGATGCTTAGAAGGCTACTTGCTTTGCAAACCGCTGTGAAATAGAACTTTTTTATTTTAAAACATGGAGTTTGCAAATAAGTCCTAGATGAGATGATTGGCATTTAGGATTCATCACATTTGCTATTTAGTTTCTGTATGAGAAATAGCTCTGTGACTGATGCTACAGCACAGTGATGGGAACTGCTGGCATTAGGGCCGCATGCTGGCACAGGCACAGATTTACACCATCATTCCCAACAAAGGGCAAGGACTATTTTATAACAAACCTGGAATTCAGAAAGGGACTGTCACTCAAGCAGATTTGCCAGGAGAGTGCATATGTATTGACAAGGCTTTTCACCTTAAGTTCATTCTAATACTCTCCAACCTAGACAATATAATTATTGTTAAAGTACTGCCTCTGACATTTAGGTCTATTCTAATTATCTATCTATGGCATGAAATATTAACTTGAGCAAACAAAACTGTAGTTTTCATACTAGCTCCTTGCAGTAATAACACTGGACATCACTGCTATAAGCAGCTAATATAACTTCTGAACTTTTTTCTTTCATATATACACACGCACACACACACATATATATACACATATATATAAATACAGGTAGTATGAAAATCCTGCACATAATGGTACTGTAGTTTGACCTTGGGTGAATTCCCTTAAATAAAAGCAAATGTATTGCTTGGTAGAGGATAATAAAAAGTGAATAATGTGGTTACAACTGATTTAAATGTATTTTTCATTAAATGGAAAACCCTGTGACTACCCTTTACTGTCTCATGAGTTGCATTCTTGCACAACTATATCTTTTGGGATTTTTATAATCTGAGCCCTGCCAACATACACCTCAAAGCTTCTCCAGCCTGAGGTGGGACTAGGATCTACCCTTTGAGAAGTCCCAGTGTGCGCATCACCTCATGTGCTGTTTCCTCCTAATGCCACATGGATTCACAAGTCAAATAGTCCTGTCCTAAGTAAGCTCTTGGAAGGAAAACAGAGGAAGTGGGAGCCTGCTGTGCCAGTTGGTGAGCGAAGGCCAGCCTTTCCTGGATGCCCACAGCTCTCGTATGTCTGTAGTATGACAGAACTCTTGAAATCAAGCTATGCTTATTTCTTTTCCAAACATCTCAAATCCTACCTGATTATACTGTAATTTTACACAAGAACCATGCAGTTCTCCAAAACAGGGACCGACAGGAAAATTTTTTGGGGCAGGAATCCTTTTTTAGTCTGTTTTGCAACACAAGGTACAGTAAGCAGTGGCAACCTGGCTTCCCATAAATTCTACTGGTCTTGTAAACCCTTGTATCAAAACATCGCTGAAAATACTTAGCATACAGATGGTTTAAAATCATGAAAGGCCTGAGTGAAGGGAGATCTCTGGCTAAATACACTTGAAAATCATTTTGGAGTATCTGTGCTGCTGTCTAACACTGCTTTCTTTCAAGAGAATAAACCTCTACTGCTCATAGTCAAAGAACAATAACAAAAATCCAACCTCTGTGCAGCATTTCTTCCAAGACCTTGTTTGTGCTCCGAATCCTTCAGAGACTGTGTGATTGTGGGAATCAGGCTGGTAACTAATGTCTGATCCAAGACCGCCACTGTTTCTAGTATGCTGAAAACCCGGTGATCATACACAGCAGTATAGTCCTGGATAAACTGCCTGAGGGGGACACAGAGGCATTTAATGCGAGGTCAAAACTAGATGCAGAGAACATGCCAAGAACAACTGAAGAGTTTAATCCGAACAAGCAATCTGGCTGCGTGGCAATTTTCATATTGTTACACTGAAATACTCTACATGGAATACTTTCTTTAAACAAACCCATGCTTTTGAAGGCTAATGCTAAAAACCCCACACATTTATTTTCAAGCAAATTGGCAGACTCTGCTGCTGTTTCTCCAGGGCTGCCTTGTTCCAGAGCACTTCACTTTGCAATGTGTCTGAATGCAAAACAGACACGTATTATTTAATAAAAAAATATAACTAAAAAGTAAAAGACCAACAAAACAAGGGACCTAGATTCAAGTCTGCAGAAATAATGCTGGCATTTCTTATATACCTCCACTGAATCTGAAGCAGGGAACACCACTGAAGGGATGGAAGTGCACCCATTTGTCTCCCAAGGGTCTGAGGTTTTTAAAGATCACAGGTTACATTAAAATCAGAACACACACCCTAAGGATGACACATCCCATGAAAGTAAGTGATACATCCTGTACAGACTGGCGTGCCCACAAATAGCCATTCTTTCAGTGAGTCCCTCTGGAGCTTTCATCCAGCCATGACCCAATACAGCACCAATGCTTCAGTCTGCTCAATGTCTTTCGGACTGAGTCTGAAATTCTCTACTTTATCCATGTGAGAAACAGGATTTATTTTGCAGAGGTAAGGAATAAGTATAATTTACATTATAATAATCTATTATCTATTGGTCACAAAATCAAATAATAAAAAATTAAAACAAAAGCTAAGCTTAATATACAAGGATTTAATCTCCGTTATATGCACTTCAAATCAGGCATGCACATCTTTCACAGTACCTAACAGTGATCATCAGCATTCAGGAAGAGATTTTCCCATTACAGCAGCACCACACGTCTACTGCGTACCCTTCAACACAGTACCTGATCCATGAGAAAGCAGGTACGTTTCTCTCTTTTACTTTTTTGCTCTGGCTTTTTGGCCAAGCTGTGTTTCAAACCAGTGCCAAAAGTAGCGTTATTTAAATACCACAAACAAGTGACAATGCAGTATGTTGAGGATAATTAGCTATTTTAAAAACATGTTTGCTGTCAATTGGCTTGCAGGAGTTTCACTGCCAATTGGCATATTTTCTGGTTACCTAAATACAGAAGTCAGCTGGGTGGCACGCTCTCCTCCTGACCCTGCTTGGCAGCCTTCTACCATGTACTGTACAATGTCGGTAGATAGTTTTTTAACTGTAAAAGAAAAATCACAAGATTCACACAGAGCTCTTGAACTGACCATCTGGAGAATGTCTTTCATGAAGACTAACATTTTTAAATAAGAGGAAAAAAATGGGGTTTATCTTACTTTGATGCAAGGGAAATGACTGTGAGAGCAGTTAGTTAGATTGGCTATAAAGAACAGAACGAATCACAGATTTATGCAAAAGTCTTGTTTTCACCACCATTATCCTTTAAACATACAGATTTTTTAGTACACTCTGGCCTCTTTAAGTGAAAGCAAAGAGACACCACTTAGTGGAAATAGAGATTTTATTTAAATTTCAGTTCTGTCTGTATTCTTTAATCATTTCTATTTGAATGAAAGAAAAGCAGTTGTGGCATTATATCCTGCCTAAACCTATAGAGACCTACTCCTTACTTTCAATGGTGGGTTGTCCTGAAATCTACCCTCCCTTTTTTTTTGGGGGGGGGGGGGAAGAAACCCCCTAAAACTCCACTATTTTCTTCCCCTTAATTGTTTCCAAATAATTATTTAAGTTGCAAGATGCAGCCCTTTGGAACTGGGCAGCAAGGATGTTTCTACAAGGGTACAGTGGAGCCCTGCCCAGGCAGGCGAGCTGGTGGCTGCAGCCGCACAACAAATTCAGCTTATTCTGCTCCACAGCACATTGCAAGGAAGGTACTCTCACAGCTTCAGGCAGATACGGCTGTGATGGCAAAAGGGGGAAGAAAGGTGTGTGATGATTCAGCCAATTTCCTAAGCATATCTTGTCCTTGAAACTTTCACAGACGAGAATAAAAAAGTACTTTATTAGATAAAATTCCCAGGAGAAGTCAGAGGTGAATCCCCATTTTGCTTAATGCCTCTGCTGGCAGCAAGAAGTGGAAATTCTGAGCTTATGCACACATGCACATCCATTATACAACTGTGGGGTGAACAGAGTGCTGCATTTTTAGGAACTAAAAATAAAGAAGATCTCACTACCAAACAAAGCATGCTAAAAGAAGAAAGAAGATTCAAAGATGCCTTCAGAGAGCAATAAGCTACTTTTAATCCATTTATGATGCCTCTATGGGGAGAGCATATGCTAGTCTTATTTGGTCTCAAACCTTTAGGTGTCAGAAAATTTCCATGGTTACTAAGTCTGGAAGAAATGAGCTGGGAAGTACAGGAAGAATGGAAATGCTCTTCAGACTCCTCACAAATTGATCATTAGAGAGCAAAAAGAGGTAGGACTTCTCTGCCTCTTGGAGACAGGCATCCCAGCTAATGAAAAAACAAAGCTTGTCCAGTTTATGTGGCCCAAGTATCCCATTCACATCATCTAAGAGTCTTAAATACCGGTATGCAGTTCAAGAATCTTACAGGTGTGCAGGGATGTATTTAAAGCAAACAAGCAGCTCACCTTGTAGCTCGTTAACCAGTACCAAGCACTTCAACACAGCCGGGAGAACTAAGTCAATGTCACATAGCTCAACGCTCTGGGTTCTCTGAAGTACATCAAGAATGAAAGCAAGAACTGAGGCCAAGCGAGGAGGGGGAGCGTTGCCTTTGAACTGCAAGTAGTTTTCACTGGGAAGACAAAGCAAACCAGAACAAAGTCTATAAGTTGTTATTTCCATTCAATGCAAGCACCATATACCTTATAACAACAGGGACATTTCAGCAGGAGGCTTATTAGATCGATTTCCATCTTTATCTAAGCTCAAATAATGGCTTCTTTGTCTTAGTCTTAGCAATGACTCCCAATATATCAGAGGACAGGGATGCCTTCTGACTCTTCTGTGGAGAGGGAAGTGAGAAACAATAGCTATCAATTATACTTAAAAAGCCAAGTTTGACTGCAAAAGTTAAAATAGAAAAGCTTCATAAAATCATCATTGAATAAAGGGAGGAATCAAGATTCTAATACCCTAAAATGACATCCAAAATACAACTGTTGTTCAATTACTTTATTTAGTTTTATGTGCTTTTGTCAACTCACAACCTAACTTGTGGTAACAGCTCTGCTGTTATACTGGTACTGTTACTTTATTTTTGTCAACAGTATGTTGTAACAGGAAAGCCAATGTTTGCTTTTGCTCCTCCAGAATTAACACTGTCATCTCCGGTATAAAATTTGTCCCAAATATTAAAAGGTGACCTGTTAACCTGCAAGAAAGGCAAATTTTGAATTCGTGCATAGTAAGTGCTCCAATTTGAACAGCTTGATTTGATATTTTTCTGCGAAAGGGTACAAGAATCTGAACTACTGTTGATTTCACATTACAAACTACTGAAATCCGAAGACAGTAAGTTTAAATTGAAGCATTCAGGAGAGAAGAGTGCAGGTAAAAAGAACACAGCATTTATTCATCAGTTAGCAAGAGCACTCCCAGAACCTTAAAAAAACCTTTTTAGATATTGAATATTAGGTACCACCAATACTCAAGCAAGGCATGCATGTTTACCGAGCAATGCATCAAAACCCACCATCCTTGTTAAAAGTGAGGAGTGCTGCTACAACTTTCAAAAGAAACCTGACTTTCAGGGTTCCGAGTATCCCATTGCACAGCTTCAGAGCACTGGTATAACTTGGCAAACAAAGGCTGCAACACTCCTATATTTTTATATATGGCTAGTGAACTCTGCATGTATTTACATATAGACCTAGTGGCTGTCTCCTGGCCACCCAGCAGTTTGTAAATCAGACTGCTGCTCAGTTCTAAGATTCTCCCCAGATCACTAAGGAACATTTAATGTCTTACAAGTCACCAAGTGCCATTACAGTTTCAGAGCTTTCTTTCCACTCTCAATCCACACGTGCATGCACACACTCAAACCAACTTTATTAAGATGATGAAGTTTGAGTGTTCATAACTTAAAAACACATCAGAACTAAGACTGCAAAATCTTAACGAATTCCCTTAATAAGTTATAATACAGGCCTTATTTACAGGATTCCTTATCATATTTGCCTAAGATCAACACTGAGATTCTTTTAATCAACATGTATACAGACTCTTCAACAAACAAAAATACAATTACCATGGATAAAAGCAATAACCATATATTTGAAGGGGCTTAATTCCTCTCCCAACATAGACAAAAAGTACAGCTTGCTGCCTATTCTGCATTACATAAAACAAAGCTTCATCCTTTCAGCAGCAGAGAATCGGCATTTAGAGCTGCTGTTGACATCGTGCGAGTAGTGACAGCACAGTGAACAAGTACTGTCTCCTCCCCTTTACATCTTCTTCTTCATTCCCACACACCAGATTTTGCATTTCCCTTTTCCAACTGTAAGCACTGCAACCCTGTGACCCTAAATACAGCCTGAGACACAAATCTATGATGATGTATATTGCAGTGTAACTTTTCTAGAAAAATACTTGTTTTTCATGTGATCCCATGTGACATTTTTTCTTTTAGTCCAGGATCTTTACCCTCAATGGCACTCTCATTGGTCACCAGATCTTCCCACTTTTACTCTCCTGATGTATACACGTTCTCTTTCCTTTGCTCCCTGCCCAGCAACTTGGAAGCCTTTCCCACAGCCAAACTATCAGTTAACTGAAAACAGTGGCATTCCTTTTCCCCTTAGTTATTTGTGAGATCTGAATAAGTGATGTTTTTTTATTTCAGTGGTCCTTACTTTATGACATGCAGAGTGGTCTTCCGTAGACGGAGCATCTGGGCAGCTGTAATGGAACTGCATAAAGCAGTCAGCATTGGATGCTGGTTGGCTCCAAGCACAGATGGAGAGGAAGGGAGAAATCGTCCAAAATAATGCTGAATAATGCTCCCAAGCAGTTGATTTAAATAAGCACCCTGTGTTTGGGACTGGCAACATATAAAAGACAGGCCCTGTAGAGGAAAATGTCAGAAAATGAGAAATAAAATACATTTTTAACAATACTTTTGAATAAATCTTCATTTAGCAACTGAACTTGTTAAAGTGGGGTAAATACACACGCTGTAAACTGCTGCACACACACAAACAAGCATCAGTAATTTGCTGCAAATATGATGGTCTACATATGAAGAGAGAGCCAGGGCAAGACTTGTAAAGAAAACAAGATCTTCTACTAGATCAATTAATACATCGAAAGAAAAGCTCTGGGACACACAATCTCCCCTTCAAATTTGAAATAAAACCTTGGCATCTCAGACCTGAGAAACCACCTCTGTGCCCAAGAGCTCCTAATTTCTTTTTCAACCCTGTATGCGGTCAAACAAAGCACATTAGTCAGGTAAGATTTATGAAGGGAGAGAGAGAATACCTCATCTGTTTGTAAAGCACCATGTGAAATTTTTGCAGGAATGACATAGCAGAAAAATAAGCACTTAGAATTGTGGTCTGACATGAAAAATCTTGCTCATGGCATGAACAAATTAGAGTAAATTAGGCACCATTTATAAGGGATTTAGTGTTTTTTTAAAAATCTGTTTAAGATAAGGCTAAATCTGCTGTCATTTATTCAATATAAGCTATATTGATCCAGAGAGAAATCTGTAATGAAAGTGCTTGCCCAGAAAGTGCATAGCTGAACGCTACCTGTAGTTATACCACATACGCACGGTACCATCTCTGAAAAAAGAGTATTCTTGTTACTGGTACAAGCTGCTGTGAAAGTTAAGAGTTTCCTTCCCCTTCCTTTGATTGCTGAAAGGAAGAAGAACAAATCACTAAGAAAAAATAAAAACCTGCAGTGATCTCCTATCAGAAGGGTCACAGTCAGCGGCACAAACAGAAGCCTCTTGAGAATTCGGTTTTCACAGTAGTTTTGTCCAACAAGAATAATGGCATAAAAGAAGTTCAAGCATAGAGTTCCCTAGGCAGCAACTTCAACAGTACTTCAGACTCCCACTAGCATCGCAATTCAGACTCCAGCTGCGGCAGGAGGAGTACCTGCCTGAATCTTGGTGCTTGCTGAGGTGAGCTAACTCCCCTAATGAAGGAATGAATAGCTCACAACAAGCTATAATACAAGGAGTATTTCTGTAGCTTTTCACATGGGACTCCCTCCCCAAAAACATTTTCATTTACACTCATCTGCATGAACATGACAGAATAATTCTTCAGAAAAAAAAAGCAGGCTGAGACATAGCTAAGGGTGTTCCTGGCACTTCCTTGTAATGGGCAGTTCCCACTTTTGGTTCCACAGTAAACAAACACAGGAAATATGAGCTTTCAAGGAATGAGGTGCTTCAGGACATGCCTGAAGACTTGCTATAGGTGGCCCTCTTGAATACAGACATGCCTGGTTAGGGTTTAACTTCCCATAATTCTAGAGCTCCTGAGAAATTTTGCTGAGTCCCAATAATAAACGCCACACTTCCTGAACTGGGGCTTTGCTCAACAGTTCACGTTCTCTTCTCCTTTTGTGTACATGCGGCAAAATTTTGTAGGGAAAAGCTGCTGCTACTATATCAGAATTCTTAAAAACACTGCTTGGCGAGCAGGCTCCGACTGTTACAGATGACAGATCATTTAGTATGTAAGGCTGAGTGTTTGGTGTTTTCAATACGATGTTGCAGCAGCCATGAAGAAGAGTTGCTGCCTGTGCTTTCTACAGTACAGCACTTTGAAAAAGACAGAAAACATTCCATAGTCCCAAAATCAGAACTGGCACTCTTTAGACTGTTGTAACACTACGGGAAGAAAACAAATCTGTGAGAAAGAGTATGAATCTACCTGATAAAAGGGACACAAAGAACATCACAACCTTACAGAGGACACCTGTAGGAATAAATGAAGAACGTAACACCTATGAAGAACTGACAATAATTACTGAAGTGAGACAGTTCTTCAAATTGAGGATCAACAAATGCCACACAGTGTCAACAAAAGAGGGAAGAAATCAGTTATGATTAAATAATAAGAGTTACTATTTTTAAGAAACGATCCCAATTATCCTTAATAGGTGCAATAAATAGCAAAAAATATTAGAGTTTAGATTATCTGAAGGAACACTGAATAATTTTTGCAGATCTTCCAATAGTTTCAATTGAAGATGGAGCAACAAACCTAGCCCGACCCTTTGTAAAAGCATTTTCATTTTCTGAGTTGAAGTAAACTGATTCTAACTTCTGGGGGTGGGGGATTGGGAGAGATGTAATATGAAAAAGAAGGAAATTATTAAAGGAAAATCAAACCAAACAAAAACCCCACCACCAACAAAACAACACACTGCCAAGAGCATTACTGAGAGATACTCTTCTTGACTAGAGTTAAAAAAAGGACACAAGTTAACTACTGATGTTTTTTCTTTGGTTATCTGATGAGGATTGAGAGGGCTCCTGAAATCCTGTGAGGAGAGCTGTTAACTTGTAAAAAAAAACATTAAAAAAGAAAACATCTTTTTTTCTGTAAGCTTATCTTTTCTTTAGGAAAGATTCTAGGCTCCTTTTTGATGGGTCAGGCAGAGATGCTGCCTCCCAAAAAAGGTCTTCTTTTTAAAGCTACATAGTAATAACAAAATTCTCACTTGAAGAAGGATCCTCATAACTTTTTCTTAATGAAAGTTACAAGATTAGCACTAACAGTTTCCAAGATACTAATTCAGTTCTTTTTTCCAGTGATAAAAGTTGCCTTCTTTTTCGTTAGGAGCCAGAAAAACACCCCCAAGTCAAAAAAACCTTCTCTTCTACATAGTAGAAAAATCCACACATCAGTCCTCACACAGGAAGGGCACATCCACAGCACCAAAGGTGTTCAGGGAAGAATCATCACATATTTGACTCTGATGATTCTACTGTTCCCTAAAAGTTTCCAGAGAAGAACTTGGATTTCCCTTTTGGACAAGAAAGCCCATAGCTCAACACCATGTCCTTTATTTTGGACTCCTCCTTTTTCTTACAAAGTGCAAAGAGCAACAGACCTGCACAAGGTCCGACCACACCATATTCCAAGTGGCACAAGGGATAAATTACCAACACTGCACAGTAGCTGCAAATCTCCTAGTATAATGGCAAAACATCACAGGCAGTGCTGGCCAAGGATGTGATTACAAGGAAATAACATGGAACTTTCTTCTTTTTAATCCCACCAGTAATTAACAGAGATGAAGGAAGCTACTGTTCACGTGAGACAGAAAAGAAACACATGCTACTGAACTGCAGTTCTGGACCAGAGATCTGAGATCAGTCACATCTGACCCCTAGGACAATCCCTACAAAGCAGATGGACTTTAAAGGCTTGATAGAGCCGCTCTCCTTTTCTTAGCCATGTTCTTTAGCTATCTTCTGAGGTTAAAAAGAGAAGGGGAAAAAAACGCAAAGAATTTTTAAGGGGAGCAGAGGGGCATGACAACATCTGCTCCTCATTTTAGCAGAAAGGCAACTGACTCCTGTGTGTGCTCACTGCAGGAACCTTTTGTGGCCAGAGCTGCCTCTTTCTTCTGATTTATCCATATATCTGTAAATCACCTGTGGAGAGCGAAGAACCGATTAGTATGGATTACTGGAACTATTCACTGCAGAAATGCCAAGCTATCTAATGATGACTTATAATATCAGTCCTGCTGTTGGAATAAATCTGCTGTTCGCCAATTAATGTTGTACAATTCCTATTAAACACATACTATAATTCACAAAATGTATTAATAAGCTTGCTCAAATATCGGACCACAGATGTGGCTCACAGGAGGGCTTTTAAGGTCTGATCTCTGACAACTGCTGAGCCTGCACAGACCCATTAAAATCACTGGAAAATGTATGTGCCACGCACTACTTAGAATTAAGCTCTTTCAACACTCTCCTGTATTTAGACAGCAATCAACCATCTGTATTTGGACAGGATCAATGCTGATAAATCAAGCAGGGTATCTTACCTTTCCCATCATTATGTATATTATGCTTATTCCATGCACCCACACCGTATTCCACAAGATATATTTAAACTATTATTTCTTCTCCAAAATAAGTCCTGTACACCGCTTCCATTCTTTTTCATATTACTGATAAATACGTCCTAAAAGTCCTTAAAATAATTCCCCAAAAAATCCATCCAAGCACAATCTCAATCTGAAATTTCCCATGGTAGGCTTCAGCAATCCCCTATCACACAAATCAGCTCAACTTCTTTTTTCAGTGACAAAATACCCAGTCTTAGATTTTGCATGTCTCACTATCTCATATTTAAGAACACTTCCATAAAATTATAAAATGGCTGTTCATTCATGTTATTGATGTTTTATATCCCGAAGTCCATTATTCAAACCACTCTGAGGACAAATTTGATACTGTATCCCAACAAAATCGTTCATAGGTCACCAAACACTAACTAAACAGATGATGCAAGTGAAAGAAAGAACAGCCAGACAGTAACCCTTTAGGCAAGAAAGAAAAAATACTAGTTTAAAAGTTGCTAGAACTAAGCTATTTTGACAAGGCAACACCAGTGACTCAGTTTGAAGGAAACTTCTAGATAAGCTCAACGTACAGTGGAGAACAGCCCAGTTGCCCAAGATCTGTCAAAAGGCAGACCTGTATAGCCCAAATTTATATATACAGTAAACACAAACAGAACAAGTAAATACAGTCAGTGTGAACTGGGGAGAGAGAAATGCAATGGCTGGCCTTAATTAGTGCATTTGACAATTATTTGTGCTTGTTAATTAAACAAATTTGAAATTAAACAAAGCCTGTTAATTTTGAGCTATTAAAAATAAATGTGTAGGTTTGGGGTGGTGAAGGAAGGTGACACAAAGTCACCAGTTTTGATGAATTGGGAAGATAGCAATAAACAATGCTGTTGGGGGAGAAGGAGCTTCCTATGATGTCCTAAAAGATGAACAATTGTAGGGTGACAATTATAGGGTGTTCATTACAGGGTGATGAACAAAGGCGGTGCCCTCTCACAGTATAGTAGAGCGACAACACTATCCTTTCATACCCTGCTGCCCAAGTTGTGTGGCCAGCTGCATTACCATTACACAGGGTATGTGACTGTTTAGGGAATCTTTTTCTACACAATTCAGGAATTCTATAGGATTTCATACCATCGCTGCATCAACGAATGTGTGAAATTAATAACCTGCTACAAAGACTGATTTCAAATCCTTTCAAAACCCACATAAAAGGATCAAATAAACCACATTAAGATTAGTTACTAAAACTCTGGAAAGAGGGAAGTTTTGCAAACCATTGCTTGCAAAATGATGTTTTCTGAATATTTAAGGAGGTTTTATTGGACAAAGGAGGAGCAGCCCAGGCTGAAGGAGCTGAAGAAGGAGAATGCACGACAAGAAAAGCAGATTGAGAAGGAGCCTGGAACTTTTCAGGAGGCTGCAAAAAGGAAAAAAAGGAAACAAAAAGACCTCTGAGTAGAAATGCTACTCAAGGGCTTTTATGCTCTGACTATGAATAAAGAATCTGCATGTATAACAAGATATTTTGCATGGTGTCCAAATTCCTATTTCTTTATTTTCATGTAACTGCCAAAGGATTAAGTTGTAAACTGTAGTATTAACAGGGACAGAGCTATAGAACAACGTTTAT
Source organism: Lathamus discolor (assembly GCF_037157495.1). NCBI lineage: Eukaryota > Metazoa > Chordata > Aves > Psittaciformes > Psittacidae > Lathamus > Lathamus discolor. Next base: position 70,464,258 of record NC_088888.1, on the reverse strand, counting down.
CTGACATTAAGGTGGGTGAATTAAGGCTCCTGCACTAAAATACCACTGCTCCACTTCCATGAATGGGCACCAGACCCAGGGCAGCCACCCAAGGAGAGCCTGAACACACATTTCACCATAGAATTATAAATAGAATCATAGAATAGGGTTGGAAAGGACCTTAAGTTCATCTAATTCCAACCCCCCTGCCATGGGCAGCAACACCTCACACTAGACCATGTCACCCAAGGCTCTGGCCAGCCTGGTCTTGAACGCTGTCAGGGATGGAGCATTTACCATTTCTTTGGGCAATCCCAGTGCCTCACCACCCTCACAGTAAAGAACTTCTTCCTTATGTCTAACCTGAACTTCCCCTGTTTAAGTTTGAACCCCTTACCCCCTTGTCTTATTGCTACAGTCCCTGATGAAGAGCCAGTAGTTTTAAGTTAGTCAAGGTGGGATTACTCCCAGAGGATGCTGGTTATCTGCCTTTCCTCCCACCACATTTACATGCTTTCCCTCCCACAAACAGTGTTTTATCAGTTTTCTGGTTTGGGGTTTGTTTTTTCGTTTGTTTGTTTCGTGGGCTAGTTACTAGTTGAATCAGCTCACAATTTGCTATTCACAGAATCATTAAAGCAAATTAAATGGGAATGCACATGAGGGTGAAAGGGAATGAATTTAGCCCTAAGCCAACTTAGCTGAAGCCAACTGTGAAACAATAACCTGAGAAGTCAGAGAGAGCCTAGAATCCATTGATCTGAAAGGAGTTCAGAAGCAGTCCTAAGAGAATTTAAAACTGATATTAAAATATTTTCACGTTGATTCTAAATCAGAATTTTTCCACTTCCCAATTAAAGGGGAAGAAAGTATTTTGGTACGAATGAAGCATTTTGAAGCTCTTAAAAATGTTGCAACTTTGTAAATACAATTCATAAAATGTAGAAGTTCCATATTGAAACAGGGAAAATGAAGTCTTCTCTTCGTCTTCTTTCCCCGGAAGCTTTTGTCAAATTAAAGAATTACTTGTTTTCTAGAAGCAGCAACTGTCTAAAATAGACTATTTGGCCAGTAAGATCACCTAGCTTAGCCAGAAAGCACATGGACTATGCAGCAGACTGCTGAAGAGTAGGACAGTGAGGTCAGGAAGTCAGAGACTGACAAAGAAAACAGGAAACAAAGGTCCACAACACTTGGACTTCAAAACAACTGGAGTGCTTTCATCTTAACTCTACATCCGTATGTTCAGACTACAGAGAAACAGTGCTCTCCGACTGAAATCCTAAATTAGCAAACAGGCAGTCACACTCTGTAGTAATACCAGTGTCCAGATGGCCCTACATGTTTATAGCTTCTGAAAATACCTACAGAGCAGCAAAGAAAGTCATATTTTGCACATCATTATATAATCATATTCACTTCCATGTGACATGCCATTGATCACAGTGCGACTTTTAAAGGAATAAATCCAAGGGCTGTTTAGATTGTCACCCCTGCATTGTTTCACAATACAATCCTGTAAAATGATCAGTTAAGGCTGCAATCAAAATGAAGACTAAGAGCAAATAGAAAATAGCAAGCAAAGAAGACCCAGGGATTTACAAGGAAAAACATGTAATTTATTTAAAAAAAAAAAAAATTCTTTTCCTCACCAGAAGGATTTAGTCTTTTTCTACAAGCCTTATAGTTTCAAGAGTGACAGGTAAGTTGAGGGAAGAATAGGAGGAATAACAGGCAAGGCTTTAGTCATGTAAGTGTAAGCAGCAGGAACTTGATTCAGGAAAACATATTCTCAAACTATTAAGATAAAACAGTGTCATGACATACAGAGAAGTTTCTTAAGTTCCTAAGGGCAATGAAAAAAAAGAGCTGTTCATCTTTAATTACCCACGTTAGCCAAGTCAAGGATGACTTAAAACATCTGTTTGCTTTGTCATCCCAACAAGGGTCTTGCTACATACTAAGATTATTTGATCCACTGCTTCAGAAATCTCTCATATCAGACCAGTGTAAACAGCAGGTTGGCTAAAAGCTTTATGTATAAAGCGATTAGACTAGCAGCTCTGGAGTGTACCACAGCCTAACTGCATGCAACAAGAGGAAAAGGTGGCATTTTTCCTTCTGATTCTACAAGAAGAAAAAACTCCTCTTGCTGCTTCTCTAAATTCAGTCAGCGCTTGTTTTGATTAGGGAAAAAAACCACCACCTTTTGCAATATGAATCTTCTCCTGAAGACACATTTGTCTGCTGATAATAGAGTTCAGACATTTACCTGAAGATAAAGAGGTAGGCTTTCCTGGATGGAAGACAGCAAAGCCACAGGCAGCTCTTTGTCCTGCTGGAGCACAGAGTGTGGCAGCAGTAAGCAATCCACGATGCGGAACAAGAGTTGCTGTGCTTTGGAAGTAGCCAGTATTGGTGCCCAGAACTTTACCAGACAACCTGTTGAAAAAAAAACCCAAAAAAAAAAAAAAAAAAAAAATTACGAAAAAATTGCAAGAAATCCCAAAGCAATTTAAGTCCCATGTACTCATTCCATGGTATTCCTTTAAAAAATCCCAGTCAAGATAACCCAAGTCCATTTACAGTTCAGCAAAATGAAAGTACTAAACTGATTCAATACAAGTTTCTAGGGAAGTGAAGCTGCTTTAGGAAAAGTACAGTAATGCTGAAGAAAGGATAGCCTCCCACATCCATGCAGAAAAATTAACTAAACTTGATACATAACACTACTGCAATCAGCACACGTGCACTTAAAACATTTACCTTACTGTGTGCATTCATCAGAGTTTTCAAAGTGACACTGCCTTTGCCCTCCCTTCATGTTTATCTAACACTGTGGCCATATCAGCAACTACTCACACAGCAATTCAATGTTAGGAAAACATTATATATATTTCAAAATCTCTTTAATGCATCTAATTCAGAAGGCTAAAAAAAATGTGGGGCAGCCAACTCCTTTAAGCCAGTATGGTTTCTCCAGACCTTTGTCACTCCTAGTTCATGAAAGGAGAGAACCTCAAAGAGCATCTTTCTGATTTTCAACACATTAATTTCTCATGTATATAGCTCTGAGCCAGTTTTAAGATATTCTTTCTGAGTTGTAAAAAAAATGTAAAAAGATATTGATATGTAAATACCCTAACTTTGAGGAGTAATTTTAATGCAGGTGAGATATAATTTTTCTTGAGAAAATAACTCTATATATCATACGAGTGTTATTATTCAAAATACAGATTCAATAAAACAGGATTCCCATGTAGTAGCTCTCACAGACTCTTAACTTTATATTTAATTAGAAGCACGAAAATGTTTGCTGGGTTGAAAATACAGGAGTATCCCAAGATAATATGCTTAAGACTTTGAAAATAATGAAAGAGCAAAAGTAGGCTGTTACAAGATATTATTAGTCAATAAAAGTCATTCATTACCATCCCTAAAACCAACACTAAACAACATTAATCTTGTGGAGTGAAAGAAAACACAATGATCAATCACAGAGAAAGAGAACAATCACTTAACAATACTTCTAATAACGTTGTTAATGCTTTCTGCTTTGAAAGAAATGTGCTCATTCCAGCTAGAAGTACTCCTTCTACTATCACTGCTGTGATGTAGGGGACAGCAGAAGACAGTCTGAACACAGGAGGGAGGTGTTTAGATTTGGTAAATTTCTTGCTCTGTCTTTACAATTTAACAAGCCCACAGAAGGTGAAGAAGTGACTGAATTACACCCAACTGGGCTTTTTTTGTCTTTTAAACCTTCATTATGTTTTCATAACTAAAAAGAAAGCCTGTCATAACACTGCTTCACTGTCTTGTGATTGTTTCTGTTTTTGTTTAGGGAAACCAGGCAGTTTTCAGTAGTAAAAGACATGAAAACATCTTAAATATTGATTTACGGGAATAATTAAAAACAAAGCAACACAACAAAAAAACCAAGGAGATTAGATATCAGGATAAAACCCAAAGAAAATCTGTGGAAGAAAATTAAATATCTAACTGTAACAACTTGGTGACTTTGCTTTTTTTAAACCATTAAAATGGACAGTATATATATATAAAATTATTATATATATAAAAATATAAAAAGTCACATTTCATTGATTCTGCAAAACTATTTCCTAACAGGGGTTGCAAAATAATTACCTATGATCCGATATGTAAGCTGCAGACCTTCTGGAGGTCCTTTTACTTTCAGGTAAGGTTTTACATTCTTTAATACATCACCTAAATACTCCAGAGTCTTTGCTACCATGGCAGATTTCTCGGGGAGTGTCTGAAGGCTGCTGTAAGTTCTACCAACAGCCTGAGAAAACAAAAAGACTGAAATAAATACAAATGAAATTACTATATTTCTTACGAAGTTTGTGTGATTATTTTCTTTCTGTACGTGCAAAAATCTGATAGAAAGTTCCTTTTCACTATAATTGTCCTGTGAGGCTAGCAGAGATGTACAGTACCTTAATGAATTGGACAAGAGCATTTTTAGGGTCTTGCTTGAAAACTGACTCTTCTACATGAGCCTTTGAAAGAATGTTTTGTACTTCTGAGAGCTTGAAGATCAGTCTTGTCATTTCAGTCAGCTGCTCCATATAGGCTTTCCCTGGTTGTTACAAGAGGGCATAGGAGTAAATACAGTGTACAGTTGTGCTTTCCAATTTATCTTAGTCCCAAAATAATAAAATGAAACATGCTTTCAAAATGTCTAAAATACAAGGATTCTGCAACAGACTGCACCACTCTAGACAAAGAATGTGTGTCCAAAGTAGTTATTTTTCTAATACAGTTATAAGAGAATTAATAGTTTTAAGTATGGATAACAAAATCTTTAATTTCACTGATGGCTTTCTTCAAAATCTACAAAATGTATATGAAAAAACAGTCACTGGAAGATGTATTCTACAGATAAATAGAACTGCACTGTTTTATAGAAGAAGTGATTAAGTATTGCTCTAAGAAAGCAAAATATCCAATACAAAAGAGGGAAGAATTAATTGCAACTGATTTTTTTTTCTTTGCTTTTTCTTTTAGGTATTCACAGCGTGATTTCTGACTATTTACTTCAGATTTTCACTTTTTTCAGAGCAGTTTCTCCATGGGGGGAAAATAGCTTGTCTCCTTGGGAGCAAGTTTTTGTTCTTTGCTTCCAAGGAAACAAGCTCTTTTATCTTTGTTTGTGATAAATTTGTCATATGCAGAGCAGGCAAACTATCAATAAATAGCACAAGCGGCGAAAAGAAACACATTTTGTAATTAGGTAAAAGTAAAGGAATACAAACAAAAATACATTTTGTAATTAGCTGAAAATGTTTGCCAGTTTTGCAATATAGAATCGCTACTGCAAACATTAGGGAAATGTGAACACTTACCAACTGTTCGCTCAGCATCTGTCTTGGCCAGCATACCACTTGGTTGATCTATGAACATTTGCAAAACGCATCGAAACCAAGAACGTACTGTCAAAGCTTCATAGGATATATATCCCATACTAGAAAAAGCTTCACACAATGCGCTGCATGGGTAGAAGAGGAAGAAAAAGGTAGAGTTCTAACAAAAGTATGCAAAAAAGTGCCAGAGTGGCTCATTTTGCTGCAGACATACAGAAACAGGGCAGAGAAACAATTAGAAATAAAGCAACAGAAAGGCCAACTGACATTCCTTTTGTGTACTCTACAGACTTTGCTCACAATATCCTGATGCCCAAATACAGAGAACATGATAAATTTGGTAGTGCCTCACACGGTAATATGAAAGCATATATATATATATACATGCACGTGTTTTTTTGCTACATAAAAACAGAAGGGAAAATTCACACAATGAGAAATGCTTATTCTAACAATGGATAATTTGACAATATGACCTAAACTGACAATGTTTGGTGATGGAAATGGTTATTTGAATCAACCATGAACTTCATACTGACACTGCTTTAGCTACTCCATCCTTTCAGACAAAGCTAGCTCAGGTGCCCAATGCTACGCTGAAATCTGCTTACTTCTAACCACATAAAAGACAAAGAGAAGGTCTGCTTTAGCAAATAAAGCAATATGCCATCTTAGATCAAAAAGGGAAATGAGAAAGTAAACTGCTACACTTGATGTACACTTAGAGAGGTATGCATTTTTGTATGTACACACACACAAGTGTGTATATATATACATATATACGTACATTCCCACACAGCAAACTTGCTGCATATGCTTTAAGTCAAACACAGCCAGGTATCAGGTTGGAGTCAATGGCACCATGAACACTTAGTGCACAATCCCTGAACTCTACTGTTCAGTATTATGAAACCTTTACTTGCCTTACCACCATGAACAGCTGCTGTGATCACTCTCTCCCAAGCATACCAGCCCCACATCATTAATTCTGCAGAAACCCCTTGATAACGGACAGCAGGTCTGTTCTGCAACCTGATTCTAGTTCCTATTGAACAAGCTCCATGTGTGCTTCAGGTCAGTGAAATTTCTTCCAAACAGTTACACCTTTCATGTGAGAGATTTCTTCCCTGGTCAGTCCTAAGTGCTTCAACTTTGATGGAAAATGCTTGTACTCTTTTTCTTGATATATGTACATATAAATCTACTTATTTTCTACTGAATTTTTATTCGTGCTTGCAACAGAAAATCAGCACAGGTCCAGATAGAACCAAACTGGATTCTGCTTCTCACATTAATAAAGTTTTTCTTTCTGTTTCATTTAGTTAAAACCAGTGTCAACTGTATATTTTGACTGTACATCCCTGCTGAGGTACTATGGACAAAATAAATAGACCAAATGCAAGCAAATAAAATATAAGAAATGAAAATCAAATTCTAGCACCAAAAAACCAGAATGCCTATGGACTTAATGCTCTTTGCAGTAACGTATAAACAATTCCAGCCTTATGTAATCTTGATGTACACAGCTAGTCTACTTGGCCTCAAAGGCTTACAAAATTGCTTCCTGCTGTAGTCTCAACTCTCATTTCTCTTGCTTACTGGCAGATAAGCCACTCAGGCACCTTCCTAAAACTAGAGAGCAATATGCTCCTAATCGTTAAGAAAGGCAAGAACAATATCTGCCAGAATCATGGCGAATGGTCCTTTTAAACCAGTGAGCTCATACAAATGCCTGAAGTTAGTTTAGACTGGTTATAATACCATCACACAGCAGATATCTGGAGAGGAACTTCTAGGCATAACTGCAAAAGAAATGCCAAAGCTTGTGTGCATATTCCCAGAGCTTGCAGGGTATATAACAGCATCAGCAACAAAATAATCTTTTTACTTTTCAACTGAGAATGTTTGATGTGAAAATTATTAGAGCGCAGTAACAATGAAGTCTTAAGATCCCGGCACTTAGATACTTTGATAACTTTTGCTCTACAACTGCCTAAGGTAAAGAAGTACATGAATCATGCCACAAAAATCTGCAATCTTATTAGCATATAAGAAAATGTCAGTGTTTGAAGTATGATACCTCTGTATAATTCTACCAAAAAAAGTCTTATTTTAGGTACTCATGAGGAAATCGAGCACCTTACAGCTCTGATGATGAGGTAGGAACATACCTTTGCCTAGTCTCAGATACTTCAGTTTTTAAGGCAACTGATAGGGGAAAGAGACAATCCTCCTTGGGGCTGGACAATCGCAACCCCAACAAAGGGAGCAAAAATATTTGCCTCTGTGTGGGTGCTTTCTGCCCATGCTTCCAGCAGGGAAGAGAGTCAGAAAAGTGAGTGAGAACATATGACAGAGAATCAGAAAGAATGAGAACATGCACATATAAGCAAAAGACAAATACCCTCAACTATGGAGCCATGATTTTTCCTGCTAGTTCTCTCAGAATGGATCCAGGAACCTGACATAGAATCATAGAATCAATTAGGTTGAAAAAGACCTTTAAGATCACATTTTCAGTTACCCCATGGCACAACCTGCCAGAAGAGGGAAAGGGTCTCTTATTTCTTTCTACAGCATTATTTGGAAACAAAGGTTTGAATTCCCTAAGAGCGCAAGAGCCACTTAACTTGGGTGTTACAAATGTAATCAAGTAATGTGCCCTAGAGAGCTATCTCCAACACTAACTGCAGTTTTAGATGAAATTTTGGCAGCAGGGCTGTATAGGGAACTCAGTAGTAGCTACATGTGTGTGCTCTGCTCTGGTAAGGCAATCATGCCCCCAAACACCTGGGAACAGAATATTTTGGCCATGGTTCCAAAGTAAATGTTACCTCCATCACCATAGCAATATATCTGTGGATACATATATAAGAATATGTCAGGTGCTTAATCAGTGTTGCTAATGAATACTTAAGTAATTTTAAATCACTTACTTGAGTGTTTACTGGGGGAACTGGTAATTAGACTTAAGCACCTAAATTATACCAAAATTCCAGTTTAGGCATTAAAATGCTTTTCTTGATCTCACCTGAAGAGCAACAAAATTCAAGTTGTAAACGGGTATTTATGTGCTTAATTCCTATTTCATTCAGCATTTGCTAAGTATCTGCAACCTTACATGAAACTCATCCTACAAAAGATCATACAAGAGAAATACGGCAAATCAGAAGACTGAACACTTCTCTCCCGAGTTCCAAACTGATACACGAGCAACTAAATTCAACCTTTTCACATCTCCCTGCAAGAAGGCCATAGCCTCATCTTTGCCCATCACTTTACTATATCCTGATTTACAGCTTTGTTCCCTAGTACAATACGTACCTTAAAAATGTGCTATGTTTTTCACTTTCAAATACAGCCTGACATATAAACACTGTTTCTCTCTCATCTCTCACCTCCCCTGCTTCCAGAGCCTGATTCAGAAGCAGGGTGAGGGAAAAAAATCAACCCGAAACACCACAACAACCACTGCCACAACCATACATCTATCTTAGGTTCCTAGAGTCTCACTTAAAGCAAATAAAGTTTCTCAGGTATATAAATGTCTGACCGGACAGCATCCTGGGCAAACTTCTCTAGTTGACTGAAGCAGAAGCTTGCACAGAAGCATTGGACAAATTAGACCACTTGATCTCGAGAGTCCCTTCCAACCTAAACAATTCTGTGAGTCTGTGAAAATTCAACACTGGCATGTAAAACACAGAAACATGATATATTCTCTACACCTATTATTTAATTTACAGCATCCATTTAGCAGATCTCAGAAACCTGAGCTACATGAATATTAATATGCACTCAGAAAGCGTTCCAAGCTTGTCAAAAAGAAAGTTTTAATGCATGCGTTTCAGCCCAACCTATCCTCTTAGGCTTCCTGCAGAAGTTGTTCATTTTGAAGAAGTCAAGATATTGAAACACTGAATACTTACTATATAGCATCTTCAGGTTTCTGTGATGATGTTTAGCTTGACGTTTATGAGAAGATTTAAGTTTTTGTGTTAAGTGTAACTGACAAGGGAAAAACAAGTCCAATCCTTTAAATTTACCAAGCACAACTTCAACTGCAGCCAGCGCAAGAGGCTACTACCTTGCCACACTGTAACAACTTTGCCCAAGTGTAGCAACAGTAGAAGGGGTGGATAACTATAACTATGCAAATTAAAAAGAGGTCATTGCTTCAGGCATTTCACTTAAAGGCATTACGGCTCTTCATGGAAGTACTTCTCTGAAGATACTGTCTAGGTTCACCACTTTCTAGATCTGTTAGTACCACCATTGTCTCCACTGGGAAAAAATAAGTGGTTTGCAGTAGAAAAGACAAATAACATTTTCAAAATACTTACCCATCTTCCTGACAAATTTTGAGTATCTTTACACATAAAACCCTGAACAGACCACCTAACACAAATAACACCCACTGTTCCCTGTGAAACACCACAGATGATTTCAAGAATCCTAGAACTTAAGCAGATGCAAAGAACCTGGGCCATCTTAATGAAACATTACTGTTTGAATCAACATTTTCCACAAGTGTAACAAAGGTACTGGAAGAACAAGTAGTGGCAATTTTTCACCTGTTTTGAATTAGGTGACTTAGATATCTTGCCACCAGCTGAGGCCACACCATGTCATCCCATCCAAACAGCTGCATCATTGATAGAACGGGCTGTGGCTGGAGATCTGATAGGGCTTTGCTGGGTATATCCAATGCTAAGAGAGTAAAACCTGATTTTAAAGAAAGAAAAACATTGCACCATGTTAATGGTTTCTCAGTACATCCCTGTTCCACTGAAAAGCATTCTAAAGTAATTACAATTAAGAATGTGCAGTCTGGAAGTACCAGAAATCTCAATTAAAACTGGGCAACTATTCTAACAGACAGCGTTTGTACACATGTTAAAATGTAGTCACTGTCCTGAGGAGCTTGTAAGTCAACATGACACACTGAATGCATTGGAGAAAAAATGGATCCAAACATATGCAATTTTAAATATCTTCATGAAACCACAGATTATAAATCCTGAAGGCATAGCTCTACCACTGATGCAACAAAAAACATCTTAAAAACTTGCTTTTCTTTTGTCTTCTTGGCTTCCCTTTCTTGCCTCCATCCAGCATTTCTTCCCTTGTACATACAAGTACTACTGTGCTATACAAGGTTGAGTTTTATTATTTTGCTTTGTTGTTTTCAAACACTTCTTGCAGTGAAGAACTATACCTGGAAAGAATTCACTCAGTAAAAGCTGGCACCTGTCCTATTTTTAGAACACATTTTCATGTATCAGAAGTTACTGTGCAAACAAAGTACTGTGGGCGAGCTTATTCGTGAAAAAAGGATCTTCATATAACAGTTGCAGATCTAGAAACTGGAACAATACTTTGCACAGAGTTTTTGCTAATTTTGCTGTTTCTATTAGCTCTACTATGGAAGCTGTATCTAACACTACCAGAATAAAAGATATAGCACATTCTTTATGCTACAAACGATAAAAGCATTTAAGCTCAAGAAGAAAATGTAATCTGAATGTTGAGCATTTATTAGGTTATAGGAAATAAGAGGCATTGAATGAGTCAGAAAAACTGACTTTGGAGGGCAACGAAATAAAGGAGCTCACTAGTTCCAACATTCTCCAATTCAAGTTAAATATAAATGTAATATTAATTTATTAAAATAATGATTTCTAAACCTGCATGCATTAGGAAGCTGACTTTGAATTAGATAGAAAAAAATGCTTTTCAGAAACAACAATGAAGCTATTTTTATTAATAGTATAGGGACAGACTACCTTAAGTTATGAAGGGCTTCACATTTCCTTATGTACCTCAGAATAAAAAAGGGTAGTACAGAGTCCCCACTCTGCCTCAGGTGAGGAAACAATTTGTGCCAGCCTCCTTCCAGATTATCACATTGTTTCTGCAGCATCAGCCATGACATGGGCAGGGGAGAAACAGGAGACAGAAATGATAATGTGAGTCCCAGGCTACTTGCCTGGCAGAGGGAGCCGGAGAGCTGTGACAGATGCTCTCTGCTCTGGGCTACAACCTCTAAGGCAAGAGGCCCATACAGCATGGGAAGGGTTTGCCTTCCTCTGTAGTACTGCCAAACACACCTCTATAAAGAAGGTCACAACTGCACTCCCCTGCTTCTAAGTGGAGTTTATAATAGGTTGTTCTTCTTGCTGTTTCACTGTGCTAATATAAGATAAAAAGATATAACCCTGTAGGAAATGAATGAAAGTTTTGACATTAACAACCTCTTCCTTTGATTTGTATTGCTGTTTCCCATACATGCTTCACCAGTGTGAGGCCACTACTATTGCACACTGCCTCTTTCATTAATGTTACCTACTAACTACTGCAGAGCTGCTTCAAATGAAGGGTCTTTCCACTTTTCTATTACTAACTCGGTACTTCTGAGCTTGTAGCTTCACCTAATTTATACCATGATGGGAAAAAATACTACATATTTCACTTCTCAAAATTTTAGTTAAATGGATACAAGATTTCATTGTAATGACAGAATACAATGCTAGCTACTGAAGTTAAAGATCAAACAGGTATTTCTTTCTATTCACTGCCACGCTGACTCATTGCACGTGGAGTTCACATAGACATAAAATGTTGTACTCAAGATTAAAACCCTTCAGTGTAAAGCAAGATAAATAATAACAGTTAATTATAAAATATTTTTATGACCATGCCCATAAAGGTCCAGGAAAAAAAAAATAATAATAATAAAAAAAATCAATCTTTTAAAAATAGTTTTAAACTATGAAACATTATTTTTTAAAAAATTGACCACAATGAATAGTTCAACAAAAATTGTAACAATATAAAAAAGTTGTAAATTCTAGATGTAAAGAAGTTATTCTCATTTATACTGCATAATGTTTGCAATGTTGATTATAGCCTATGACTAGTAGTGAAAAAGAACTCAGACTTGAACAGCTTTAAACCCCTTTGGAGTTCTCAATCTGCTTGCATTCTATTAAATAATTCACAGTTACAATATTCCTTCTTGTCAAAATATTTAGCAGAGAATCTACTTTTTGCATTTCCACAGATTTAAGTTACTACATGGAAATAGAAATATCCCAAAATAAAAAATCCTTGAAAGTTTGTGATCCAGAAATAGATCAAGTCCAGTAAGTCGTAGGGAGGGTCAATGCTAACCTGCAGCTGTATCAGCAAGCTGTGGGGAAGGTGGCATCTGTGACATTCTCTGGCTCTTCAAGTAGGGAAAGAAATTTCTCCAGAGAGCACTGGCGACAGCAAGGTGGTGCTCTTTAGCCACTAATGGAAGCTGTGCGGCTGAGGCCGTGGTCCCTTGTTGAAGTCCTTGGCTTACACGTTTGTGCACACTCCTACAGAGAAACAAAAACAATGTTTACGTTCAATAAGCGAAAATTTCACATCTTTTAAAAGCATATTTACAACTACCTTAAACCGTAGGGCCTGAGAACTGAAGGATCATTTTGTGCAATTAAAACCTTTATGCAAAGACATCATGCATACCAGTTATTTGATGGATGAATGATGGCATATTAAGCACCATAAAGTTAATGTTAATTACTAATGCCAACCATTAATTATATGCTTTTTAATATGTCAGATCAAAATGAGAAATAGGCAGCTTTAAAATGAATATCTGTATTTTGTGACTGCTAGCATGACAAGCAAGTCTGCTCACAATCCAAAGCCAGATGCTTTCTTAATTTTTTTGTCAGTAGGGCTTTTAGGATAGGGTTGTGTCCAGCAAATAGTGGCAAATGATTTTGAACAACTGTACAGCTTTTTTCTGAAATTTATTTCTCATTTGTAAAACCTCAGTAGGTATGAGTTTAGATAAAAGATTCACTTTATCACAATCTGCTGCAAACAATTAGGTTTGACAGCAGTGCCCACACCTTTTTTAGTACAGTAAGGACAAAAGTTACCACTACACATAACTCCCATCTCTTCCTGAGACAATGTGGCATGAATTCAATAATGCACTCAATTTTCTTTGATTCTTCTAGTACCATTCCTGCTACTTAATCTAATTTGGAAGTTGTGACTTTCTAGAGGTTTAATAGAGATATGTCTGCAGGGAATCAATGTTCTCAGAGAAATGGGGGGGAGAGCATTAATAAATTTGTCTCGTAGAGCAGGATAGGAGGCATTACTGCACCAGGCTGATCAACTAAATAACATGCTTATTAAAAACAATCTGTAGGAACGCACTATCATTCCTGTTCCTATTTATCTTCTGGTCAACTCAATTGAGATTGTGCATTAAAGCACAGGCAGCATTATTACATTTGCTTTATTAAATTCTATAAACAGCACGGTAAAGTCAGAGTCAAGATATTTATAAGATAATGGCAAACAGCAGAGGCATCGAGACTTGCCTTAACACTAACAGTTGTAGACTATAATATTTTCTTTCTTAATTGCTATTCTCACAGTAGCAACTGTTTCACAAAACTCTTCCCCCAGATCTTTATTCTGTACTCACCCTAATTTGAAATAAACCAAAACAAAACCAGAAAAAACTCCAGCCACCAGTTCCCTTCTGGGGATGTGGGAAAATTATGAAAGAATTACACAACTCACAGCACTCATTAGGACATTTGAAATGGAATAATTTTAAATAAAGAGTAGGCTGGCTGCAAGGCCTTCCTGAACTAGGGTTGATATTAGAAGCGCATCTCATTATATCAAATTAGTATCCAAAAATCCTGCCTAACACATAATTTAAAACATAAAACATACTGGCTGTCAAAGGTAACGATACCTTATGCCTGCCTCCAGGCATTCATTAGTTTCAATAGGATAGACAGAGAGAATTGAGTACCAGCTAGTTTTCGAATGGCTGCATTCAACGGACATGGAAAGGTATGAAATATCAGGAGGAATCAAGTATTTCTTTGTGAGAAGGCGTGAATCCAAACACAGGAACAGAAACCCAACATTTATTCCCTCTGTGGCTTCACATAAATCATACAGCCTTTGTGAGCCTCAGTTTCCCAGCCATGATATTTGGATAGTAAGGAAGCTTACCCTTTAAGGATGCTGTGAAAACAATCAATGCTTAGAAACTAAGGATTATATTTAGTATGTCAGTTGGTATTCCTATTTACAAGGCATATTCTCCAAGTCAACATGAACTAAAATAGAAGCAAGATTAGCATAAAAAGTCAGGCAATATTCTTTGGGAGTATCCCTTATTACAAAAAGCACAAAGGGAAGAGTGTAGAAAAAGTGAGCTAAGTCTAGAGGACAATGAAAAAGTAAAAGCAGGGCTAAAGAAGCAAGTTAGAAATATATTTTTGTCTATTACCAAAAAAAAGTTTAATAGCAAAACCAAAGGGCTTTTTTGTTTTATTTTAAGAATGTAAAAAGAATAAAACTTCTGGGAACAGAATCTGCCCTACTTACATCCAGACTAGGCTGTAAAATTGCACAAAGACCTTTTTCTCTCTCCTCTAAATTGCCTCTCCAAAGACAAGTGTCTTGCATCTCCTTTAGCCATCTATGCAAAGTAGAAGGGTGTACAGACTTCCAAAGTAAGGTAATATATCTCTGTGTCAGTGGAAGGGCAACTCGTACAAATCAGTATTTATGTTTATTCATAGTAACCTACACAAATGCTTGCAATAAGGTAAATGCTTAGAATCGATGAGGCATCAATATATGCTGCAGCCGATGTAGTCAGCTACTTCTACCAACAAGCAAATTTTTGCATTCCATACAAATATGGATAAATAAAATTTTACATTTTATGCAGCCTTCCACATCTTTTTTAACACTAGACAAGCACACCATCAAACATCACTTCATTTCTGAAACTATACATCTAGTTTTCCATTGTGTTAAGAGCTTTGGAACCACCAGTTGCCTTGTTCTAATGGCAATAAGTTGGTGTGATTTTTACTTGCTTTAAACCACAATTTTCCTATTTCTGTAAAAAGAGGTGTGCATTTTCATTTTGCCATCAGATCAAATAAACCCTGGGTTTATTAAAGAAGGGAATATTTGTGCCACCTGAATAAGGATTGTGCTGTATAGGTATAGCAGTAGCATGAGGGGTTATTTTCTACATCTTACACCTAAGGAATTGCAGCCATTTATCTGGTTGCAGGTATTGAAATCATAAACCATGCTTTTACAAGCCTGGATTACTAAAATGGAGTGAAACTTTAGGTCAAGATGAAAAAGTAAAACACATAAAATGCAGAAGCCTGCCTATATAATGGAAACTCAAGTCACTATTAGTTTATAATCTGCACTGGCTCCATACTGGCATCCAGACTTAGTATAATGTAATTTAATTTGATCTACAAGGGTTCGGAACTCCTCAGCATGAGAAAAGACCTCTCTCCTCCTACCAGCACTGCTAAGGACACATACTACAAGGGCTCCCAGGCTATAACTAGACACTGGTTTCTTCATGGGATGGTACTCCCAGCTCCTCTGTTCCCAGATCATGCCAGGCCAGCCACAGCACCCACCCAGAACTCAGCTGCTCAGTTATCCTGGTTTCAGCTGTAACAGCTGGGTCTGTTGTGGTCTTTTTTTCCTTCCTAGTAGCTGGTGCAGTGCTGTTTTGGCTTTAGTCTGAGAACAATGCTGATAACACACCAGTGTTTTAGCTGTTGCTAATTAGTGCTTACCCTGAGCAAGCACTTTTCAGTCTCTCATGCTCTGTCAGTGAGGAGGGCACAAGAAGCCAGGAGGAAGCAGAGACAGGACACCTGACACAAACTAGCCAAAGGGCTATTCCATACCACAGCATGTCATGCCCAGTATATAAACTGGGGGGAGTCACCCAGAAGGCCAGATCGCTGCTTGGGTCAGGCTGGGTATCAGTGGTGACCAATTGTATTGTGCATGACATGTGTTTTCTGAGCTTTCATTTCTTCTTTTTTTGCTTCCTATTATTATTACTCTTATTATTGGCATTCTTTCTATTATCACTATATTTTACTTTATTTTAGTTATTAAATTGTTCTTATCTCAACCCGTGGGGTTTACGTTCTTTCAATTCTCCTCATCCAGCCCAGGAGGGGGAAAGGAGAAGGGTGGTGGTGTGGTGGTGAGTGAATGGCTGTGTGGTGCCGAGTTACAGGCTGAGTTTAAACCATGACACCAGTATAGCCAAGATTAAGATCAGGAAAGTCTTTCTAAAGGACCTGAATGATCTTTTGATGTTGAAGCAAATAAATAATTAAAAAATAACACTTGCAGGACCAACACCCCTGGATAAATCTTGGGAGACTGAGTAGAGATATATGAGTGTTTCTGAAATGATAAATGGCCTTGATGCTTGGAATTTCAACTACTAACACCAGTTCTTTCAAGGAAAACTCAGGCAAAGTGAAATGAAACCAAGCGTCATCGCAATCAAAGACAGGTAATAGGGGCTTTGTGCTCTCTGCAGATAAATGGAAGTTGAATAATACTTGAAGATGCTCCTTCCAAACATTCCCACTCTTTTTGCATTACTGTAAGATTATCAATACTGTTTCCCATTTTGATATTTTGGCAGCAAATGTTTTGTGCCTTGGTCCTATTTTAATGTTGCCACAGAGGTGGTAACTGCAACAGAAGTGATTGCACAAACTTGAGGCTTCTCCAGCTGTGGGGCAGCTTTGAAGATTTCAGCATAGAGAACTGAAGAGATGTGCAGATTAACTGACACAAAGAACAATAAAGTGACAGTTCTGATTTTAGCAAAGATGACAGAAGAGCTTTACATTTTCTCAACAAGCCCCAGACACAGAAGTGATGTCAGCTACTCAGAAATGTACACAATAATAAAGTTATCAGCTTCAGCTCTCCCCAAAATCAAACTCCACATTAATATAATGAAAAGCATATTCGTTTCTGCTGAAAAGATTAGCAAGTTACCCAATAAACATGGCATTAAAATCAAATCCAGAACAGAAGTGCCAGCTGACATTACTCTGTTTCATAAGGAAAGGTGTTTCTGCTTCCCTTTCCCACACACAAAAAAACCCTGAAAAAAACACAACTGCACAGCAAAAGATCGGGCTTTCCCATAGGAATCTATCTGGTCATATTTCCTGTGGTTGTATAAAACTCACTGCAGTGATGCACTCAAAATTTGTGCCTGCTACAGTTGTGAAACTAGATCTCTGCTAGACAGCAGTCTACTCAGCTTCAGTGACCAAACAGCGTCTACCAAGCAGCAATTCAGAATTTAGTTCAAAGTTACTCACCCAATTTCATTTTCTTCAAATGCCATAAAAATCTGTACTTCTTTAGTACCGCTACTCAATTCTTTTCATTCCATCAGAATTGTTATTCTTACAGCCACCAGAACTGGAAAGGAGGCTTTGGCAGAAGTTGCATACATTTCCAGTAACAAGTCCTATCCAAGCTTAAGATGAAAAAGATCCCTGCGTGCCCTCTATATGCCTTTGTAAATAATCCATAGACATAATCTATAGACATTCAACTAGTTGACTATTATGCCATTTAGTTACGTGATAGTTATAGAAATTTGCAACTATAGCACTTACTTCGTTAATCCATATGGATTCCAACTCCCATGATGACAAACTCACTGTTCAGCTTCCACTTAGTAATTTGTTCATAAGCATTTACTTATTTTTATGTCTGCGCTTCTCTATGCAGTTTACATTAAATACATTTCTGAAATCATAACCTTGTATTATATTTTATGGTAGTATAAAAGTGTGAAGGAAAAAACATTTTTATAGAGTTAGATAATTTTATACAGAAAATTTCAAAACATTCAAGAAAGAAAAGTTTATGTGCGGACTACAGTAGTAGCATGCACAAAGGCAATAACAAAATGTTGCCTCTGGGTTCAAATCTGCTTGCAATCACAGAATGGCTAGGGTTGGAAGGAACCTTAAAGGCCTGTGCTTCCAGCCCTCCAGGATGGACAGGGACACCTTCCAGTAGACCAGGTTGCTCAAAGCCCAGTACAACCTGGCCTTGAACACTTTCAGGGATGGAAAAGCCACAGCTTCTCTAGGCTACCTGTGCCTGTGACTCCCCACTCTCATAGTGAAGAGATGCGGTATCAGGGAGCTGTGCCAAATTACAAGTAACAACCTGTACAATCCTACGTCTCTTGTACATGCAGATTCATGAAAATGAAATGGATCTGATTCATGGAAGTGGTAGCTGCACAGTGGTTCCACAATGCCCAGTTCCTCCAAAAAGAAAGTGCCCCAACCTAACCATACTCAGAGACCGGTGGCAAGCCACAGATGTGGCATCTTATGGTAAAGACTTTTGGTTTCCTGATCAATGGTGAATGATGTGACTGCTTGACCTAATGTGTAAAAAGGTAAACCTTCTTTCTCTTGGCCACAGCTACGAATGTAGGTATGCTGGGTTGCAGAGCTGTGCACTGAACTCTTGGTCATCATCATGTTTAGTAAGTGCACTGACAGCATGCTTACAAGAATTTTAAGTCTGAAAGCATCTAGCTGATAGCCTCAAAGAGCCTAAGCTGGATGCTTAACAACTAAGACCTGTGAAAATAGCCTTAGTGTCTCTGGGCACAGAAGCTTAGGTACCTAGGGAACTTCAGTGGTTAAAATGGAGTCACCTACACACTTTCAGACACTTTCACACTCAGGCTGATTCAACGAAAACATGCATGAAAGAAGGTGACTGAATTCTATCCAAGTTTGATTCAAACATCCAAGTCCTCTTTCAAATCTGTTTCCAAGGTCTTTGGGATACAATTTCTTTTTTATATTCCTTTATATATCACCCAGTATATTGAGACTGGTGTGGCTGCAGTAGGAACCACACAGAAGCAGCAATCCCACCTCAAATCCGAATCTCTTGTTTCCGTATCACCAATATACACACACAAAGCATATATAAAGTTACCATATCACACACAAAGTATGTATAAAGTTTCTTCACATCTGAGCAACAGCCTTTTTACTCTTTGATAATTAAAAAACGCCAAACCCCAACAAACAAAACTTAAAAGAGCACAGAATTTTCACCCCCCTTTATGGAATACAAAAATAGTTTTCAGAAATACAACCGACATGAGAAACTTCAGGCCAAAAATAATTTTTCCCATTCATTAAAAGAAACATTTGAAAAAAATCCCACAGTTTATAATGAAAGTGTCTGCACTGTGTAAGCCATAATGAGCATCACCACCACCACAGAGCTGTACTGCTGGCTGTACAAACAGGACTGGAAAAATCATGATGCAATATGATCAAACATTAGTCAGATCAGTATTTATTAAATCATGGTTAAGTGTTCTTCCTTCAGTTTAATTTGCTTCAATAATCCACAATAAACTGCACGTTTAAATGTTTACTGCAAAAAGGATGTCCAAATAATATGCCTGGATATGTATGAGTATGATAAACACCGATTGGTGTGACAAGGCAAGGGAGGCTAACGAGGGAAGAAGGATGCTTTTCAGAACTCTAACATCCAGGATTTTTATCAAATGATTTAATTCATCCAATTGTGCTGAAGTTTTTTATAGCACAGACTCGTACATCATACACATCACCCTGTCTTTATACAGAGCTCCCTTATCATCCTTGTGGTCCTCCTCTGGACTTGCTCCAACAGCTCCATGTCCTTCTTATGTTGAGGACACCAGAACTGTACACAATACTCCAAGTGAGGTCTCATGAGAGCAGAGTAGAATGGAGCCTATGACACCCTTTCTTTCCTATATTATGTCCTAGTCACTAGGTAACAGATATCTAATCATTTGGACTGCTGTCATTTAAAAACAAACAACAAACCCCCCCCCAAACACAACAAGTACCTGTCTTCAGCAGTGGGACTCTCCTGTTCTAAGCACACAGATTTCTGTTCTTCCTGACACTGAATCAGACATCTCTGGACCCACACCACACGCTGGATTCAATCCTTCACTTTGCATTTTCTGCAGGCTGGCAGTAGACAAAGTCCCACATAGGAGGCAAGAGTGGGTAGTTATATAAGACATGTATGCTGCAGATGACAAACAAGTTCTCTTCAGCTGGGCCTGTTACTGTAGCCCATCAGACCACTGTTATCATGGAGGACCCCTACATCATTTGAAAGGAGTTTTCCAAATTCTGCTATCCTCCTAGCTCACCTGAACAGAGGTAGCAGGCAGGCAGATGTCCTAATACTCAGGAGTAAAAGGTCAAAAGAGGCCTAAATCACCATAACAGTCTAGGGCTGGGGTGATTCAGACCACAATTTAAAGGGCTTGGTTGTATGTGTGTGTAGAGATATATATATAGAGAGAGAGAGGTAAATAAAAGTGCCAGTGCATCTAGCTTAGGCTGCAAGAGACACACACAGACATTAGGGCACCATTTCAATTACTGCAGCTTTTCTGTGAAACCTTAGCTAATCACTGCTAAAAGATACTCCACCTTTCTCCACCCAGAAATCTTAATCATACAGTTTTCTATTTTGTTGTGTTTTTTTTTTTTTTTTTCTTTTCCCCCCACACACACATCAGGAAAACATCTCCCTTAAACATCCTAAAACGTTTTCTGCATTATGTTCCCTTAATTGAAAAAATGCCTATTAACAAAATTAAAAAGGCTACAGATCCTTTCAATTTCCCAAACACCAGTAGCTGCCTGAATAGAAGCGGATGACATACTCTTTCCTATTGAAGATACAGCGGGTTTAAACAGAGCCATTCCAATTCTTTCATTGATGGTATAAATCTGCAAATCTCAGTGGAAGAGCCTAGTATATTCCTATTGTTAGTAGATCATTGACAGAACAGACTCAACAGTTAAGAAGCTTCTAATGTGACAATTCATATAAGCGGAGTAATTAAAGTATATTAGAAAACCAGATAATCTCCCCCAATCAAACCAATAAAGGGCAGCCCATGGGTATTCAAATCACGCACTGCAATTTAGCTCAGGGTCACCTTCCCAAGGTAAATAATATCAACAGAAAATACCTTAAACTGCATGATCCTTACCCATTACTAAACCTATTCAGGAAATTACATAAAGCTCTTTGAAGACACAAATATTTTAAGAACAGTTAACCACTTTAAACAACTACTTTATTTCCTTCTACTGTTTTGAAGACTAAAGCCAAGTTTCATTTCTTAAACATTACTCAGGATATTCACAAAAAACATAGGAAAGATAGGGAAAATGTGACAGACCCTTTAAAATGTTATAATGCAAGTAAAGCAGCAGCAATATTTCCTCACATTACCTGAAAGTGCATTAGTACAGATGATGCAAGTTGTCATTAACTAATTATACTATCCATGGGCAGAGAATCCTGCTCTTGCAAATTTTTACTAATCTCACATGCAACTATATTTTTGCTATTTTCTGTTTTGGTTTTTTTTTTTTGTTTTATGTATCTTTTACAAGCAGGTCCATCAACTGCATAATTAAAAGCATTTGATTACATTTAAAACAAGTAAATCAAAACCAGCATTCTTTATCAAGTTTTCCAAGTTAAAGTTTATATTATAAAAACCTTACAAAAGACCTAAGACATAACCGTTGCAACTGACCCCACAATAAGTGGAAAATGTACACTATTCAAATTTTAAGCCAATATGAATATATTCCTTTTTAAACAACAGATGCTATAATACATAGCTTGGTAGCTACTTGGTAGCTACTGTGATTCATTAGAGAAATATGATTCAAGAAATGTGGCTCTTTGAAACAAATACAAAGGAATTTGGTAATCTATGTTCTTCACTAAATTCTTCTTTAGATTTAAGTGTAACACTACAAACATCATGCAGTACAGAAAAAACCCCAAACTGAAAGTCTCAGGATTTAAGACAGTTGTCTCTCCACAGCAATATGGAAACATTATTATGCTAAGATATATAATCAGCAAAGCTACCGCTCATTGCTTAATCTATTTTCTCAATCAAGGAATCACTAAAATTAGCAAAAGTAACCATGAGCTAATCCACTTCAAAGTGTTCAAAACAAGTGTTCAAAGTAAGAGCTGATAGACTGTTAAGTTGCAGCATCTCTGAGTACGGCCAGCCCTTGAAACTTTAAATATATTATACTCCTTTACCTTTTTCAACAGGAGGGCAAAAGCTGCACAAAGGCCAAAGCAGTACTAGCCTGCACATTCCACGCTTTACTGGAGAGCAGTAAAAGTTCCGACAATGCCACCAACAGACTTGGCAGAGACAAAGGCTATTTTAACTCATGGAGTTGCAGAAAGAAATGTGGAAATTCTCCAAAAAGGAAAGTAGAGAGACAGCAACTGCTCAAAAGTTTAACTGAGAAAGAAAAAAAAAACAACCCCAACACCAAAACCACACAAATGAAGTGACCCTCAAGTACAGGCAGTTCTCCCTCCTGCATTATAGCTCTTCTTTCATCACATTCTTCGTGCAGTGACCTTTCCCCCATGCACTATATGGTGGAAGAGAGACCTGGAATGTGTTATCATCAGCCTCTCCTGTCTATCTGACTCCCCCAGATGACTGTGGATGCAGTGAGACTTGCAATGATCCAGGAAACAGAGATGCCATAGTTGGGAGATGAAAGTGAAAGCTGTCATACAAACACTTGGATTTTCCACTGTATGCTTGATGAAGGTCTTGAATATATGGAGAAATAAGCTAGCAATCTACCAGAAACAATTCTTATTAAATTACAAGAAACAACAAGTATTTAAAAAAGAACTAGCATAAAATAAAATCATGGACAAAGAAAAGAAAATAAAGCTTGAAATTATTCTTTACTGGCTGGATTCCATTTATTTTAAAGAGAGGTAAAACAAGTGTCACCAAAATTGTGATTCTACAATGTGCAAATCTGAACATGGGGCAATAAATTCCAATTATTTTCTATGCATTTAACTCTAAATTTTAGAGGAAAGCTGTTCATGAATAGATCTGCATTCATCAGTCCCTGGCAGTGTTCAAGGCCAGGCTGGATGGGGCTTTGAGCAACCTGGTCTAGTGGAAGGTGCCCCTGCCCATGGTAGGGGGGTTGGAACTGGACGATCTTTAAGGTCCCTTCCAACCCAAACGGTTCTATGATTATACTGAGATCACCAATACAAAATGTCAACACATCTTATATTGTTCCTTGAATCTACTGATTTGTAGGTAATACAGTTCCTTTATTTTAGATGCAAAACTAGGAAATGTTTTCCTTAATTCCTCTAAAATGTTATTGTGGATTTCTTTTAGAACACAAATATTTCCCTAAAGCATTCACTATTTTGTAAGCAAGTGGCATAACAGTTCCTTAGTTAACCATTAATTCATTCATCTATAAATTGTTTTACCCTCTTTTGAATGGTTTAGGCCTGATGAGTATTCCCTATATACGCCCAAGTGAAGAACTCTCCAAGGCAACAACTGCGGGACCACAAAAATAAAATAAAATTAAAAAATATAATATCTGAACATCAACGAGCTCATCTCCTGATATCAAAGATTCTAAACTTCACCGGGATAAAAAGTGTTAATGCTGTGAATAAAAGGTTCACAACTGCAGCTGAATCATGTGAAGATTATCAATATAGCAGCAATGTACAAAGGGGCTTCGGCAAGGTTACTGAGTTTAATATAATCCTCTCGATAGCTAAGCACAGTAATAGAGAACACTGTGTTCACTGTGACAGCATGTTGTGTGTGCTCAGTAATACTTTTAAAATATACAGGGAGAACAAGAAATCCCCAGCATCTCTACTATGCTCGAAGACAAAGTAAAGACATTAACAGGAACTGACACACAACCCTAAAACACAAAGGCGCAAAAAAGCCAAACATTCAGAGCTGCAGATTATTTAGCACTTTCTCCTTAGCCCTTCTCAAAGGGTTTAACTACATCACCGAACAGACAAGTTGTTATGACCATAATTTAAATGCAAGCAACACAGCTCTAGCCTGTATGGGCCAGGTCTGCTGGGAGGGGATATTACATCCGCTTCAGCCACCCTGGCAAATCTGTGCCAGAGAGCTGTTGTATTTTCCTACACATATTTAACTAAGGGTTGCAAGAGCAGCAAAGACAACACAACCTGCCTTAATTCAGTGCAACTAGTTCTCATTTCAGCTTGTAGAATAGTCTTGGGTAAAACAGACAGCTGATTTGAGCCCAACTGCAACTTTCCTTCATTACCTTCACCAGTATTCAGCCAGTTAGCTTCTCCCCTGTACTATGAATGCATATGCTACAATTGCAGTTTTCCTTGTGTCTTTAACACAAAGTATAAACTGGAACACACAAAACACACACAGTTACCCTCTGATGTCACAAAATTTCAAGTCCCAAGGGAGTCAATCCAGGTAACTGGCTTCAGCAGCAGCAGGGCTCAGCCATTCACATAACTCAGCCAACTGCTTTGCTAGTTTCTGCACTGTTCAAAGCACTGGGAGTCATCTTGTTGCTTTGAACAGGTAAGTCAGCGCTCATTTTTTTTCAAAGGAACACCACAGGAAAAGCAAACAGCTAAAAAGACCTTTAGTTTGCCTAAGCAAAGCTTTGGCATAGGTCAGATTCAGAATTTTTTAATCCTCTGAAAGAACAAATAGTCAAAAATAAAGGAAAAAAAAATGGACAGGCTGCACTGAAATCAGTACTATACCAAGTTGTTTTATTCCCCTTTCTTAGTTCACATACATATAAAAATCCCACCTAAATCAAATCTAACATTTCCAAACCATTGCCATTTCATAGAACTTAAAATAGCTTCATTTAAATTCTTAAAAGCCTTATTTTGAATAGCAAACTTTATAACAACCTGCCATTACATTTATTTTGGATCAAAATAAGATGAATTTCCCCAACAAATTTCTGTACCATATGCAAAACTTCAGAACAGTAAACATGCCTCAACCTCTATCGCACTGTGGGCACATCATCTCACATGATAAGCGCTTAAAAGAAAAACACAAAACACACTTGTCCACCATCGATGGCGGGGGCTTGCAGGAATCACTGGAAGCTCTGGGATTAGCCCAGACCAAGAGACACTTCACTCTTTGTTTTTGAGGGGTTTGTTTCTTTGTTTTAAACAGAGGTCATCTTTTATGTAACAGATTTCTTAGAAAATTACTGAAAAATTGCACTTCTATAACTTTAAATGATAGAGATATCATTATTTTTTATTCTTTCTAAATGTAAGACTAAATTTGGCTTACAAAGTATATTTGAAAGAACAGGAAGTCTAGATTACTTTAGATGATGTCAAGTTCAACCATGACTAGTGCAAGGTCCTACACCTAGGTCAGAGCAATCCCAGGCACAGCTACAGATTGGGCAAAGAAGAGATTCAGAGCAGCCCTGCGGAGAAGGACTTGGGGGTGCTGGTCGATGAGAAAATGAACATGAGCCGGCTTCAGTATGCGCTTGCAGCCCAGAAAGCCAATCGTATCCTGGGCTGCATCAAAAGGAGCGTGACCAGCAGGTCAAAGGAGGTGATCCTGCCCCTCTACTCTGCTCTTGTGAGACCTCACCTGGAGTATTGCGTGCAGTTCTGGTGTCCTCAGCATAAAAAGGACATGGAACTGAAAACACTGTGGCTCTGTCCTCTTTGTACCCTCCCTTCAGACAGTTCTATACATTGACAAGATCCCCCTGAGCTTTCTCTGCTCCAGGCTAAACAGTCCCACCTCTACTCAATCTTTCCTCGAAGAAGAGATTTCAGTCCCATAATCATGTAGCCCTTCACTGGAATCTCTCCAGTATGTTCATGTCTCTCTTGTACTGGGCAGCCCACAATTAAACACAGTACTCTAGATGGGGCCTTACCAGCGATAAGCAGAAGTTACCACCTCCCTTCACCTGCTGGCTCTGGCTACTGCAGCACAAGATATCATCACAGATTTGAAACAGCACATTGATAGCTCAAATCTCTGATGAAGGCATATGAAAACCTTCCGCACCATTATGAGTCATACATTAATATAATGTATAGTAAGAATTAGAATGCCTGTTTATCTGAGAAACTGAAATAAAGTAGAAATGCACTGAAAAAATAAGTGCCCAAAGTAATGCCATCTTGAATAATCTTAAGGAGGGAAATTCCACAACCTTAGAAACTTATTCCAACATTTGACTATCCCATGAAAATTTTATTCTTATGTCTAATACAAACTTCCTTCATCACAATCTCAGTCAATTGCTGTGATGATGGACAATCACAATTGTCTGTCATACGTCTATGATGGGTCTGATGCCAGAACTTATCTATAACCATCCCATTACATAGTTGTACAAAACACTAAAATGCCTCCCCCCCATCTCCTATCCTAGCCTTCTTTTCTGAAGGATGAAAAAACTGAGTTTTCTCTGTCTCCTCTCACAGGGCATTGGCTTCAGACCCCTTATCATCCTGGTGGTCCTCTGCTGGACTTAAGTTAGTATTTTAATGGCTTTTTTTCTACTGGGAACCCAATATGTTGCTCACTTATACAACATCATTTACTTGAAACACATGCTACTGGAGCACCGGCAGGGCAGTGAAGTGTAGCTGTCTGTAGCTACATAACTGCTATTACAACAAATTTTCTGACTTCTTACAAGCTAAGATTTTTTTTACCATTTCCTTACTATCTCTTGTTCGCAAAAAAATCCCATGAGAAATGACAACTACACAGTGTGACTGAAAGGCAGATCAACTAGTTCTGACAGGCCAGTACTGAAACCTATTTTTAAGTATGGTCATTTCTAGAATCCTGCCTTTAGCTCTTCTGTGGGACTCTGAGACCAGGATTACACCAGCTGCCCGAGAACTATAATGATGGGACAGGTTAATACGTTGTATAAGCTATTGTTTACACTTTTGAAAATGTAAGTTTTCCACACAGTAAAAATAACTAAAAAAAAAAAAAAAATTTAAAGCTTAACAGATTTACTTTAAACAGATGATTTCTTATGATTGGGAACCTAGTAGTTTAATGGGCTCCCCACAATGGAGAACAGACACCCACATACTGTACTAAAGTGGATCACTGTATAAGTTCATGGTGTTTCAATTCAAACAGACAGAAGCATACAGACTGCTTTGGAAAAAGCTCACAATTTGAGATGTGACGGTAAATTTATGGCCATGTAAAAAAAACATTTAAACCCTTCTTAGCCACAGTATAAGAAAAAATAAATCAAAGTTTGGCAAATTGCTTGAAACAAATTCACTGAGGTCAACTTCAACACATCTCTCAGATGATGATTTTTTTTTATCTAGCACAGCTTTAGAAATGCAGTTTCTCACATTGAACACGTTCTTACCCAAACTCAAGTAACAAGCAGACAGAGAGAAACTGGTAAAATAGGCATTCTTGCTGCAGAAATTTAAATGTTGAGTTGGCATCATCTCAGTTGAAATTTCCTGATGTGAGCAAGAGATGTGAAATGGACTCTGAGGATAACTATGCAAGGTGGATGCAAAGGAAGAGCAGAAAAATATAAACCCCAAATACTGAAAACAAACAAACTAGAAGTACTAAACCCCACAATTATCTCCTCAGACATTCCAAATATAATTTCCAGTAACAGACCTTACCATTACACATGCAACATTTTGTCATTATCATGCCATTTTTATTTATCAGGTAGGAAGCCTGAGAAAATACTTCAAGTTTTTGGTCTTTCTCTTTATTTCAAACAAGACTGTATCAGAGAGAGGAACTGTAGCTCAAATAAAGTTTTCTTTTTTTAAATGAAATTGCTTCAGCTCCTCTAGCTGCCTTTGCAGAAAATAAAAAACTATACACATACGGATCCTCTCTAGCAACCTGCTGTGAGCCATATACTGTAAGTGGTTTAGGAAAATCTCTCCAAGAGAGAAAACGGATTTTGGAAGGCAGGCAAACTTGTGCTCAAGATAATGAACTACATTGTTTCCAAATTCTGAAACAAAGTATTTTATTTCCTTCCTGAAAATCAATTTTGTTCTTTATGGAGTATCTATTGTGTTAAAGGATACCCTTTGTGTAATACATCTTTTTACTGAAGGAGATTACTTTGGATACAAAATATCCCCTGTTCTCAACATTGGTAATACAGACAGTAGAGCTAATTTTCAGTCATCCAGGAAGAACGGTAGGCTTGCTAAACTTTTATCATCATCCCTTCTGAAACACAGTAAAAATCACTGTTAGAACTGATAGTTTATTAGATCAAAGCTACCATCAACAATGTCAATTCTGCCTGGTCGTGTTAACAGGAGAATGTTTTACGAGTTCTACCACTGGGCATCCATTTAACTTCCAGCACCAGCTATGCTATAAAATCGTGCAGATAATTTATTTGGTGACCTGCGTGTGTTGAAAGCATTATCCAGCAAAACTTCTCACAGTCTGACAAAATGCTGTGATTTGCACTGTTCAGATGATTGAACAAAGAGATTTAAGCAATCACGAACAATAGCTTTTCTCTCCGAATGTGTTAAAAGTGTAATGTTACATGAGAGCGACCTATTGCTTTAAGACCAGATTTGATAAAATGCAAGTGATTGGATAAATACTATGTTTTAAACTTGTACACATTTTGTCCATTAGGCTGAAGTATTAGTAAAGTTCACATTTACTTTAAACATAATTTTTAGCAATTTCCCCTCATCACGCTCATAAAGCCTCTATGGTAACCTCTTTGCTTACATATAGCTTAAAGCATTCATTCCAGTTAGGTGAAGTAAACAATAAACAGCCATTCGTAATTCCTCAACTTGTGCTGTCTTTTCTTTCAGATATATTCAACAGCCTCCAAAACAGT